>NW_017731538.1:1398827-1417394 GCF_001890085.2 Hipposideros armiger
AGAGAGAGAGAGAGAGAGAGAGAGAGAGGAAAGAGACAGAGAGAGAGACAGAGAGACAGAGAGAGAGACAGAGAGAGAGACAGAGACAGAGACAGAGAGAGAGAGACACCTGGGACCTATATAGTTTGTCCTCTTTTTTTAATCAAAAATATTTTGGAAAGGAACTTCTCTACAATGTGTCTTGGGCTGCTTCCTGTCCCCATTTCCATGCACAAACACAGGGTTGCTTCTGTGAATAAAACAAAAATCATCTCAGAAAGCAGAGCTGAACAGGCCCAGGAGCCTTGGTCAAGTGTCAGCTGCCTGTCTTATGTCGGGAGGAAGGAAGACCACTTTGGCTATTTGCTCACCCTAAGCTTTGTCTGGTTATCTCCCTTATGGGATCACACACTGAGACTCAGGTTATGGGAAGTTGCATGGTCCCCTCCTTAGATCAAGCTCCTACCCATTTCTGGTCTGGATTCTTGCAATGGCTTTCTAAGGGATCTTTCCACTTTGAAATCTTTTCACCCTGCAGCTAAAATGGAGTTTTCAAAATAGACATCTGATCAGGTGACTCGTACATACCCCACTCCCATCCCCACTGCTACAAATCTTCCCTTGCCATCCTGTGCTCTTGGCACAAAGACCATATGTCCTGTGGTAACCGGTGCAGACCTGCCTGGTCTGTCTCCTCCTCTTTTCAGCTTCACCTTGTCCCCTTTCCCTTTCACCCTCTGGGCTCTCAACCAGCTGTGGGCGCCGAACTTCTCTCTGGCGCAAGAACTTCCCACGTGCTATTACCTCCACCTGGGGAGCCACCAAAGGCCCATCTTCCTGGCCCCACCTGGGCCTCAATTCACTCCTATTCATCCTTCAGTTCACAACTCACCCATCTCTTCCCCCAGGGAAGAATGGACTTGCTCCCATCACTGTTCTACGCACTTAGAGACCTGTGTATACTTCCTTCCGAGCACTTACCACCCTTTAAAACAGGCAATTCAATCTTACGAGCATGTGATACCTTCTGACTTCCTCACTAGACTGGCATGGACTGGGTCTTGTATTTTTCTTAGCATTGTATTTTGAACGCCTACTCAGTGCCTGGCCTAAAGTAGGTGCTCCATATTTGTTGTGTGAATGTGACCACATAGAAATGAATAAATCAACCCCTGAGTGAATGGTCGGCCAGTATTTAAACACTATACTTCGTGCTCATTCCATGATCTCACTTCCCCTCTCCTAACCATTGGTCTCCTGACTTCAAAGTCATTGGTTAAATTTCCTGCACAGTTCTCCCTTTCTCAGGACTGATAAACGTAACATTGCTCATGGTTTTTTCCAGCTGCTTGAAAATTTGCTGCTGATGCCAAAACTTTCCTTCAGATGGTTCCCTTTTTAGAAAGTGCTCATGTCATCTTCGGATAAGGGATGCTTTTTTTCTTGCTCCCACTCTTTACTCCACATCTCACTTCCTTTCTATCCCAGTCCTTGTACTGAGAATATCCTTCTTTGCTCCCCTGATTGAAGACTTGGTGCTACAGCCTGTGTCAGAACAGCTCTCCCCCAGGAAGCAGGGCAGCTGAAAGAGGGAGCCTTTATGGTGTACAGGTGAGTGAGCACCTGTGAGCCAGAAAATTAAGGTGCAGAATAACAAGAGATCCACTGTTGGGGCACCAACTTCATTCTACGTTGAAGGAATTGTGTAACAGATAGGGGGGAAAATGCATGGTGGGCCCCGTCTTCAAGTTCTAATAGTTTCCTTGAAAGCATTTAAAGCTTTAAGCCATTCTATTTGCAGCTAGAGCACACCCTCATTGCATTCAACCTCATCAACACTTACTCAGAACCTGCTGGGGATCAGATGCTGTGCAAGGCCCTGCGGACACAAGGCTAAACAGAGTCCAGGCCCCAACCCCAGGTCAGAGGTGGAGACACGCCAAGATGAAGGTGGATTGCCCACGGCACTAGAGAAAGGATGACTGCTCTAGGAGCATGGAGGAGGGAGCAAATATGCTGTCGACTAGAGGGGTGAGGGTGGTGAGAGGCCAGAAAACAGAGACGGTAACATTTCCGTTGATTTTTAAGGACAAAGAAAATCTCATCAAACAAGTAAGGCAAGAAAGGGTAACCCAGACTGAGGGGAGAGAGTGAGCAAGGTACAGAGCTGGGAGGAGAGCGTGTTTGTGGAGAACAATTTGTGTAGCTGAAGCATTGATGTGTGTTACGTAGAATGCAACTGCATAGTTTGTTGTCCGAATTGAGACGCTTTTGAAAGTAAAGTGACACACTCTTAATAATGATGGCAGGATGACAGCATGAACCAGGACTATTCCAGGCAAATTAGATTGTGTGGCTACCTAGCTGGAGGGAAAGAAAGCTGTGACTGGGCACTGGACTGGTAGGTGGGTTGGACAGAGGTCAGAGGGCTTAAACCTGCTCAGGGGCCAGAATTTGATTCTCAAGGCATTGAAATGTCATCAAGGGGTTTTAAACAGGGTGGTGATGTGATGGTCCCCATATTGCAGGAAGATCCCCAGGGTAGTCATACTGAGGAGAGATTCAAGGTGTGCAGAAAAGGAGCTAGACTGTAAGTTTCCTGGGGCAGGAATCACATGCTTTTATTTGGAAATTATGTCCAGCATAGACACAGCAGCTAGCATGATGTCTGGCATGGAGAAGCAGCTTGGTAAAAATGTCAAATGCAAGGCCTTCCCTGACTCTGTCTTCAACGTTGCTAGCCTTCCCTGGCCCATTTTCACCAGTATTCCCTTTCCCTCTTCTCTCACGGCTTATGTAGCCCTCTGACATGCCATACGTGTGTCTGTGTCCTCCTTCTAGAGCACAGGCTCCACCAGCGCAGAGATTCTGGTCTGTTTTGCTCGCTGCTGTTCCCCTAGTGCCTGATGCAAGGAAGACGCTCCTTGTTGAAAAACAGGAGGAAGGAGAAAGGCAGGGAGATTTGTTTGGCATCTCTGACAACTGTGCGGGTGTGAGAGATGAAGACTTGGAATGGGCAGGGTGGTAGAGATAAAGAGAGAGAAAACTTGAAACCAGACTTGTTTGCCCAGACCTTCCTCCTGGGATCATCTTGCATGGAGCCTTTTTATCTTTGCAGCTCCTTCTGCAGCTCCCTGTGCTGTGATCCGCACTGAGCCGCTGGAAGGAATCCCCAGGCCTCCTGGCTGTAAATCATTAACGTCTCCTCTGCCCTCTGTTTGACTGCTCAGCCAAGGTTACCGTCATTTCCTGCACAGCCTGACTCCCAAGTGCTCGTAGCCGGCCTGTGAATGTTTGATGAAAGGATGGCATCTGCCACAGTAGCAAGGGGAAAGGAACATAAGTTCGCAAAGTTCATTTTCAAGCACCTTTTTTTTCAGCCCATGAGATTTAGACACCTTTTCTGTACAACCACGCAGCCTTTTCCAATGGCCTTCTTCCCCTCCTACACTTGCTTTGAGGGCCCCCTCCTTGAACTGCTGGGCCTCACTTTCAGTGGGGCCCTTTTTGTCTCAGGCTCTTTTATTTATTGGGGATTTTTTTTTATGTCCTGTTCTTGCTATGCCTCACCCTGACCCCAAATAAACTGGACAAGTGGACCTTGGTATCCCCCCTCAGGATAAATTCAATCCATGGCTAACCATCTTCCCGATCTCCAAATGACTAAGCGTTAAGGCCTTCCAATCTGCTCAGGTCCCCATCTGGGCCAGTGTCAGTCCCAAGACTTCATCACAGTTTTCTGGAAAACCTGTGGGCCACCTTTCATGTCAACACAACCCCTGGTGACTTGCCCAGGCCTGCCTGGACATGCTGGAGATGGGGCGGTGGTGACAGATTGGGCTTCTCTGTCACAACCACATTCCACACTGGGCTGGCACTGGGAGGGGGCAGAGGAGTGGGCTGGGGGTGTTGTGATTAGAATTCAATACTCCAGGTCCTGCCATCTGGAAAAGAGAGCTGATGGGGAGAACTTGAAGACTGGGGACAATAGTCAGCAGACCTGATGGTGCAGATACAGAGATCAGGATGGAATTCTGAGGCAGGTCAGTAGCCAACAGTGAGCTCAAAGCTAAGAGATAAATGTCACTCCTGTGATGGAATCTGAGAGCCTGGAGGCAGAAGCTGCAGAGGAATTAAAAACGATGAAAACATATATGCACATTTCTAAGAGCAAGACCTGTTGGGAAATGGGGCCCACAACCAAAGGCCAAGACTGTGCTAGTGAAGACACACAGAAAGGCATGAGAAAAAAGTGGTTATTCTAGTCCCTGGCCCAGTGTCTAGCGTCCCCTAACATTCTTATTCCATTTTCAGGAAAACATTTAGTTTAATTTCTGTTTAGAACCTGTGCTTCCCTAGAGGTGCACAGATATTTTCCTGGTTCAATCTTCTGTTGGGATTGGTTTGGATAGTTGGAGTTCATGGTTCATTCATTCATTCACAAGCTCTCATTGAGCCCATTGGCAGGTCCTGAGTTGGTCCTGAGATATAGCCATAGACAACACGCAGTCCCTACCTTCAGAAAGCTCCCAGTCCAGAGGCAGGTGCTGGCTAGAGGATAGGGATAGGGAATTACAACTCATCCTGATCAGCACTATAATGCCCAGAGGGCCACGGGAGCTTATAGGAGGGGCGCCATTTTAGATTGGACCCCTGACAGATTGGTGCATAAGCAGGTTTTCAAGTAGTGCTCCTAGGAAAAAACAGAAAGAGAGTGGGGGAAGAAAGACAGGGAAGGGGAAGAAGACCAATAAGGGTGAGACTGGAGGCATAAGTCCCACTGAGAGTGGCTTCCGGCTCACTCGACGGGGAACTTTGGCTTATAAGCCAGGCCTCAGAGTTTGTCCCAACAGGAGGGAAGAACCTGGGCTTTCAGACTCCCACCCTGCCAGTCATTGGCTAGCGACTGCTGCCAGGGAGGGCAATCCATCCCCAGACATTACATATGTCCCCTGCCAGGGGGCCCAGGGCACCTCCCCTGGAGAAGAGTCACAGGTGTAGGCTGCAGGAAGCAAAAGCCTTCCAAGGGAAAATGGAAGGAAGGCAGGAAGCCAGCGACAGGTACAGAGAAATAATAAAGGGGTCCCAGGGGATCTGGTGGAGCATCAATGTCTGACATAGGCACCGGCCCAACTGTGTGGGTCAAGACAAAAATTCCTGAGGAGGTCACACCACACCCTGGGAGACGGATGGGAGCTATGCAGCCAGGGATGCGCAAGGCTTGAGAAGGGAGGATGGGAGAGGATGGGCAGGGCAGGCAGCAAACACCCTGTGACAACCATCTTCAAGGGGACCCCTCTCCTCCCTTGGGCTACCACTTTCCCAGGGGTAAGTGATTTGTAATTACCAAGATAACATCAGGATACCCATCTTTTCTTAAGAAACAAAACAAACAAAAACACATACTATTAGTTTTGTTTGAAAAAGAAGAGTGTGTTGTTGAGAATAGTGTCTGCTCCAGCACATTTGTGAATTAAAAGCACAGAGAAAGAGACATGAAATCAGGGAGATCAGTCACTCGTTCCTTAGTGTGCAGATATGAGTCTTGCTTCCCCTCTGGGATATGTGGAGATATCTATATCTATCTATCTCTCTCTCTCTCTCTCTCTCTCTCTCTCTATATATATATATATAGATAGATAGATAGATAGATAGATATACACACACATACACGTATATACACACACATACATTATATATATGAATGTAGCATATTTATATTATAATTATATACATAATTATAGTGTATATATATACATCATAAGGAATTGGCTCACATGATGTTGGAAGCTGAGAAGTCCCCAGATCTGCAGGATGAATTGTCAAACTGGAGGCCCAGGAGACCCAATGGTGTGGTTCCATTCTGAAGGCTGGCAGGCTCAAAACCCAGGCAGAACAGGGGCTTCGGTTTGAAGGCAGGAAAAACAAAAACAAAAACAAAAAACAGTGTCCCAGCTTAAAGGAGGTCAGACAGGAGAATTCTCTTTCTCAGGGGAAGGTCAGACTTTTTGCTCTATTTAGGCCTTTAACTGTTTGGATGAGGCCCATCTACATTACCAATTCAAATGGTACTCTCATCCAAAAACACCCTCACAGAAATACCAGAGTAATGTTTGACCAAATATCTGGGCACCCCAAGGCCCAGTCAAGACAAGTAAAATTAACCATCACACCTTCCTAAAGAAATCCAAAGCAATTTGTGAGCCAGGTGAGTGGAATGTCTTTGGATGTATGGGTTTTTCTGGAAGCTGCCAAGATTACACTACATAGAAATTAGTAAGAAAAATCCTCCTTCTTACCCTAATGATTGGACAGCCCATTCCCTGAGATATTTTGCTAATTGAGGCTTCACAGCATGATTATGCTCATTTTCCTTATTTTACTGTGTTTGAACTTTTAGAGAATAGCCAATTGCTCTGTGAGATGAATTGTAGAAACAAGTTTTATCTGATATTAATCCAAGAATGAGCCTTCGTTGAGTTTTTCAAGCAGCCATTTACAATTCCTTTAATCAAGAAAACCACACCAAATGATTAATATTTCTCTATGATTCCGAGTCACCTCCCTGCCAAAACAGAAAAGAAAAATGCTCAGTTGTGAGCATGTGAAACCAAGCTGTGATTATGCTAAGGAAAATTATTTCAGGGAAATAAATAAAAGACACATACCTTCACTTGACCCTGCTATAAAGGGGAAAAAAAGTTCTACCTTAACGTATATATCTGAGGTAGGCTCCAGGTGATGTTCCCATGGTTACCTTAACACAGCAGTGAGATCATGATTATGCTCATTCCTTCCTCCATACGATGTCATCTGAGTCAGACTGGGCAGTGACCATGATCCTCTCAGGCAAAGGGCAATAGAAAGTGAGAAGTTATTGAGCTCTATATTATTAAATGAGGGGGCCACAAGCCTGGATGAGGGTCCTCAGACTCTGTCTCCACTACCAAAGGGAAGAAGAGAATTAAAGCATAGATAGCTAGATAGATGATAGATAGATAGATATAGAGATAGATAGATAAATAGATAGATGATAGAGATGATAGATAGATAGGTAGGTAGATAGATAGATAGATGATAGATAGATAGATAGATAGATAGATAGATAGATAGATAGATAGACAAAAGTGAAATCAATCCACCTTGCTACCTTGAATCTTAACTGTGATGCCCCTGGGTATGTGCAGACATCATGGTCAGTGTTCGTTTGTAGGAAGAGGAACTCCCCCTATACCTGGCTGTAAGGGAACTAAGTTTACAGAATCAATGGCAGAACTGAAGAAACAGACTCCAGGTTGAGCTCCTAGGAACGACACCCAAAACCACACTGAACATCTGGGTCTCAAGGGGCCTGCTGCTCTTGCCACAATTGGGAAGTCACTAAAGTGGGAAAATATATCTGCTGGCTCCAGGACTCTCATGTTTCTGCCATGACCTGCACCAGAAAAATGGAAGCTTTGTGCCCACTTCTCACCCCATGGAATTAACCAAGTTCCCCAGCCAATAGAACACAGCATCAGATTGGGGGGGACCTAAATCACACCCAGAACCTGAACTATTAAAACATGGGGGAAGTGTAGTGTTTAGTATTCAGCCTGTCTGTGCAGAATGGCACGCAGCAGGAGCGAGCCCACGAAACAGTGCAGGCTCCCGTGGTGTGGTGGACGCTCAGGTTCAGGGGCACACACTTCACCTCTTAACCATCAATTTCCTAATCTGTAAAAATGAAGATAAGACTTACCTTAGAGAATTAAATGAAAGCACATATTCAAACTTTCTCTAATAACAGTAAGTCCCATAAATGGTAGGTTCCCTTCAAACTTGAAGGACTAGAAATCCAGGTCATCACTACTGCATATCAGTCAAATGGGTCTCTTTTAGATGAGTCTGTTTAACAGTTATTTTAAGGCTTAAAAACTCAATGCAGCCAACTACTGGCTGAGTTCATACAGTACACAAGGTGCTGTACAAAGCTCTACCAGGCTACACTGAGGGGTGAGGTGTGCTTTATCTCTGTCTTTCAGGGGCTCCCATGTATAGAACGATGGCTCAAAGTTGAGGGTGAGGCGATGAGAAAAGCCTTCAAAAAGGGAATGTTTAGATGAGCCTGAAATAAGGTAACTATATGGTTTAGCATCCAAGTTAGGCCCTTATGAGCTGAAAGGGGGCACTAAAGTAATAATTACTCTAAGGCAACAGGCACACACCAGGGCTGTCCTGAGCAAACCAGGATACTTTCTAGCCCTAAGGATGAAGCTATTAGCTTTGCAGCAATCCCATAGGCCTAACTGAAATCAAAATTGCTTATTTCAGAGTCATATGCTGTCTTAGATTTAGGCTAAGAATGAGCAATAGAAAAAAAGGATAGAATATATTACGCCAGACTTGGTTGCAAGTGACAGAAATATGGCTCAGACTAGCTTGGGCAATAAGAGGACATTTTGGGGGTCACATAACCACGGAGTGACCTGCGATCTGAAATTAGAGAACTGGGGGATGGGCTCCATCAGCGCTCTATCACTCATGTGTGCTCTCTCTCTTTCTGATCTCTGCTTCTCTCTACATGGCAACTTCGTCCTCACAAACTGACTTTCTCTCCAAAGACGGACCAATGCTCCCAAAAGTTGCAAGCTCCTATCTTCTCTCCATCAACATTTGAGAAAAACTCTTCTCAGCTCCAGGTCAAAAAATCCCAGGGAATTATTCTGATTGGTCTGCCTTGGGTCATGTGCCCATTCCGGGGACCAACTTTTACAGCAGAGGGGAGGATGTCAGTCTTTCCTAAAACCATGTGGGAGTGAGGGGGCAAAGTTCTCTAAATGAAAGGGGGCTGTTGCTAGAAGAAGGAAGGAGTGCTGGATAGGCAGAATAGCACACACTCATAAAAGGAGACTTTGAAAAGATCTGTATTTCATAAGTATACACCACCTATCTGGATAACCTCAATTTGAAAGCAAACTCTGTAGCCCAAATTTTCGTGTTTGGCTGTCTACACTGACCAAGGACCCAAGGAGCAACTGTGCTGTGTCCTGACTAGGTGACACACAGCAGAGACAGTCATCACAATCATTACAAGCCCCGAACAAGAAACAAACCCCTCAACTAGCAGACCAGCAGTTATAGAAGCCAAACAACCAGCCACATATTGACAACAGGTGACAATAATTTCAAGAATGCTGCAGAGAGGGAAGCACGGGTAAAGAATAACCTACATAGATTCAGGATCAGAGAAAACAGGGTTATTTGTAGGTTGTGAGATTTTAGGAAAGTTTAAGTTCTCTGATGTTCAGTAGTCCCATCTCTCAAATAAAAAGATTAATACCTTCTTCACTGGTATTGAGAGGGCTAAATAAGGTAACAGATACAAGGACTAAAACAATTTGCTTTCTCCTCCCCTGCCCCAAGCCAATTAAATATGAATAATTAAAGAAAGTTTCTGGAATATATAGGTATAGAAAAGTGCTTTGTGAGAAGCAATGCTCTATTTCTCAATACCTGGCATTAAGGGGCAACACTGAGGATGACTGATATTTTTTCATTTATAACAAAGCTGGTTTGGCACCTCTGCCAGCTCTGTTTACACTCCTGTGGCAATCATCATTTGCACCACTCCCCTGGCACAGGCAGCAGAGGGTATTGTTCAATTAGCCATTGTTTGATGTGTGTGAATTCCACCCTAACCAGTGACCTAGGGCACTTAATTTAACCTCTCAGAGCTTTATTCTCCACATTTGAAAACTGAGGGTAGTGATACTTTTTTCATAGAGGTGTTGTGAAGTTGAAAGATAAAGAAAAGTACCCAGTAGTGCACCTCACACACATTAGTCCTCACCGATAGTTCCCTGCCTGTTTTCTTCTTCCTGTCTCCAACCCTAACCAGGGCACAGAGTCCATTAGAAATCTCTGCTCCACTAACGTGAGAAGTTTGAATTTTGTTTTGCGAACAAGTCCAGCATGGGGCACAAGGCTTGCCTGGTCCAGGCTTTTCTGTCGAGTCCGCATGGATAGGATTTTGTCTTGGATACTGGCAACCAGCCCCTAGCTGGGATCGTGATCTAAACTCAGTGAACCTTGATACTATTTCCAATGGACTCTGAGTATTTCCCTTGCAGATAAACGCTGGAGTCTGAGTTTGTCACCTAATTTGGATCCTGTGGTTTGTACTGTTGATTATCTCCTCATAGTGATCAGGCCCTACATTACCATTTTCTTAGCCCATCTTGCTCCAGTTTCTTTTCCTTCTGCACAAGCTGACCCACTTCTGAGTTCCCAGCATTGCCTAACGGCTCAGCGCCTCCAGATTTTAACAATGATCCCTGACTTTAGACAGTTAAGACTGTACATCATCTAGGTTTTGGAAAGACAGCTATAGTGGGTATGCTAAGTTGATCTATTTCCATACTATTTGGACTAAATTATCATCTGTCAGCATTGATCAGATCAATTCATTCTTTATCAAATATCTTAGGTCAGGTTCTTTATAAACAGACCGTGAGACAAGGATTCATGTCCAAGTGATATATTAAGGAAGCGCTCCTGAAAGAAACCAGGAAGAGAAAGGGAGGAGCAGGGAAGGGAAGGGAAAGGGGGCAACCCAGAGTGAGACTGCATGCCAGGTCACAGCCCCAGCCTGATGCCCCAGGGGAGCTCGGAAGATAAATTACACCTTAGAGTTTATCCAAATGCAAGCAAGAGAGCTGAGCTCCCAGCAACTGTATCGGTGGCCATTAGAAGCAAAATAACACAGAAGCTGAGAGTGAGGCACAAGAAGTAGCAAAGGGGGTCCAAGGAGATCTGGACAGAACCCCCACAGTGTCCACTACTCTAAATCCCCTGTTAGAGGATCATATTGTCTGCTTTCACACCTCCAAGGAAAGGGGAACTTCCTGTTTTATTATCCATCACTTTCCAGTGTTCAGCGGGGCTGATGTTAAGAAACTTCTTCCTTATAGGGACTAAGGTGTATACCTCTGTAACTTCTAATCATTGGCTCTGAGCAATTAACCAACAATCCATCAAAATCATCAGACCTTTGTGCCAAGAAACACACTAAGTGCTGGTTTCTGCCTGTGGAGCAACACAGAATGGATCTAATTTTTCAGCACATTAGGTATATAGATCAAAAAATTACTTTAAGTAAATTCTAAGTATTTATAAGAAGACAAATTAATATAGCTTAAAGAGGGCACATAAAAATAGACCAAAACGATAAGCAACCCAAATGTCATTGAAAGTGGGCTGAATAAATGAATTGCAGCATATTTCTACAACAGAATATGCAGCAATGAAAAATCATGAACTACTACTTTCTCCCAAAATATGGTTGAAGCTCTCAAAATACTATAGGTCACAAAAACCTCAACAAAAAGAGTATATCCTATGTGAGTCCATTGTAGATAAAACTAGTCATAGAGGTCAGGATAGGGGTTACTTGGTACAAAAGAACCTGTTCTAAAACTTGATCTGCATTATAGAGGTAGATACATATGTAAAAATCCATCAAGCTGTACACATAACACATGTGCACTCTACTGTAGGTAGAGTTACAACTCAATAAAAGTTTTTAATTAAAAAGAGGATACAAAAAAAAAAAGAGAGAGAGACAAGGTTGAGAAAATAAAGTAGATCCAGGAATGGAGGCCACAATGCAGACCATCAGGACCTGCGCACTAGTTGTACATGACCCACAATTGGCTTTTACTCTTCCAGCAGCCATTTGAGCATAACTACCATGCTAGTACTTCAACTCTTTTCTTCTTCAGACTGAATAGTCTCAAGTCCTACAAAAGTTTTCAGTGTCCATTTCTTTAATAGTTTTAATTTCCATCTTGTGTGTATTACGATATGTCAATATCCCTCTAGAAACGCGGCAGCCCAAAACTCCAGAGGTCATACAGCTGTGTTGAAAATTCACAACTTCTGGGCAGGCCAAGTGGTGCATTGGTTAAGAGCTGGCTTGAGACGCCAGAGGGCCCCGGTTCAGATCCCACGTATGAGGGCCAGTGACACTGCCCTTCACAGCTAAGATGCTGAACAACAGCTCAACCTGGAGATGGGCTGCTGTGAGTCGCCGGTGACGGCATAGGCTGCAGCTCCTTCTGCAGTGGGTTGCCATGGGCTACCGAATGTAGCCAGCAGCCTGCGTTAGTGGCCAGCAGCCTCAGTGAGCGGCCATCCAGAAGCCGGCGACTGATCTGCCTCACCCGGGAAGAGAGCAATGATGTTGCCAACTTGAGCCGGTGAAGCAACGTCCTCCACAACTAGACTGAAGAACGAAAGGACAGCAACTTGTCTGTTCCCCTTCCCCCAATTCCCCAATAAAAATCTTTTAAAAAAAAGGAAAAAAAAAGAAAATTCACAACTTCTAAATATATGGCAATGGAAGGAGAACTGACTCTGGGTGGTGAATACGCAATGTGACATAGAGATGATGTATTACAGAATTGTACACCTGAAACCTATGTAACTTTACTAACAATTGTCACCCCAAACTGAAATATAAATAAATAAATAAATAAATAAATAAATAAATAAATAAATAAGAAAATTCACAACTTTATTTCTCCTGTTCATCCATCAGTCCAACCCAAGACTGCTTATGGGGACCACATGATCAGGTATATTATCTCAAGCACTTTAACTACCTACCTTTTTAACTAACTAAAATGAACTTAAACACAACACTATTAATTATGAACTAAAATGCTCAAGTCATTATTATATGACCTACAGATAAACCAGTTCTCCATTCTGTTGTTATGCTATTGCTTTTACTGAATCCATGTAGTAAATTTAATGTTATAATAATATTTGTTAAGTTTTAACTTAGTTTGCCTTTTATTGTAAAACCTCTATTCTATTGTACAACATACTCTTCATCCCTCCCAACTTTACCTCATCTCTAAATTTGATAAGCAGGCCATCAACCTTTGACAAAAGCACTAATAAAACTGTTGCATAGAATAGGATCAAGGATGGAACCTTATAACATGTCACTGGATGAGTATTTTCTCAAGTATAATTTTCAAGCAGCTGTTTGAAGATCCCTGAATCTAATTCCCTTTGCTCCATCTGGCTCAAAATATGTTACAGACATCAAGATGTACTACATTTGTAGAATTTTTCTAACCTCCAAGTCTAATAATCCTGCCCCCGAAGCACTTTGGTTCTTAGTTAACTCATGCTGCCGCCTGGTGACCACTGTGCTTTCTGGATGTTCAAAAATGTTACCAAGTAGTCAGCATTGGGCAATTTGCCTCCCAATATTGCCCATGAGAAAGTAAAAAGTCAGCAATAACAAGCCTAATAGAAACCTCTCCTTCCACCAGAGAAAGTCTTTCTACCATGCTCCATGCTGGGAAGAAAGGATTAGTAAGTCCTCCTCATGTAGCTACTTTCCAAATATCTGATTCCAGCAAGTCCATCCAATAGGCTGGGAGGGTGGTTCCGCTCATCACTGATAGATGCATGAGAGCAATATTTAAAAGTTTCCATTCCTTGAACATCTATGAACGAGGTCCTGTGCTGACTAGCATAAGAGAGTAAACTCCTGGCTCTCTTGGTTACAGCAAAGACCTTATGTCTCTTTCCTTCAGTTTCTACATCTAAAACAGAGATATTGATATCACCTTTATAGACTTGTTACAAGGAGTAAATAAGTTAAGTACCCAGCACAGGGTCCTGCATATAGTAAGAGTTTGTTTTGTCCCTCTTTTTTATTTTGTAAAAATTCTTACTCTACAGCTAATTCTGCCTGGAGAAATACCTATTATATAAGAAAAATTAAGGTGCCGGCTGAGTGGTACATTGGTTAAGAGTTGACTTGGGATGCCAGCTCTGAGCAGCAGAACCCTGGTTCAGATCCCACATGAGGGCCAGTGACACTGTGCTCTCTACAGCTAAGATGGTGAACTACAGCTCGACCTGGAGCTGGGCTGCCACAAGTTGCCAGTGATGGCGTAGATTGCAGCCCCTGCTGCAGTGGGCTGCCATAAGCTACCATGAGTGGCTGGCAGCCAGTGTGAGCAGCCGGCAGCTGGCGTGAGCTGCCAAGAGCTGCTGTGAGTGGCTGTCCAGTGGCAGGCGACCAATGTGCCTCACCTGGGAAGAGCGCAGTGATAATACCAACATGGGGCAGTGAAGCGACATCCTCCACAACTAGACTGAAGAACAAAAAGACAGCAACTTGTCTGTTCCCCTTCCCCGATTCCCCAATAAAATCTTTAAAAAAAAAAGAAAGAAAAATTAAATGTCTAATTTCAGTGTCTAAAGGGCTTTTAATAAAGCCCAGCATCCTATTCTTAAGAATAGCAGGTAAGAATCAAAGAGCAGAAATAAGCACACACTGGACTGACAAATGCAATAGTAGTAATAGGATCTACATATGCACAAGGCACTTGGCAATTTGCAAAGACTTTGTGTGTATTATTTCATTTGATCCTCACAATAACCCTAAAAGGTGGGCAAGGAAGCAATTATTACTCTTTCCAGTCTACAAATGATAAACAAAAGACTCAGGGCTTTTAAGAGACTTACCCAAAATTGTGGTGGAACTGTGACCAGCAAGCAAGTTAACCACTCTAACAGACTGAGGTTATGTCCTGTGGGCTATCGGTGTAATTGTTGAGTACTCTGGGGATCCCTGCTGTAACCAGTGTCTCTTAGACATGTTCTACCAGACTTAGAAAGCACCATGAATGTTGACTCTCTAAGTCTTCCAGTGAAACTAAGGTTAATTTTTGGCCTATGAGCTGCAAAATTCAATGGGAACAATTTATAGGGTGATAACCTGTGTGATAATAACACAGCTAATGCATTTTGAAGGAAAACAACTCCACTTATGATATAATAGCAGATTTGGGGCTTTCTGATTATATGAAACATTTTGACTTTCACTTGAGAATCAGGAGATCTGGGTTCCAGTCCTGTCCCCTGTCAGTAGCTACGTATTTGAATTTGGGCAAGTTACTTAATCTCACTTAGTTTCAGTTTCGTCATTCATAAAACGGTGAGTAATGCATAGGATTTGTTGTATGAAACAAGAAAATGTATATAAAGGCTACTGCCTAGTACCTGACACATAGTAGGTATTCAATAATTAATTGTTGGTATGCTTCTCTGCTTCTGTTTTTCTCCATTTTTGTGAGACTCAGTTTCATCATTTACAAAATCAGAATAAGGGATAGATCAGTGGTTCTCAAAGTGTGTGTCCTAGGTGAGTAGTATCAGCATGACCTGGGAAGTTGTTAGAAAAGTCTTGGATCCCATTCCAAACCTACTGAATCAGAAACTCTAGGGACAGGGCCCAGAAATCTGTCTTTCAACAAGCTGTGATATCCAAACTCCAAGATAGTCCCAGTGATTCCCACTTCCTGGAATTCACATCCTTGTGTAGGCCTATCCCACCTTGAACTAGAACTGCTCTGTCTGATGACTAAAATACATCAGACGTTATGGTATGTCTCTTCCAAGGTTATCTCACAAAATGCACTGTGGCTTCTGTCTTGGTTATTCCCTTGATCTTTTTTGGATCGTTGATTTGGGAAAACTGGGTGCCAGGTTTTTAGGACATTCAGGAAGTTTTGTGGTGAGGTACACATGGTGAAGAAAAGTGACCCTATCTGTAGCCAGGTGAGTAAGCCTTTTTGAAAGCAGATCATCCAGCCCTAGTCAAGCCGTCAGATGACTGCAGTCCCAACAAACACGTTGATTACAGTCTCATCAGAGACCTCGAGCCAGAACCACTCTGCTCAACCACTCCTGGATTCCTGACCCTCAGAAACTGTGTGAGATAATACATTTTTGTTATTTTAATCTGCTACATTTTCAGAGAGGGGGGGGATGTGTTATACAGCAATAGACGCCTAACACACAGCCCTCCAGGTGATTCTCATGTACACCTAAGATTGAGTACCACTGGGATAGCTGATTCCTAGGCTTCTTTCCAGCTCAAAAATTGTAGAATGTTGTGGTCAATGTTGGGATAAAAACCAAGGAAGAAATGGCTCCATCTCCTTATACCACACAGAAGGACATCGGCCTCTGGTGCACTGGCTGCAGGCCTGGCCATTGCAATTCAAGGAAAACTTGGCAAAGCTGGAGAAATTCCAGAGAAAGGCAGCTGAGAGAAGTGGCAGTCTAGAGCCACTTCCCAAGGAGTTTAAGACAAATAGGACTCTATTGTTGGGAAAACTCAGAGATGCCAAAGTCTACAAAATCCTGAGGCACATGGTCAGACTGTGGACTTTTTACCTAAGTTCAGGGAAAGCAGAGATATGGCAGCAAAGGGAGTGGAGGCAACCCAGACTCCAGAGTGAGGCAGACTGAGATCTGCTCCATAGATGCCACTCTCTTGGGAAAAATTCAGTCATCCCTCAAATGAAGAGTCTCAGCTTCTTCATGTGGAGAAAAGGGAAAAAGGCTATTCGCTTGGTAGCCCAAAGATGAGAATTCACACCGATCTGCTTAAAGAACCTGCCATAAAGCAAATTTTCAAGGAGCGATAAATCTCATGGGCAATGAATGCAAAAAAAGATTGCCTTCTTGTGAGTACCACTGCATGCATGCCATCTGTGCTTTTACATTGCTGGAGGCAGCCCAAGCTGAACCTCCAGCTAGAGTCGATGTGGGTTTAAATGAACTGGTGAGTTAGTTTATAATAGGCTAGGAGGCAAATGACAGATGTTTGAGTAATGCCGTGTATTTCAGAGGTTGACATCGCAGAGGCTGAACATCCCAGCCTCTGGCACATGGTTTCTTGGTACCCTCCCACCACCCATCTCCCATCACGGAGCACAATCCTAAAGAAATGGACCACCAGAGTACCCAAGGGAGCAGCAGGATTTCTGATGACCCATACCGGGTGGGTGTAGGGGGTGAGGGGACAGAGTGATGGCACATCAAATACAAAGGATGAATTTGCTGCTTCAGATCTGCATCTGTCCAACAGTGTTTCTGGATGGTGGCTTTTCCCTCCCTCCAAGCTTGACTTAGAACCGAGGAATAACTCCTCTAAACCATCTACACCAACTCTACTGGCAGCCATTGCCCCTGAGTGCAAACTCCCTCTTGGACTTCACAAATGTACCAAAAATAATCTGCCCATAGTTGCCCATAACCCCCTTCCCTTCGGAAACTATTAAATCTGTACACAAGTAACCATCCCAGCGAGTAGATAATTCACCCCACCTTCCATTTACTACCTACCTCCCTGCTATCCCCATGACACGCCTTAGCTGTTTTCTGCCACAATGCTATTGTTTGGGAAAATATTCTCATCTGGTTACACGACTGTTGAAACTTGCCTGTAAAATGATGAGCCATTTGCGGCAGTGCCACAGCCGAGGGAATTAGTCGCTATTAAAATCATGTTCAAACCAGGGCGTTGCCAAGGCGCTGACATCTGGGGAAGCTGCCTGAAGGGCTTTGGCTCCCTAACAAAGACTTCAAGATGGCAGGATCTCAGTGGGGTTTCTAAATCCTGGACAGACAATTTGAGAAAACAAGCCTCCTGGAGACCACTCCAAATCTCTTCCTGAGCAAAACCTCCTGGGTTTTAAAGTATTTTAATTCACAAGAGCCAGATGTGGCCTGAAGCACACAGGTAAAGTAGGGAACCTTCAAGATGGGGACGAAGGCAAAAAGGAAGGTGGAGAAAAGCATGTCAATGACCCATTTTTCATTTCCTTCATTCTGTGCAATTGTTCATAAACCCTTAACACTTATCCAAATAGCAATTAATAAACAAACTAGCGTGTTCCTGCTTGTAACTGAAAGTTGTAAATGGTTGTAAAGTCAGCCATGTGTAAATGGTGGAGTGACATGTGTGTGACGCATCCCAGCAAGACATGCCCACACTTTTAATTTTTGTCAAGTCTGGATTAGCCTGACAGAGGGGACTGTAGGCATGAGTAATGCAAACAGCCAAAGACCTGACGTCTCTCCTGTTTTAGTTTGGAATGTATCTGAATGCTGGTCTTCAGCAGCAGGCTGGTGCTTCCAGGAGCATTGTTCTCCAGCCAATGTTAAAGTTAATTTGCATTCTGTGATCCCACCCAGGCTCAGCTCTCCAGGTGGTAGCGGTGGGGCAGCTGGACTAGAAGGAGAAGGCTGAAGTTATCAAGCTCTGTGGACTTGTCCCTAGATAAGCGGCCTTCACATTTGTATTTTACTGTCATACCCTCTAAAAAACTTTTGAAAAACTATATACCTATTTGCACATTTTTAAACTGGCATCTAAAATATTTCATCATTAGTTAAATGACTGCAAATAATGTAATTTATGATACCTTGTGAATACTAATTTAAAAAATTAAACTGACATATTTTTAATGTATCCAGTGGGATCTAAATATCATCAACCTTAATTCTCACCATTATCCTTTAAAAATGCACATGCAAATCCTTTTAGTTGTCTAATATTTAACATTGTGATTTTTACTTCTTGAATTTTTACTTCCATTCCATATCTTACAGTATTTTAGCCTAATGTATTGTTTATAATTTTTTACTGATTACTCAATACTTTTTCTGCAACAAAACTAAGTATATAAATTGAAGATTTTATTTATTTTTATTTCCTGTAACACG
>NW_017731538.1:1418949-1423224 GCF_001890085.2 Hipposideros armiger
CCAGCATGTTTTTTGGAATGTTGAGTATTCTGATTCTATAAGACAGAAAGACAGGCAGAGGGAGAGAGAGGGTAGACCTTTGTCCTGAGTTTATTGGTGAGAGAGGAAATGAGGCATGGCTGTTTTCATTACTTCTCACTGGTACTCTGCTGTACTCTAACAGGCTTTACTGTCAGAAGAAGGGCATTCCGTGACAACATCCGGGGGATGACCGAGAGAGGTTAAATGAAAATTATCACCCCCTCCACGACACTATAATAGATCTGAAGTTATAACATCCCAGTGTGCACCAAAATCTACTTTTCTAAAACCCCACTTTTCTCTTACTGGAAATATATATAAGGCAGGAGAAGAGCCCAATATCAAATCAATGGTGCCTTGATTAAAGGAGGCTTAATCAATACAAATATTTCAAATTCTCCCTTTGTTTGGAGCTCAGGAGGATTTTTCACTAACAGCTCTATATTAGGATTTGGGGGAGAAGAGATGACAGGTGCCCTTTTCTTTTGTAAAGTAAGTGGAGGGCAGTTGTGACCTCTGTTCAAACGCTCTCCACAAAAGAAAAACACACACAAAAAAAATCAAAGACCCCAAATCCAAATGCCTGACAATATTCTTGTCAGCAGAACTAGAAGCAACAGAAGCGTGGCTTCCACCTCATCATGTTTCACTTCCACCTGTCGAACCTCATGAGGATACATCTGATTGGCAGAGCCTAAATATCATGCAGAACCCTGGCTATATTGGGGTCCAGCAAAGAGGATTCTTTTCCTCTCAGCCTTTGCATTATCAGAAAGCATCTATAAGAATGGAATGAATATTGAGGAATCTGATCCGTGGTATCCACACAACTGGAAAAGCCTATAATGTGTTGGCCAGGCCTTGGAAGATGAAAAACTTAGTCAAGTGCCTTAAACTCGACAAGAGACAGACTGAACTGATCATCTCCAATCCTGCTTCCCAAACACCTAAGCATGCACCAACCCTGTTTCCTCCCCTGGGTTTCCTATTTCAGTGAAGGCATCAGCATTCACCCCAGAAATCGGAATGTCCACGTTTGTTATTTCTCCCTCCTCCCCGCCACCGCACCAGTTCTCCCTCCTTCAACATACCTTTCAGATCTTTTCCCTCCTCTCCTTCTTCATGGAGGTCTTGTTTAAGACCCTTATCCTCTCTTACCCATGTGCCCACCCTCTCTTACCCATAAGTGCATATACTTGATCTCTACCATGCCTCCCTGCCACCAGTCTCTGGCCTCCATATTGATGCCAAAGTAATATTATAAAAATATAAAGTGGTTAAGTTATTCAGTAACTTTCCATCTCCTCGAGCAATGGTTCTTAACCCCGGCTGCACATTAGAGTCCTCTGGGGAGATTTTAAGGTCCCAATACCCAGGCCACTCAGACCAATTAAATAAAAATCTCTGGGTGGGATCCAGACATCAATATTCTTAACCCCCACCTCTCCCCAACCAATGCTCTGCCAAGGTTGAGAATGGCTGTTGTTGAATGCAGGAGGCCATTCTTAGTCTAGGCTGTTACTTCCCATGCCTAAGCTTCAGCCACACCAAGTATTTCTTTTTTTAAAAAAGATTTTATTGGGGAATTGGGGGAGGGGACCAGCCAAGTTGTTGTTCTTCAATCTTCGTTGTGGAGGGCACCAGTCACCATCTGGCTTCCCGTTGGCAGCTCGTGGCCTCTAAGCTCAAGGTGCTGTGTTAAGTCTTAGTTGCGGGTGGGCGTAGCCCACCACTGAATAGGCAATCTTGTTGTTTCACCAGCTGAGCCATCCTGCCATCTGTTGGCAGCACAGCGACAGCTCAGCTTGGGACACAGTGTCACTGGCCCATACAGGAATCAAACAGACGGCCCTGTTGCTCAGAGCTCGTGCTCTTAAGCCAACTCTTAACCAACTGAGCTACTCAGCCAGCCCCACATCAAGTATTTCTTGGTCCTCCAAACATGCCCTGACTCTCATCTCTCTGACTTTGCATATGGTATGCTCCTGCCACTGCCTGGAATCCCCTTCCTATTCCCTTGACCTTGAAACTCCTACAGGTTCATGAATATACTATCCCATCAAGACTATGCTCGCTACACTTTGTACCTTCCATTATGACAATGCTTCTCACACTGTGTAATAATTGGTTAATTTGCATGGCCGCCTTCCCCATTAGACTCTGGGCTCACTGAAAACAGAGAATTGACTCATCTCTGTGTCTCCAATGCCAAGCATATTTCAGTCAATTCTCAGCACACATGGCTGAATCAGTTTGTAAATGAATTAATGAATCAATGAGGCATAGATGAAGCAGTTGACTCCATACGTTTTACCTACTCCTCCAATTCACTAAGCTGTACTAAGCATGTTAATTATGGAGAAGGCCCACACCCAATTTTTTCCTCTATCAAATATTCCCATTTGCATCACTGCAGCCATGGGGGAACATTAAAACAAGTAATGAAAACAATACAACCCTGATGTGATGTTAATATCCAATTCTTCCTTTTAGGGTAAAGAAAATATCTTCATATTGGTTGTATTTGGATGCTCATTTTCTTTTTTAATTATTATTATTTGGTAATCCTAATCTGGGTCCATTACATCAGAATACATATCTCTAGAGATAAAGGCTTTTGTTAATAATTACAGAGAATTCTCAGTTTCTCCACTTGCAATTATTCAATCATCTTCTACCTGTATTCACTGATTATTCTGGTGTAAATCCCCTACTGACATCTCTTTGCAATGCTAGACATTAAGTAAGTTGCTCTCCTCCAAAATCTGCTGCCTTCATGCTCTTTTTCTTGTGTGTGCTTTCTCCCGCTTACTCTTGCTCTTCACCCCATCCCACCCCAGCTTTTTCCTGAGCACTGCATCCTCTCCCTCTATCTTTCTTTCCACAGCAGAGGTCATAGGTTAGGTAAGGGGTGAGCATCACTTGTAAAATCTCCCCAACTTGCAGAAATCATTTACCCCAATTACTGCCTTTACAGTAATCCCCCCTTATCTGTGGGGGATATGTTCCAAGACCCCGAGTGGATGCCTCTCCCCTGGATGACAGCTTCCAGCTGGATCTAGAGCTTCAAACTGTTACTCCTATTAGCCTCTTTATCTCCTTTTTCCTCTGGATTCATTATCAGGCACGCTTTCTCCACATGGAGGTCCCTGTCAGTTAACATACTGTTAGTTTAACAGTCCCAATGGTAAAAGAATGCCTCTTTTCAATAGTTCCTAGGCAGCAAACAACTACAGATGTCCACTACTGTATCTAGATTAGCAGGAGCTGTCTGAAGGTAATACGGTCTGGGCAGAACTAGGATTAAGCTAGGGTAGATAGAGTATAGGAGCTGGGAGCCCCTGGGTCAGAGAGGGAAAATAGGTGACACACATGCTGCCCACATTCCCCTCACCCAGCAGACATAACTAACCAACCGTGGTCCTCTTAACTGTGGAGCCCTAGAATCCTTTCAACACAAGCTCTACCAGTGAATAGTTGAAACCTACTTGCCATCTCTGCATTAAATTCCATATTCAGCCAGTAGAGTTCTTAGCACATGATAGGTATTTAATAAATATTGATTTAACAAAACCCAACTAAAGCTACATTTGACCCAAGGAACAAACTTAGTAAGAATGGTGGGCCCACAATTAGGAATCCAAAGGTCAAACCATTTTTATGGAACTAGAGGCAGATACAATACCAAAAGCCAGGAAATCACAGAGGGCCATGTGTGAAGTCATTCGGGCTGCTGCAACAGCTGCAACAGCCAAACGGTCCCCCTGCCTCTGATCTTGATCCTTTCCACTCCTGATGATGCCTTCTCCATGCCACAGCCATTAGTAACTACCTTGTTTAAAACCTTCTTTGATTTCCAATTGCTTTTAGGATAGAGACAAGATACTTCTTAGGGCTTCTAAGGCTGCCACACTCAGTCCCTGCCTCTCTCTCCAGACTCACCTCCCCGTGTCACTCACTCACTAGGTTGCTTTTACACACGCTATCTCATCTAATCTTCACTATCAGCTATGAGCCAGGCTTGTCAGTACCATTTTAAAGGTGAGAAATTCTCACCTGATCCTCAAGTTGATTATGTGAATTAGCCAAAGTCAAGGAGCTGCCAAATTTCTCAAATGGAATTTGAATCCATCCTTGTCTGGTTCTGAAATCTGTATTCAGGAATAGATAAGGCATTTATTATCAATTCAGCTTTGTATATTAGGCACTTTCTTTTCTTTTTACCAAAAGAGCAAAACAAAACTCGCTATTATT
>NW_017731538.1:1424709-1427906 GCF_001890085.2 Hipposideros armiger
CCCCAAATACTCTAAGTTTAAATAGGCTATAAAAAGATTAGTTAAATTCTGTTATATAAAATATTAAGCAATTATTTTTATTTATTTATATATTTTCAAAAACCTCTCCTTGAAAAACAGATTTTTTTGTTTTAAACTAAATTTGTCTTACATTAAACTAGAAATCAGCTTGGGGGAAAAAGAAAGCTCTGGTTTCATATAGGATTACAAAAAGTAGTTTATAATGATGGTGATGATGATGACATAATAAATATGAATAGCAAGCTCTTTGAACTGGTGTTATTATTATTCCAACTTTTCAGATGTCGAAACTAAGGTTAAGTGACTTATCCTAAGTGGCTAATTAAGTGGTGGAACCAAAATTCTAATTTTAACTTATCTGATTCCAGAGCCAAAATGCCTATTCATTTCTGATAAACTGTTTCATATAATATTATATAAAGAAATATAAGACAAAGTTGCATATATGATACAATACCAATAGTGGAAACATTATACATAGAAAAAAACCTAGAAAGGAATGTCTCTGAGTCATGGGATTGTGAGTGATTTTTATATTTTTCATATTTTTAAAATTTTTTATCATGAGCATGTAGTCCTTTAATACTCCAAAAATGATAAAACTAGGATTAGCAAACTCTGGCTTATCAATATACCCCCTGGAACTGTAGGCAGTACTTTAGAAGTACTCAAAACATTGCAGAGTGCTATAGATTTCACCTCCTATGTTCTAGATATTTTACATCTAATAATGCATCCTAATATTGCATTTGATTTTTTTTTTAACAGCCTGGTTAATATGTGAGCTCATACTGAATTTATGTTCAATAAAGGCCTAGGCCTTTTCCACATGAACTGCTGAAAAATCAAGAGTTCCCCGTTCTCTTCTTGTTCACATTTATTTATTACATTAAAAAGAATCGTGGGCCGGCCAAGTGGCGCGATGGTTAAGAACTGGCTTGGATGCCAGAAGGCCCCGGTTCGGATCCCACATAAGAGGGCCACTGAAGAACAAAATGACAGCAACTTGTCTGTTCCCCTTCCCCCAATTCCCCAGCACTGTTCCCATCCCCCCAATACCCCAATAAAAATCTTAAAAAAAAAAAGAATCGTATTCTTGTTACATATAATCTTATTAGTTGTGGTACAGTATCCAATTACATTTAGATAATTTTTGAATCTTGATTCTTATCTCTTTGGCATTTACTAGCTTTCTCAATTTAAAAACAGCTGCATATTTAATGATTTTTAAACTTCTACATATTAATCCAAGTCATCCCAAAAAATCTTGTACAGGACAGGGGTTAACACTGAGTTATGTGGAGGTCACTTGATACCCTCCTGTATGGGACAAGAATTCATACATCAGCTTTCTTTTTGTATAATAAGTTAAACAGTAATGAACTCTTCTAAGTACACTATCATGCAACCCATATTTGTTTCCCAATATTTCCATAATAATCTCAAAATATTAGGAGAGTTCTCTCAAATGTGTTGTTGAAATCAAGGCATACCATCTCTTCAGTACCCACTTACCTGCCAACCTGTTGGCCTATTGCACCCATAATGTATTTTCTTCATTTATTCAGCAAGGTTTATTGAGTGTCTCCTATGTGTAGACCCTGGGCATAGAAGGTGAGGCTTGCAGCACAAATACAGAGTGAAGTAAGGTGTCAGCAAGACACCCAGTTGGGAACTGGATTCCCCACAGAGAGGAGCCAGGATGAGATCTCTGCCCCTGGGATTCCAAGCCTTGGCTTCCTGACCAAAGACAGTCTTCTTTGTCCCAGTGGCTTCCACTGGCTGAAAGCTTCCTACCAAAAGTTTCCTTGCCCCTGCTTCTGGACCCATAACACTTCCTCCCAGCAGCTGTGCTGAAGGGCCCTCCTTTATACTTAGAATTCCCATCACCCCCTTCTCTAGGCCCCATCCCTGTCTAGGAGACTGGCAGCTTCCTCGGCAGCCCACACAGCACTTTGTCACAGTAAGCATATAATTAACATTGTTTATCTGAAGGAAGAAAGAGCACTTGGTCTTCTATGAATCTGCTTTCCAAGAGACCAGGGCACGAATTTTTCCCTTCCCAGCATTTACCTCCGTGGTAGGCATAAAACCTAAGCCTTCTGCCAAGCCTTTTGCTTCCTGGTTTCATTGACTATCCTCCAGTTTATCAGGGAAAGAAAAACAACATTGGAGCCATGCTTGGCTTTTCTCTTCCCACACTCAATTCTTCAGCAAGTCCTACCCATTTTCCCTCCAAATATCCTCAGCCTGATTATTTCTTAACATCTCTACCACTGCCTCCTGATCCAAGCCAGCATCCTCTCCCTCTTAGTCTAGTATAACAGCCTCCAGCGAGGTCTCCCTACCTCTACTCTCTCCTCCCCAACTTACACCCTCTCGCCCCCACTCTATTCTTTGCAGCCAGAGTGGCCCTTCAGAAACATCAGCTAGCTCAGGACTCTCTGCTGCGCTAACCCTTCATTGCTTTCCTGTAACACAATAAGACCTCAACTCCTTTTCATGGTATCATTTCTTTTGGGTCAATCCAGAAAGAAAAAGTTGTGTGACTTCATTTTGATTAAGTCAATGCCACTAAACTTAAGAGCTGCAGAGGATAACGTGTTCCATTAAGACTGGTGAGAACTGGGAGACGGGGCTTGTTTTCTTGTCACCCGAACCTGATGGGAAGGAGGTGATATGTCCTGGCTGTTGGGCCCTTCATCTAGGTGGCACACCCAGCAACCCTCTGGCCTGCAAATCCCCTTGCCTGAGGTTGAGGTGTCTGTCGGATGCTCAGTGGTGACTTGACTGAGATCTCACTGTGAGCTTGTGAGCTGACCATGGGGTTTGGCTAAGAAATGGGACTTACTGCATGAGATGGACCTTTACATTTATAATGAAATATCAGTGATTCTTTAAAGTAGAAAAATAGAATTTTTACATGGCCTGTATTTGTTTGCGAGGGCTGTTGTAGTAAAGAACCGCAACTGGGGGGTGGCCGGTTAGCTCAGTTGATTAGAGCGCAGTGCTCATAACATCAGGGTTGTCGGTTGGATCTGCACACGGGCCACTGAGCTGTGCCCTCTACAACTAGAATGAAAACAACTACTAGACTTAGAGCTGATGGGTCTTGGAAAAACACACTGTTCCCCAATTAAAAAAAAAAAAGAACCACAACTGGGTGGCTCAAAAGA
>NW_017731538.1:1433497-1436424 GCF_001890085.2 Hipposideros armiger
AGAATTGGGGGGTGGCCGGTTAGCTCAGTTGGTTAGAGCGCAGTGCTCATAACACCAAGGTTGCCGGTTCGATCCCCAAGTCCTCCACAACTAGATTGAAACAACTACGTGGCTTGGAGCTGATGCGTCCTGGAAAAACACACTGTTTCCCAATAAAGTTTCAAAAAGAGAGAGAGAGAGAAGAGAGAGAGAGAGAGAGAGAGAGAGAGAGAGCGCGAGCGCCTTGGGGCTGAGATGGTGGCCCGTAGAAGAAGCAAGTTCAAGGGAGATGCTTGTTCGTCTTGACTGGTTATTAACCAGGCGAAACCCAGAGCTAAGACAGGACTTGATTCTTATTATGTCTCTTGCTTCTAACCTTTCAAACAAATTTTATGAGACCTATTATTTCCACCTTTGAAATTAATTAACATATTAATCTTTCACTCCTCGAATGTATTCTGAGGAAACAATGCTAAATGCAGTCCAAGTTTAGAATGACAAAATGTGGGATCCAGCTAAACCTGAGCCTGCGGCTGCTGGAAGGCTCCTTCAGCAAGGGGGTCACATGGAAATAAAACATAACTTTGTCGTCCCAAAGGCTGATTGCTAATGTAGGTTCTCACTGCAAATCTCTACTGGGCTTTCTCGAATGGACCCTGAGAAGTGGTTTCATGGGTGCTTCTCAAACCATTTGTACTGAAGGACCAGGATTTTAAAATCTCTAATCCACCATGGACTGATATTTTCATAAAATGCATAAAAATGAGTAATTAGAAAAATAAAATTTAAAAGTACATATAATACAATTCCAATTTTTATTATTAGATTTAATAAACAGTGAATTAGATTTCAATAAATATAATCAGAACTAGAATAACAGGAGATAAGAAAAAATTATAGGAACTATACACATTGAAATTATATTTGTGATTAAAAAATAAAATAATTATTACACTTATAACTTTTGCCATTCTGTAATTGTAACTCAACAATGTAAACAAACAAAAAATTATGAGTAAAATAGCAATTACCCATATTAAACTTCTTCACTCACACTTTGAAAGAACACTATAATAGTATAAGCATTTGAAATTTTTCATGTAAAAAATGAGCTTGCTTCTTCCTTTAACTTATTTAATCTAGGTTAGATTGATGACACCTTATTCACAGGGGATAGCGTACACCTAAACTTTTCAATATTTTGTTTTAATAACACTCGTAATAGAGAATCCAGTCTCCCAGAGGTCTGTCGACAGAAGAGATTTAAAGCAATTTCAGGAAACACATATTTGTTTTTAACTTTTATACAAAACTAATCAAATGATTCTATATTCTCAAAATTCATCTTCAATCTTTCAACAGTTACCAGTTACAACAAAATATCATGTGGAATTGAGGTTAAATTTAATTATCTTTTGACAAAAGAAATGGAATCTATATCTGTGAATTGCCTTTGCATAGGTTTTCAGTAGATGGAAAATAAAATTTTTAAATGTGCTTTCAAATTTGACAAGTATTCAATAATAACTTTTCACAGATGAGCAATGATAAGATCAACACTCTATTAATTATTGTTGCTACATTATGGAACATGTCATAAAAATCTGTAGAAAGTTGGTTCTTCCAAGCTTGTTTTTTTTTAATGCCCTTAGATCTTATCTGTCATTGAAAAAAATATACTGCATTACCTCCTGGCATGGAAGTATTATGATCATTAACATTATCTGGGTCGGCTGAGTGGCTCAGTTGATTAAGAGCATGAGCTCTGAACAACAGAGTCACTGGTTCGATTCCCACATGGGCCAGTGAGCTGTACCTGAGCTCAGCTGCTGCTGAGCTGCCAAGAGGTGGCAGGATGGCTCAGCTGGTGAGAGCACATGCTTCTATCAACAAGGTTGCCAGTTCAACTCCAGCAAGGGATGGGGGCCCTAAAACTAAGATTGAACACGGCATCTTGAGCTGAGCTGGCACGAGCTGCTGATGGGCAGCCAGATGGCGACTGGACTTGGAGCTGAGCTAGCTGCGTCCTCCACAACTAAGATTGAAGGACAACAACTGTTCCCCTTCTCCAATTCCCCAACACTGTTCCCCTCCCCCAATTCTCCAATAAAAAAAATCTTAAGAAAAAATTATCAAAATATCGGACAAATAAGCAAGCCTGTTTATCTAATTTACATCTTTTAAAACTTGGCCAAAGGCCGGCTGAGTGGCTCAGTTGGTTAAGAGCTTGCTCAAGAGTGCGAGCTCTGAGCAACTAGTGGTTCAATTCCCAGCCCGAGCTGAGCTGCCGCTGAGCTGCCAACAGGTGGCAGGATGGCTCAGCTAAAAAAGAAAAAGTTGACCAAAATGGCTTCTAATGTTTCCAAAACACGAAGAGTTTATTTTTTTAATCTTACATTTTCTCAGACTTGTAGAAACATTTGAGTTATTACTGTTGATAAAATAACAGCTGAAATGTGGTCCTTTTGCCTGAGACCAGTGTGCAGCTTGCTCACACTCTATTCAACAAGGCAGGTCTGCTTGGGTTTTGTGGCAATGTCAAATGTCTGTAAAAGTGTCTAAAGGCTTGCACCTGGGCTTTGGAATCAGCTTAGCACAGGCAAATAAACAGTTCACTAACCAGCATGTATAGCACCGGTTTAGACATCAAAACTTTCTTAAAATCCTCTTTGATCATCTCTCTCTCTCTTCCCAAAGCTCGCCTCTCTCATCTTCATCTCACAGCCTACGTCTCTGCTATTTTTTCCCTCTGGGCAACTCCACCTACCTCTTAGTAAACTACTCCTCACACCTTCGGCCATTCATAAAGCTTCTGCTTTCCTTAGCTCAGCACAGCAAACATGTCTTCCTCTAGACGAGCGATTCTCAACCTGCGGGTCGCGACCCCTTTTGGGGTCGAACGACCCTTTCACAGGGGTCGCCTAAGACCATCGGAAAACAAAAAGATA
>NW_017731538.1:1442664-1447242 GCF_001890085.2 Hipposideros armiger
TCCTCCACAACTAGACTGAAGAACAAAAGGACAGCAACTTGTCTGTTTCCCTCCCCCCAATTCCCCAATAAAACTCTTTAAAAAAAAAACCAAAAAACTAAACTCAAAGTTCCCATTTATGAAGCTGTTAAAAATGTTTTTAAATCAGGCCAGCACCTCAAGTTGAAGGAACAAAAATAGCATTAAAAAGGTAAGGGCATATTGAGAAAAAAACTTCTCTGTGGACACTTGCTAATGGCGGAGTCCCTGCTGGTAGCCAACCTTCCCTAGGAATGTGAAAAACAGCAAAAAGAGAACCTGATTTCTCATTGTCCTTATAAACCTCTCCCGCTCCTCTGCTCCTGAACTGAGAGCAAGTCCCGTGAAGAAGAAACCATGTCTTGGCTCCCCTCTAGGATTTCCTCTAGCCTGACACCTCCCGCACTGTAACTTAGGGTTTCTGTCTGTCTCCCCCCGTAACAATGAGTTCCAGGAAGCAGAGGCTGTGTTGTACTCGTTTCTGTAGCCCTTGCACCTGCCACAATGTCCACTAAAGTAAAGCTCAGTTTATTGAATCGAGTTGAGTTAACTTGAGTTGAGTCGAGTTGAGTTGAATTCCTCTTTTAGGTCCCAGCCTGCAAGAATCAGCAGCACTGCTCCTTTAGCCTCTTGGCAAACTCAACTTTCTTTCAACTGCTATCACTTAACAGGAGAAATGTTCACTGTTTCCCCTGTGACTACACTGAAGCATGTAAAGTTTGGAAAGCCACAGAGGTACCATTTAGTGGAACAAAGGCCTGCACAATTAATCTTATTTTCAACTACTAATTACACATTAGTTCTAAATAACAATTCTCTTTTCTCCTTGGGTATAGCTGGGTATTGGATCTTTAGTGCCTCTGTCAGGGCCACCCTTCCCACCACAGAGGGTGAAAACTTTGTGGGAAAGAAACCCGCAAATGGATATGTGAGAGTACTTAGAGTCTAATTATGTTAATAATTACCAACAGTTGCAAAGTACTTCATGGTTTGCAAAGTACTATTCATACCTATCATCTTGTTTAATTCCTACAGTATTCCTGTGAGGGGGTGAATCATCAGTTTCATTGTGAACACAAGGATAATGTGGGTCAAGGAGCAGAGGCTAAATGGGTACAGGCGGGGCTTAGACCCAGATCTTCCAAATCCAGAACAAATTCTCTTTCCTCTCCTCTCTGGGGAGGATGAAAGCAGAGAGCTGCTCACAGAATCATGGACACTCAAGCTAGAAATGAACCTGGTAAGCTCTTTATTTTGGATACTGTTGAAGCACAAAGAAATCCATGGAATCTTCTCCTTTTCTTATGTTCTTTTCATGTTCCCTACAGTAAAGTAAAATGGTGACGAGCACAAGCTTTGGAATCAGACAGTCAGCTAGGCTTACTCCACCATTATTAGCTGTGTGCCCTTGGATGACTCTTTTAATCACTCTGTGCCTCACTTTCTTCCTCTGTAGAATAGTTCCCATACTGCAGGATTTTGTAAGATTTCAATGAGTTAACACATGCAGTGCACTTAAATTGCCTAACACATTATAGCCCACTAAATGTCAGTTGACATTATATATTGCCTTTATATCAAATAAGTGACATGACAGAAATTACAACAATACCATAATGATAGCTAAATACATGACATTTTTTTCATAAATCCCTAACCATCATCAAACATCAATTAATATACACATATCGCAAAAAGGCAAAGGGTAGAAATAGTGACAATTTCTGTTTGAGAGGCATGCTTAGCTAGAACCTCAAAATATCCCAATGACAGAATTGAGACTCAAGGCAAAAGATTCTTTTCTTCATGAATATTTTTAAGGAAAGTTAAAAATAAGACGCCTCCTGTATTGGCTACAAAGGAGAGCTGTAGTGTCCATTTATCATTTGTATCTTGTAACCCTCCTCCTCCTCTCCAGCTAGGGACCATATGGCGGGGTGAGCATGTGTTTAAGCCAGCCAGCTGGGCGAGGCATAAAGACCGTAATCAGTTCCCTTTCTCAACAATGCCCCATTTTTTCACCTGTCCAACAATCATGGATTAATTATGAGTCTTGTCTCCCCAACAGGTGGTGCCTGTGATCACATGACCATATCAGATCCACCTCCAAAATCAGTCTGATAAACAGTCTACCCAGCGTTTCTAGTCTAAATGTTCATCACCTATGTATGCAAGGGGGTAGGGCAGGTGTGGTCTTTATCAGACTGTGTTTTGACTTGGGATTTCAGTGTCTGGTGTCTGTTAGCAGAGTTCATGAGGCAGTTCTAAGAGCCCCCTCATGGAATGTCAGCTTAAATTAGACCACGCTAGGTCTGACATTCAAGGATTTGCCTGTTTCCAAGTGGGACAATGACATGATCTCATCGTTCCCCATTACCTTCCTCCTGGCACTTGGCTATCACCAGTATCATTGGTGGTTTATGTCAGGGAGTTTTAAGGTAATTCCAATTTCAAGTGTTCCTTTGGTCAATCAAAGCCATCAAAACATTTACCTTTCAGCCTGTTTCTTGTGTTTCAAGTTGGCATAAAAATTCTTTTGCAAATCATGCGTTCTGATTTGAGATCCAGGAAATAAAGCCATCATAGTTTAAGGCTCAAAGACTAGTTGAGACTTGATGTAAAGAGAAAGCATATTATTTTTCAGCCATGACAATGCCAAGAAGGCAAGTGGGATACTGCGTATCGGGGCAAAGCTCATGTATAATTGCTTTACATATGAGCTGAACTAGCTGCTTTTTTTCATGGAGAACCTCTTCTACTTGAAGGACTGATAAACTATGGTCATTTAGAGTTGGGTAATTGGCAGATATTTTTTTTTAAAATGAATGAAGTAAGCCTATCCCTTCAAGGAAAATAACTGACTTTTTAAAAAAAATCAATGTCAAGGTTTGAACTGCGAAACGAAAGTTAGAATTTTGGAAGACTTGCATCTGCAGCTATGTGACTTACGTAAATGTGAGAGATGAACACTGGCAACTGTGAGTTTGAATGAGGTCCCCAAGGGGCTGGCAAAGAAGGGGGTTGAGAAACACCTTCTTAGAGGGTGGAGAGAGAAAAAGGCAGAGTGCAAAGGAGATTAAAGATGAGGAGTCAGAAGTAGGAGAAGAACCAAGAGAGCAACACCGAAGGCAGAGACAGAAAATCACTAACACCGAAGGCCACAGAGAGAGCCAGCAGAGGGCCTGGGTGCAGGACAGTGGGAGAGTAAAGCTAGTGGTGAGTGGAGACCCAAAGGGAGCCAGGAAGGAGGGCAGTAAGTGTGCGAGACCGTTTTTGAGAAAAGTTGTAACATTTGGCCATGTCAAAAAGAGAATTGGGGGGTGGCCGGTTAGCTCAGTTGGTTAGAGCGCAGTGCTCATAACACCAAGGTTGCCGGTTCGATCCCCAAGTCCTCCACAACTAGANACACACACACACAGAGAGAGAGAGAGAGAGAGAGAGAGAGAGAGAGAGAGAGAGAGAGAGATCCATATGGTTGTTTGGTTCACTTTCAGTCCATTTTGTCAGCACAATGTACACAGAGCTTTCTAATGTGTGTGACTAGATCTAACTTCCCAAAGAGGAGAATGGCCAAAAGTACTGTTTTTCGTTATTTCCCTTTTTTTCATTCTTTCTTCCTTACTCCTTTTCTTTTTTGTTCATAGATATTCAAATCTTTGTGAGCGAAAAGAGGGAATTCCAGGAAAGGGTCCCATTGATGAGTCAGCCATTTCTGAGTGGGGATAGAATACACACAACTGCGGGTTTCTTCTCTGCTCACTCTCATCTCCACCCCAACCTTCCATAGTGTTGGGAGGAGTGAGATTTTGCTCCAACTGCAAAGGGGAGGCCCTCTCCGGAGGAGGCGCACTGGGAATGCGAATGCCCAGGGCTGAAAGCGCCTTTCACCAGGCACTCCAGGAGTCTCTTTCACCAGGAATCTCTCTGGCCCTGACTGACAAGAGCATCCACACACCAGAGGGCAGCACCTTCTTTCCTGGCATCGCTGTTTGGCTCAGCTGCAAGACTAAAGAGCCAAGCCTCAAAGTCCGCACAGCGTTCCCCTGCTGGACGGAAGCCATGCTGACCACATGAAAAGTAACATTTCCTTCTGTCCAGCAGCCCACTTGGGCTCTGTAGGCTGGAACCTGATGCTACAGCAAGAGACTGCATGTTGGTCAGGAGCGATGCAAAAAGGGTGTGGAGCACTCCCTCAGCATTCACCGCCATGCTGGCGGGCTCCAAAGGTAAACAGCGCACCCTTTCCCAGAAGGGCTTCATGTTTGTTGCAACTTATCACAGCCATTAATCTCAAGGAAAGGTGCAGCAGGTCTTCTGGTTTCCTTCTCCCAGAGTAGGCATGCTTGCTTTTATAAACACAGAGGGACTAACATGTAAACTTTACACATCTGCATGGGGCTATCACTTAAGGTGACTTTTCCTGAGCTCCTTGAGGGAGCTGAGTTTTGACCTGTGCTGGGAAGGGTCTGTTGAAAGAGGTGCTTCAGCGAGCTCTGCAGAAGGTGGTCTGCAGCTGAGAAGCATTCTTAAAGGTCATTCGAACCAGGAATTGAGCAGGGC
>NW_017731538.1:1451262-1453077 GCF_001890085.2 Hipposideros armiger
ATCTTAGCTGTGGAGGTCAGTGTCACTGGCCCTCATATGTGGGATCCGAACCGGGCCCCTCTGGCATCCCAAGCCAGTTCTTAACCATCGCGCCACTCATCCAGCCCTCAAAACAGAAATTTATGCCTCAGTTCCAGAGTCTGAAGGTCTGAGACCAAAGTACCAGCAAGTTCCTTCTGAGGCTTTGAGGGACAGTCTGGTCCATGCCTCTCTCCTAGCTTTTGGCATTTGCTGGCAATGTTTGGCTTTCCTTGGCTTGTAGATGCATCACCCAGGTCTCTACCGTCACCTTCACATTGTGTTCTCTCTGTGTGCATGTGTCTCTAAATGTCCCCTTTTTATAAGGACACCAGTATATTGAATTAAGGCCCATCCCAGTGGCCTCATTTTAACTGGATTACCTCTGTAAAGACTTTGTGTCCAAATAAGGTCACATTTTGAGGTACTGGGGGATAAAATTTCTGACTTTGGGGGGATGCAATTTACCCGATAACATGGCCTATCACTACACCAATATAATCCTGGTTAACATAAAAAACAATATGAGCCCTTGGTTAAAAAAAAAGGCTTTACACAAAGGCACAAGACTGTTCTATGGATTAAGCAAAATGATGCACATAAAGGCTTGATATTTAATAGGTATTAACATTTAATATTAATAGTACTTTTTATTAATTTTTATTAAATTTATTGGGGTGACATTTGTTAGTAAAATCATATAGGTTTCAAGTGTACATTGCTATAATACATCATCTATATGTATGTGTGCATATATATATATATGTCTCCTTTAATCATAATATTCATAATATTTAATAGGTACTTAACACATCTTAAGTTTCCTTCCCTTCCTATCCTTCCCACATCACCACCCAGTTTTTTCTCAGATTCTGAGAATTCTCTGAGTTCTTTCTGAATTCTTAACTCAGAAGTGTTAAAAGATAATTTTTTTAAAAAAAGAACAATATCATGACTATCATACAGATATAAAATGAAAACATATTAAAAGTTTTACTTAACTCATTAATTAATGAGGGAATTGGTAATATGTTACAAGTGGCTCAAAGAATTCAAAGAATCATGTGTATATAGGCAATAAGGAATATTAGTGAAATAAATTTACAAACTGATGTAAAACTACTCTATCCACACAATTCATTTGCATTTTAGAGATAAGAATCATTTGCATTAACTTTTCTACAACTTAAAGATTTGTCCATGAAAGAACCCACAGGATGCAGTAGACAGGAAACCCAGTAATGTTTTTTCTTTTTTAATTTCAAAGACTTGCAACAATGTTTCTTGACAGAAATAAGTCATGAACAAGCAAACCTTCTTGCTTTCTTCTACTTTTCAAACAAAGAAATCGTCAGCAAAACTAAACTCAAAGTGGTCCGGCCGAGGGGTGCGTTGGTTAAGAGCTGGCTTGGGACGCCAGAGGGCCCCGGTTCGGATCCCACATATGAGGGCCAGTGACACTGACCTCCACAGCTAAGATGCTGAACAACAGCTCAACCTGGAGCTGGGCTGCCGTGGGTTGCCAGCGATGGCGTAGGCTGCAGCCCCTGCTGCAGTAGGTTGCCATGGGCTACCGTGTGTAGCCAGCAGCCTGCGTGAGCGGCTAGCAGCCTGCGTGAGCGGCCGTCCAGAAGCCGGCGACTGATCTGCCTTGCCTGGGAAGAGTGCAATGATGGTGCCAACTTGGGCCAGTGAAGCAACTTCCTCCACAACTAGACTGAAGAACAAAAGGACAGCAACTTGTCTGTTTCCCTCCCCCCAATTCCCCAATAAAACTCTTTAAAAAAAAAACCAAAA
>NW_017731538.1:1460897-1468558 GCF_001890085.2 Hipposideros armiger
AAGGGGAACAGACAAGTTGCTGTCGTTTTGTTCTTCAGTCTAGTTGTGGAGGACGTTGCTTCACTGGCCCAAGCTGGCACCATCATCGTGCTCTTCCCAGGCGAGGCAGATCAGTCGCTGGCCTCTGGACGGCTGCTCACTGCGGCTGCTGGCCGCTCACGCTGGCTGCTGGCTACACACACAGTAGTCCATGGCAACCCACTGCAGCAGGGACTGCAGCCTACGCCATCCAGTGACCCACAGCAGCCCAGCCCCAGGTCGAGCTGCCAGTTCACCATCTTAGCTGCAGAGGGCAGTGTCACTGGCCCTCATATGTGGGATTCAAACCGGGGCCCTCTGGCATCCCAAGCCAGTTCTTAACCAACACGCCACTCAGATGGCCCAAAAAATATAAAATAATTTTTAAAAATACAATTCAATAAACGTTTTGAGTGCTAACCATGTGCTATGGGATATTCTAGAAAAATCAGAGCCTGGTAGACCTGGATCGCTTATGTTTTCTAAGGATATCAATGATTTATAACAAACCCTTTGCAGAAGTTAAGGGAAAAAAAATTATCAGGACTCAAATAGGAGAATGAAACAAAGATATAATCAGGCCATTCATAAAAGAAGAAATAATGTTCAAATCCACAGGTAAAAAAAAAAATGTTCATCTTTTGTAACCCAAGAAATGCTAGTTTTAAGCAAATTGAGGTGTCATTTTTTATCTCTAAATTACTGAAAATGTCAAGCAGTGATAACACTGTTCATTTATCCCTTCATCATAGAGTGGAATTTGCACCCACTGCAATCCCAATCATTAACTGATTTCTAGTCAGCTGCAAGCTGATTTTCCATGTTCCACAATGCTTCTTATCACCAGCTTCAGGGAATTTTGAAATGATGCAACTTGAAATGATGTCAAGGGAGTTTGGCAATTTTCATTTCCTTTATTTGTCATCAAATCTTTGGCAGAAAGATGGTCAGAGAAACCTGTTAAAAATGCTCCACCATCGTCTGGGAACCAGGCACGCATGTCATGGTGATGAAAGATGTCAGTTAAACATTGCCCAATAGCCTTCTTTGGAATTCTTGCAGAATAGGAAAGCTCCGATTTCCATCAAGAAATTAAAAGTAGTGATAGAGGCATCTTTCAGCCAAAGCACTTAAGAAAGTCATTTCTGGAATTTTGGCTTTTCTCTTGGAAGATGATTTCAGACAATATTTTACAAATTTCTTTGTAAAGTCTGCCCTCTACTGTTCTTCATAGTAAGTGCAGCCAATTTCCATAGATTAATGTTTAAGACGAGATCCTGAATATGTTTACTGAGCAGCTTCAAATATGCCAGGCAATGAGTAGACGCTTTACAGTCTTGATCCATTGAATATTTACCACAGCCAAGTGAGATAAGTAAAGTGCTATAATTCCTACTTCACATTCAAGGGAAAATGCTCAGAGAGGTTAAGTATCCTTTCCGAGGGTACACAGCTGATAAGCCAAAAGTTCCTGGATTGTAACTCTGATCCATCTAATGCTAAAGCTGATGTTTGCTTGTTTGTTTGTTTATGTCACATTGCCTCCAACTTGTTTATAATCTTACAATTTAGTAAGCAGATACATCCATATATTTATTGATATCCATTATCATTTCAGAGAGCCATTTCAGACACATACTCAAACACAAAATTGATCATAACACATACTAAAGACAAGACAACCATTCAAATGCTAACTCAAGGGAGCATTCAGACTTTGCAAATGTGCTTTCTAATCGTACATAATTCTCCCTGATCAGGTGTGTGGTCAGGCCACAACATCTAAGTGCCCCAGTGAGATGCATCTCGGGGCTGGTGCTGTTTCTGAGGATCATCATTTATCCATGTTTAGATGCTGGGACTGGTACTGCTGGAAGAATTCAGCACAGCTGCAATAGACCAAAACCAAGCAATCTCACCTCCAGGCAGTGTGTTTCCAGCCGCTGCTAGATGGTCCGAGGAGAAAGAGAGAAGTCTGACAGAGTCCAGGCCACTGGTCTGTGGTGGTGGGGCGCGGGAAGTTAATCATTTGGCTGATGTTCCCATGCCACTAGGAGCCCAGTGGGTTTCCTAAATGATTCAATTCAGCCCCTCTGAGTCTTCAAACAGAGCTGCTGGGAGGTATCAGAAGGGAGGGAGAGAGAGAGAGAGAGAGAGAGAGAAAGGCAGGGCCAGCTTTTATGTAATTTAGGAACCAGGAGGCTCCCACTTTGCATCTGTGTAAATAATAGGGGTGGGGGTTATATGTGTTCTGTCCTCACCTAGTGAAGGAGGACATTTCGTTGTTTTTGGTACTTGGTTGGCATATATTTGAAACATGTCACCATAGGAACAAGGTTAGGTGCTAGCCATCCACAAATTCCATTTATCCTTGAATGCTATTCTTCATTTAATTACCTAAAGTATCACGGTTGTGACAGAAGTATATGCAAAAAGTTTCTGGAGAAAACCTCTCTCAGGATTCCAACCCCAGACCTTAGGGTTCTAACCACACTGTCTTTTGTGTGGTGCAAACCGGAGATCCTCCTGTGTCATCTGTCACCCTCCCACATCTGCCCGGCAGGGGCAGCAGGGACTCTCCCAGCCCTAAGCCACTGCTAGGATGGGGCAGGCCGCAGGGAGCAGGGGCTGCAGCAGTGTGGGAGCAGGAACAGGTAGGTGGGGCTGGAGACCCACTGAGGAGCTGTAGGTCATGGCTTTTGACAGTGTTGTCCCCAGGAGAGCAGATTCTATGTCCTGGGCTGGTCCCTTTCTTTTCTGCCTCTGGTTTTCAATCTGGCCCATTCCCAGGACCTGGCCAAATCTTGTGAGCAAGGAGGCCTTGCATTGGATCGTTCAGGTCCCAGCAGAGAGGTGATGTTACCCTCCACCCAACAGGTTAAATTAAGAGAGTTTAGGTAAAGGACTATTTATAAGGATTAGGGTGAGGCACCTGTAAGAGGAGAAGCGACCTCTTCTAGGGACAAGGGAAGGGACAAGGGAAGAACCCAGAGAGAATAGCCGCAAGACAGGGCCACTGGAGTGGAGCTGTGGCCATCAGCCGAGGGACATAGCCGATCCATGTTTGTTTGTTTGTTTGTTGCTAAGCCTCTTTCTGTTCTATTCTCCTCAGAGAAGCCTCCACTTTTACAGCCAAACAAGTCCATTAAGGTCTGTCCCTAACAAAAAGACGGTTTTCCCCCTTAATGGATTTCTGCCACCTTTCTAGATTAATGAGCTCAAACTGCAGCAATATTTTTTTTCTTCCCATTACATATATAAGTTTTTAACATGATGACTAGCACATGATAAGCATCCAATAAGTAGGAAAGGATGACCTGAGATCAGGAAACTGGAAAAATGAGACTAAAGATCTGGAGCCAGCAGCAGCCACTTAAGAAAACAGCATGGAGGGTCCTGAAAAAATTAAAAATAGAACGAGCACATGATCCAGCAACCCCACTTCTGGGAATACAGCCAAAGGAGATGAAAACACTAACTCAAAAAGATATCTGTACCCCCCACATTCATTGCAGCATTATTTACGATAGCCAGGACATGGAAACAACCGACGTGTCCATCAATGGATGAATGGATAAAGAACATGTGGTGTATATACAATGGAATATTATTCAACCATAAAAAAAACTAGGAAATCCACTCATTTGCAGAAACATGGATAGATCTCAAAAGCATTATGCTAAGTGAAATAAGTCAGACAGAGAAAGACAAATATTGTATAAGCTCATATGGATTTTAAAACAAAAACATACAAGCAAAGCCCACCAAACTCAGATAAGGAGATCAGACTTGTGGTTACCAGAGGTAGAGGGTAGAGAAAAGGGAATTAGAGAAAGATGGTCAACAGGTACAAACTTTCAGTTGTAAGATAAGTACTAGGGATGTGATGTACAGCCTGATGACTGGAGCTAACAGTGCTGTGTGACATATAGGAAAGTTGTTAGAGAGTAAAGCCTAAGGGTTCTCATCACAAAGAGAAAATGTTCTCATCTTTTCTTTTTATTGTACCTATATGAGATGACGGCTGTTAGCTGAACCTATTGTGGTAATCATTTCACAATATATGCAAATCAAACCATGCTGTACACCTCAGACTTATACCATGATGCATGTCAATTATTTCTCAATAAAACTGGGTGGAAATTTATAGATTAAAAACAAAAAAAAGATCTGGAGACAGAATCAGCTGATGAAGCTTAAGAACTGAAGGAACCAGGCTATAAAATGGGAGGGGAACAAATAATACTAGTAGTGTCTGCCTCCCTTAAAATCCAGGAAAAAGTAAAAAGTGACTCCTTTTGCCCTTCTTCCTATGTTAATGGGGGAGGGGGGCGGTAAAGGGAGATGTGTGTGTGGAAATCCCTGGAACTGTGTGACCCTCAGTAGCTATTGTATAACATTGCCAGAACCTGGAAAGGCACATTCTATCTGCACGTTAACTTTGCATGCAAAGTGTGTGTGAGCAGCAGAGTGCCACGTGTCTCCACTGCCCAGCCCTTCCTGTTCTCAGGCTTGATTGGCTACGTTTTGAAAAAGACCCTGGCGGGGACTTGCTTGTGCACACCAGCATCCACGCTTCCCTCTTCCTCCTGAGCTCACACCTGAGCTATGCTTTCCTTGCACTTAAGTGACAGCTTGTGACTTAGACTCTGGACAATGGAACATGAGCTGAAGTGATGGAGACCACTTACGTGACTGACCCATAAAAACTCCCCTATATGATACAATAGTCCCCCCTTAATTCATAAGGCATATGTTCCAAGACCCCCGGTGGATGCATAAAACCGTGCATAGTACTGAAAGCTATATATACTGCTTTTCCTTTTACAGACATGCCTATGAGAAAGTTTAATTTGTGCATTAGGCATAGTAAGAGATTAACCACAATAATGAATAATAAAATAGGACAATTACAACAATATACTGTAATAAAAGTTACATGGATGTGGTTTCTCTCTCTCCAAATATTGTACTGCACTCACTCTTCTTCTCATGGTGATATGATATGATGCAATGCCTATGGAATGAGATGAAGCGAGCTGAATGAATGACATAGGCGTTGTGACAATGCATTAAGCTACTATTGACCTGTTGATGATACATAACAACCACTTTACGGCTTCTCTCTGGCATATCTGAATTGCCAGCATCACTACTCTTGTGCTTTGGGGCCATTATTAAGTAAAATAAGGGTTACCCGAACACAAGCACTGTGCTACCATGACAGTCACTCTGATATCCGAGAGGGCTACGAAATGACTAATGGACAGGTATTGCATGGATACGCTGCACAAAGAGATGATTCTCATCCTGGTGGGGCGGAGGGCGGGGGGAAAGCAGCGGGACTCATGAGGTTTCATCGCGCTCTTCAGAACGGTGTGCAATTTAAAACTTATGAATTCTTTGTTTCTGGAATTTTCCATTTAAGGTTTTTGGACAGCAGTTTACCGCGGGGTAACTGAAACGGTGGAAAGAGAAACTGTGGATAAGGAGGGACTACAGTCCTCACTCTCTTTCTCCTGCTGGCTGCATGCAGAGGACACCAGGGACGCTAGCAGGGTGAGGCCTCAGTGTGGAATAGCCTGAATAACCCTGGGCGTCCATTACCCTGCCTACTGCTAAGTAAGAAATATGCTTATTCATTATGTTAAAAGCTGGGCTCTTGGTGGCTGCAGTTAGCCTCTCCTGACTAATTCAGAGTCCTGGAATCTTTATTCCCAATGTCTCAGGACCATTTCTCCTCATACAGCTTTCTGACAGCCCAAAGCCTCCCCTGTCTAAGTCAGCTTTACTTTAGAACTCCAGGATCTCTGATTACTTCCCCCTGTTCCCTTCTATCCCATTCAAGTAACTAAATGGAGGGGTTAGGTAAGATGATTCCAGCGGTGTCAATCAGGCTTCCTGGCCTAGAAATTCCACTCATGGGAAATTATCCTGAGGAGATTCATCAACGGAAGCAAAAAAATGTTCACTGACGCATTAATCATAAAATAATTAGAACCTGCATAAATATTCAGCCATGGGGAAAAAGGTTAGTAAATTATGATCAATCTACTCAACTAAATATTATGAATGAAATATGACAGGGAGTCTATCTAACAGGATGGAAATTTTATTAATGCACCATTAAGGGCAAAAAGCAGAATATAAATATGTGTTTTCACAATAGTTAGTATGTAACTTACATATGCTTGTGGATAAGACAAAGCAGGCAACAAAAAAGTCAAAACTTGACTTGTCAGGGTGCTGAAAATATGGGCTTTTTCTTTCATTTTGACAACTGTGAATGCATGTATAATGCTCTTTATGCATAAAATTAAATTAAGTTTTTTCCTGAAATTATATTAGTTATGGGTTAGATAAGGTGATTATCAAATCAAAGAATTTATGGGGCATTAGTTTCCCAGTAGGTATTTATGTTTTAAAAAGATATTTTAAATTGATAGAAAGCATGCTGTATATCTTTGGGCAGGAAGACCTGTTCTTTCTGTTTTTACTTCCTGGAAATAAAGAACAGTTTGGGTCGTTGGGGCACAAATAAGACTCAAAGATTATTTATTTGCCTGGACTACTTCAGTGACCATTCAGCAATGCAGGAACAAATGTTTCACACTCTCAATCTAAGTTCTCAATCCTACCAATAAGCCATTTCAAGCTAGTTATTTTCTACTGGTCAGGAAAACAGAAATACTTTGCTAAGGCTTTTAAACAGGAAGGTTTAATCCAGCGTATTCCATACTTACTGAACAATCAAAAGGGGCTGAAGGAGCAAAAGTCAGGGAGAGCCATGACTGGCTCTCAGATGTACTTCTAGGTCTCAGAAGCTGGAAACCCCAGCAGCTAGGAGGAACCAGCAGTGATCACAGCTGGCTATAGCCCCAGGGCTGGTGATTCACTGAGGGAAGCGCAGACCTCTGAGATGCCTCAAACCTGCGAAAGCCACAAGTTTGTCCATCACTGCCCAAAGAGCCATACGGCGGTTTCCCAAATATTTTATGCATCCCAAATCATGTGCAAGTACTCTGATTAGCGGAATCTATCACAGAACGCTGGCAAGGAATGCTGGAATATTCTAGTACTCAGGCTTTCAGCAATCACAGTTTTCGGGGGAGAGTAGATAAGAAGGGGAATGGTATTGAGCTACTGATAGATAACATCGTATTACTGTCCTGGCAGTGGGAAGAACCCGGGTCTAACCTCTCCAACCCAAGTGTAGTTCAAAGAAAGCTTTCTTGACATTCTCGACCTTAAAATAAAAGCTATTTTCTTAGATCCAGGACTCAGACAAAAAATACAGCACACCCTCCCATTCGCTTCCCCTCCTGTTAGTGCAAGGGTAGACTTACTCGTATGGTTAGGACTTCCACGGCTGTTGTTGGGTCTTCTCGTGCAGAAAAAGTGGATGCAAAGGCAGAGCTCTTCTCGGGACCTATCCTGGCTGGCTGGTCAGATGGGGCTCAGCTCAGGACTTGAATGGAGGGACTGACCCATTGTGTCTCAGAAGTTGAGAGACACCAGCCACAGTGTCCCCGCTCCTGGCTTGACTCCAACAACTGGCTATTCCTTTGAACCTGTACTTTTTAAAATCAGAGGTGCAGATGGAGGTATGTCAGATTAGACAGTACTCAATGATGTGGGCCACT
>NW_017731538.1:1469974-1492478 GCF_001890085.2 Hipposideros armiger
GAGACAGCTCCTCCTGGCTGCCCTGGAGTGAGATTCATATTATGATCGGGGCAAAACCAGGATTAGGTCCTGTGCCTACTGAGGGTTGCACCAAAGACCAGACCAAGTGCAATTTTTTTTTTTTTTACACCAAGAATCCAGAGGCAGTGGAATATCTTTGCAAGGGAAGCAAAAGGTGAGGATCCGAGTGTCAGGTGTGGCAGATGAAGGAAGAAGATGAATCATGGAGCAAGAAGGCAAGGGATTAGGAGCAAGGTGAGGAGCAGACACAGGACAAACAGGAGGTTGAGACCTAAAGCTGTGAGAGCTGCAAGGAGAGCAGGCGGGGGGTGCTTCTAGGAGGGGAGTTCTGCAACGCAGGGCCAGGCCTGGCCGGTGGAGAGGTATGTGGGTGCAGACACTTGCCTCTTTCGTTTCAGTCCTCACCCTTCCCTGCGTGCAGCCTGCGCCCTGATCTGAACACAGCGTGCTCTCTCTGGCTTCCCGATCATCTTCTCTAAGTGCCTTTGCCCCTTGTTTGCCTGTTCAGCTGGTTCCAGCTCTGTGTAGTGTTTCCTGCACTGCCCTTCCCCCAGGCATGTTAAGGGCATCCTGTTGTGTGTCTCTAGAATACCGTCCACAGACCTCATTATAGCAGCTATCATATTGCAGTAATTATTTTAAATGCCTGTCTCCCCTGCTAATCTGTGAGCTCCCTGGAGCAAGGGCCATAGTCTATTCATCTTTTCACCCCTTGCATGGGGCCTGACATATAATAGGCGTTCAAAAAGTCAAGTGAATGAATTAAAAAAAAATTCCTTGGATTCAGCTGAAAAGGCAACTGCAGTAATTTGTTTTGTGCAATTTCCATTGTGTCGTTTTTTTTTCTTTTTTGAAAAACAGTTTCACTTTTCCTCCTACTACAGATGACTCATTCCTGGGGCAGATCATGCATTTCTGAAGTACAGAACTTCGCTACATCAAATTTTCTGGAAATCTGTTTATGAGCGTTCTTGTCTAAAGACAAAACCAGGACGAGATTTCTTAATTCCCACCACTTGGTGTTGAGCGATGGAGCGTTTTGAAACCCCCTTTAATGACTGCAAAGCATTCAAAGAGAATGGGTGTGTGGAAAATATAAATAACAATCCTAACATCTACGACATGTACTGAGCACTTAAAAAGTAGTAGTGAATGTTGAACATTTGCTTCAGTGATTGGTATCCCTTATCTCATTCGATTCCATATAGAACCTTATGAGGTGAGTAAGATTGTCTTCATTCGGATGAGAAAACTGAGAATCAGAGAATGTAGGTCACTTGCAGGAAAATGGCAGAGACGGGATTTGAACTCAGGTCTGTCTGATTCCAGAGCGGTGCTGTTTACAACAGTGCCTCTATTTCTTGTCGACTGAGGAGAGGAGGCACACACTGAAGCTGGATGCTGATTTTTGACAAGACAGTGTGAAGGCAGGGTCCCCACACAGCACCTCTGCCCATGCATTCCTGGGGAGTGGTTTCAAGTGGACAGCAGTGAAGACAAATATCTGTCCCACATGCAACTGACACGATAACCAGCCAGCTCCATGCAGCCGTCTCTCTCTGTCCACCTACACATGAGGGCATAAAGACCCTTTTCTGTTCGGAGCAAAGATTCTAGCTTACTGCTTAATTATAACCTACTGCTCTTTGTCCCAGCAGCACCATGGCAACAAGTAGCATTGGCTCAAAAACCAAAAGGGAGAAGTGTTGCCTAGCAACATAATAGAAAGCACTTTAGGAACCTGGAGGCCTGAGTTCTAGTTCTGGAGCTGACTAACTGGGGCACTGTGCTTAAGACCCAACCCCTCCAAGTCACAGTTATCATCTGTAACATGGGGATAAGACCAACAGTCTTAGAAGGTTGTTGCAATAACTGTGTGAGAAACAAATCACTCAATACATATAGGATTACTGTCAGAATCATGATTTTAGGAAGAAAAACATTATGTACATGGGTTAAACCAAAAAGGGGAAAACTTACTACCTTATATGACTTACTTAAGCTATTCCATAAGGGGTATAAACAGGGAAGAACATTTTTGGAAGGTCATTAAGAAATATTAATCAAAACTTAAATGTAGCAACATTTCTGCAAAATCTATGCAACATTTAGCAAAATTTAAATGACTCAGCAACTTCTCTTCTAGGAAATACCTGCCCATGTCCATAAAGATAGGCGGAAGATGAAGAACTGAAAACCACCTAAAATGTCCATGAAAGAGGAACTGTGATAGAGCAACACCATGGGACCATGTGCAGGTCTTGATTCACCAACATGGAGAGATTTCTAAAATATAATGTTTAGTGACATGAAAGGAAGTCACAGGCACACACATGCACATCTGTCCACAAGCATTCACATAAACATGCATCTCAAAAGCATGAAAGGATCTATAACAAACTGTTAGTAGTTACCAACTCCTTGCTTCTCTCAGAATAAGCAATAGATGTTTCCACCACCCTGCTTTTGCATATGCCGGTCCATCTGCTTAACATGGTAACCCTCCTTCCCACCTGCGAGCCCCTGCTGGTCCTTCAGAGCGCAGGGAAATATCATCTCTTTGAAGCCCTCTGGTGGATTTCTCATTTCCCTCCATGTCTATATTGTCTCCATCATGACATTGGCGCTTAAATTATTTGTTCTGTGTCTGACTTCCCCCCTAAGCTATGAGATCCTTGAGAAGAAGAATCACATCTCATTCATCTTTGTTACTCCACAGCCTACTTGGGCCTGAGAGCATATTGAATTGAGCAAAGTGGCTAAAACATTGCCAGAAATAAACATGGGTGGAAGCTCGGAGCCCCAGTTTTCCCAAAGCCACCCTCTCAAACCATGATTTTGTGTCCATTCACAGCTCAGAAGGTGTGCTGTAAGGAGGGAAGGAGAAGGAAGTCGCGGATAAGAGAGAGCTGGTTAGAAATCTCTTGAAAAGAAAGTCCCCAGGCATTGACATCGGCCAGCCATTCTCCCATCTGGACAGCAGGGGGCGCAAATGACCTAGATTTCCGTGGTCATCACCTAAGGAAGCCACAAGGTAAGGTTTTGGGAAAACTGGGAAGATCATCGCATCACCCTGAGCCTGTCATTTCTCTGCCCTATTGTCATACAAGACATAAAGGTAGATATCAGTATTCTCTGCTAGGATCTCAGCTCCTAGATATCTGGCTTTCCGGCCGCTGTTCTCCACCTTCTTTAATCTACCCTCACTATGGCCAGTTTGTCCTTCAAAAACCCCCCTTCCTATAGGAAAAATGAGCATTTCCATTTCCACCAGCAGCTGTGAATATTAGTAAAACCCCTTTGAAGGGCAATTCAGCAATGCTTATGCAAAGGAGAGCAATAACTCAAGAATTACTTCAGAGATTGCATTGTCATTATGGGTGAGATGTTTATCACTGTTTGAATTTCTTCCTATGATCATTTTGGCAAATTTGGGAGTTCTTCTTTTAACTTTCTTTAATGAATTTTTTTTATGGCCAATACAGGCATGCCAGTCTGACACATTAGCTAGGTGGGCTCGTTAAACACCGTACTGTTGCTGGGGAAACTTGTTTTTGTTACTCTGCAAAATACATTTATTCTTTCAACAACAAACGTTTATTAAATGCTTGCCATTTATGCAAAAACTACTTATAGAGTAGTTTTGGGTGCTACTGTTTAGGTGCTGGGCATAAAATACATCGGCGACAAGTAAATGATCTGTCCTCCTGAATCAGCCCATCTAGTGAGGGAGATACATAAATAAGTGCATACATATATGGCAACTGGTTGTCACTGCTATGAAAAATAATAAACTAATAAAAAATAGAGTAATGAAGGCTGTTATTTTAAATTGGAAGCTCAATTACTATATTATGTGCTGGAGACTCAGTGTTGATCAAAATCAGACATGACTCCTACCCCCCATGGAACTCTAATAGTGGGAGACAAAGCCCCTACAAACAACGACACATATGCTTGTCCAGTGCTATCAGCGCCATGAAGAGTACATCCATGGTGTTATGAAGCCTCACCGAAGGGAGATGTGACCTCTTTGGGGAAGGTCCTGAAAGATTTTCTTGAGGAAGTGATGTTTGCACTGATATGTGAAGCATACATACAAGTTAACTAAGCCAGGGGTATGGAGAATATTCCAGAAAGAGGGGACTGTCATGCAAAGGCTCTGTGGCAAAGGGGAACAAGAGAGAACGAGGGGGAAAGAAAGAAGTAGACTAAAGAGGAAAGAATGAGACTGGGGGTGGGGAGAATGAATGGAAACTTATAGGCCATGGTAAGGGTTTGGTCAGTGTCCTAAAAAAGATGAAAAGTCATCATGGGTTTTAAGCATAAGATGATACAATTAGATGGTGACTTCAAAAAGATGCCTACAAGTGCCCTGTAAAGTACTGAGGAAACTCGGATTAAATATGGGATAGCCCAAACTATAGCAATAGTCCTTGCAAATGGTAACGTTGACTTGGACTAGGTCACTGAGTTGGAGATCAAGAGAGGTAGGTGGATTTGAGAAATTTTAAGGAAGGAAATGAAATAGTCCTTGGTGATAAATGGCAGATAGGATGTGCGTGATAAGGCGATACCAAGAATGATTCTTAGATTTCTGGCTTGTGCAACTAGAGGGACAATGGTGCTATCCTTCAAGACAGAGAACACTGAAAGAAGCCCAGCTGCGTAGGGAAGACTGTGGGTTCGGTGTGGGGCCTGCTGAGTTTGAGCTGCCTTGGTGGCGTCCACGTGGAAAAATCAAATTAAGAGTTGGATCTGTGGGTCTGGAACTCAGAGAAGAGGTCAGATCTGTAGATATAAATTTCCTTGTTCTCTACAGAGAAGTGAAGCTAGGAATAAGGATGTGATCACCTAGGAAGAGTCTGTAGAGTGAGAAGAGAAAAGGGCCATCAGCATTTGATAATGAGAATGAGAAGGTTAGACCTGCAAAGCATATGTGGAAACTAAGAAAGAAATCAAAAAATATTTTGTCTTTAATACCAAGAGAAAAGTGTTTTTAGAAGGAGTGAATGGTCAATATTGCCAGTTGCTGCTGCGAGAGCAAATAAGATGAGGTTGGAAAAATGTCCCTTAGATGTGATGACATGGAGGTCATTGGTGACCTAAATTGTAGTTGTTCTGATGGCATGCAGGACCAGCATTCTGCTTAGAGTGACTGAGGGCAGTAAGGAAAATAGAGACAGTAAGTAGAGACAAATCTTTGGAGGGACTTAACTAGGAAAGAAAACAAAGAAATGGATGGGGCCACGTGTTGGATGAGACAACCACGCAGATACCGGTCAACCAGGTTGAAAGCAGAGATGGGAGTGTAAAGATGACAAACCAGCTGCTCAAGTCTTCAGTGGATGCACAGCCGTGATGGTGGGCTGGAAAACGGTGGTAACATGGAGGGGAAGAGAGCAGTGGAGCTGAGCAGCATGACCCTCAAAGGGTAGAGAAACAATATTGCAGAAGCTGCGTTTGGGAACAAGAAGAGTTACAACACTTTCCAATCCTCAGACTGCGGGGTGTGGAGGATCAATAGCCGAGGCTGGAGAGGGCTGCAGGGTGTGTGGTGTCCTCGGGGCAAGCCAGCCTTCGTTACAAGGAGGGAGTGGGAAGAAGCCCTCAGAGAAAAAGCTGAAGATCTCTGGAGGTTTGGTGGTTGGGGAACAAACAATTCCAGAGGTCTCAGTCATAAGAGTTTGGGAGGTCAGGGGCTAGGTCAAAGGCAGGGGAGGTCCAGCGCATGATGGGAAGGATGAAACATTAACAAAGTGATGGCTGACATGACTCATACTTGGGTTATTGACTGATTAAAGCAGGGATGACCAGCATGAAGAATTTTGTTTCTACTATCCCTTTGAGGAGCAGGGGTCTACTGGCTGCAGATGGGGTGGGCAGTTACCCCCTGCAGCTCTGGGAACATCAAGCTAGACAAATGGGCTAATAACAGGATTGCTGACCACGCATTGTCCAGCCTGGGTGATGGTAGACCCAGGAGATGGGTCTACAAGACAGAGTTACTGCTCAAAACATTATATATGTATATGTATATAAAAAACCCTCACCATCTGACAAATCATGGCATTTTTCATTTCTTAGCTTGCCTTTCTTCCAGATTTGCATTAAATACATTTTTAAATGTATTTATAATACACATAGTTTGAGATTTTGACTTTTTCCCCCTCTTAACATTATATCAATTATTTTCCACATCGCTCCATCTTTATCACAGTTAACCTTCAATATGTTGGAAGTAATTGGTGCTCTCACCCCGGGGGTATTCTTTTTTTTAACATGAATATATATAAAGCACCCCTGCCCCCAACACATGTACATGCCCACTCACATACACACCCAAATAAATTCTCTATGCAGATACGCACCCCACCTGCATCATGGGTTATTCACAGCCCACTAATGCATCTGAAGATCAGTTGATCCCTTTTTAATCTTTATTCTTTAACACTTGGAACAATTATCAGCAAGCTAGCAACAACCCCGCCCTTTTCTCGCCTACTCAGGAAAACATGTGAGTGAAAATGACATTATTATAAGAAGAATGTTGAATCCACTCCAATTTATAACAAAAGCAGCTCATCAGAAACTTGAGTGCTTTTACTATTAATAATGCAAATTACTTGCTACAGAGTTCAGGCCTAAGAGCAACACGCCTGTGGTTCCTGCCACGGTTGGTGAGGGCAGCTGGGCTACTGGAGAAGACAGGCACTCATTCAGGGAGCCAGGGGTGCGGTTAGCACCCACCGTGGGTTATGAGAAGCGCATGTCTTAGAGGAAAGGGCATTTCAGCAGGCTCTTGAAGGAGGTTGCCACCAGAGCAGGAGGGAAAGCCATTCCAGGTAGAAAGAAGAACACCTACAAAGGCGGGGAGGAATGAAAAGCGCTGCCCAGTTAGGGATGGGTACATGCTCTGCAGTGGCTTAACTCGTGCACCAAAGGAAACACCTGGAGATGGTGCTGGCAAAGGAGGCAGAGTGGGAGGGTCCTTTGTGGCTCACTGAGGGATTTTCACTTCTTCCCATAGGTTTGGGAGCCATGGAAGTTTTGGGTTGTTGTTTATTTTTTATTTTTCAGCTTTACTGAGGTATAAATGACAAGAAAAAAATGTAAATATTTAAGGCGTACAATGTGATGTCTTGATATGCATATATATTGTGCATTGATCACCACAATCAAGCTAGAGAATATATCCATCACCTCACATAGTTACCGTTATTTTTCCGGTGGTGAGAAAACTTAAGATCTACTGTGAGTACACAGCATAGTATTGTTAACTGAAGCCACCGTGCTGCACATTAGATCTCCAGAATTTATTCATCTTGCATAACTGCAAGTTGGTACTCTTTGAGCAACGCCTCCTCACAAAGCCTGCCCCCAATCCCTTACCTTCATACCTCTGGCAACCACTATTCTATTCTGGGAGTTCAACTATTTTAGATTCCACAGGTAAAAAGTGAGATCATGCCGTATTGGTCTTTCTGTGTCTGGCTTATTTCACTTAGCATAATGTCCTCCAGTTTTATCCATGTTATTGCAAATGACAGAATTCCCTTCTTTCTTAAGGCTGAATAATATTCCACTGCATGTATACACTACATTTTCTTTATTCATGCATCCTTCAATGGACACTTAACCTGTTTCCATGCCTTGGCTATTGTATATAATGCTGCAGTGAACATGGGAGTACAGATAGGTCTTCAAAAATCCCGATTTCATTTCCTTTGGATCTATACACGGAGGGAAATGGCTGGATCATATGGTAGTGTTTGTAAACAGAAGATGATGCTATGTGAATACACCTTGGTTTAGAGAATTCCAGAAGGAAGAAGATGGAGGAAAGAGCACAGAGCAGAGGAACTCGAGGCCAGGGGCAGGAGAGTGAGGTGGAGAGGTCGGGGCAGTGGCGGGTAGAGGAGCTGGTATGTGGACAGACTTGGTCTGTGACTGTGCTCGGAACTCCAAGGATTGAAAGATCAACTGCATGATCTTCAGCTTTCTGTAGGATCTCTGTATCATCGGGGCTGGTATGTAGCCTGGTCAAGCGGGTGACCACACCCTGTCTGCAATTTGCAACACTGTGTCATCACATTGCCAAAAATCAACCCATGACCGAGAACCCAGTCATGCAGCCAATGGGAAGGTTTTCTCAAGTGGGGGACATTGGAAGGAATTTGTTTTTCAAAAAAATAAACAGAAAACAATGTGAGGAATAGAGATCCCCTCAAACAACTCTGCTGCTTTGAGAACAGAATTAGCAAGGCTTAAGCAATCCCATTTGGATCCATGCTCTGACCCCCCCACCAGCTTTGTGACTTTGAGCAAATTACATAACTTGCTTGACCCTCAGTTTCTTCATCTACAAAATGGATAATAGTCTTACCTTGGAGGACTATGGTGAAAAACCAACAGGATGAAACATGCAAATGTTCCTGCCACTGGTGGTTGCCTTAGCAAACCTCAAAGCATATTCTTTCTCTCCCTCCTCCTCATCCAATGTGGTCGTGTAAGGGTTATCAACACAGTCTGAATAGCTACCAACCAGGAGTTGAAAAAACGAAGGGCTTGGAGGGAGAAGCTAGTGTGTGTATGTCCAGGCAGAAAGGAAAGTAGGATGAGATACTACCCAGCAAGCTGACTAATGCCACTGGAATTATGTGAAGAACAAAGGAGAATAATTCAGTTAAGATCTCTGGAACGCTTCAAAGAAACACTGTGTGCGGGGAGTCCCCTTTCAAAGCTGTGTTCTCCTTCCCTGGCAAGGGTGGGCGGGCTGTGGGTGTGACAAGGGGGCTTCTTAACAATGCCCTGAATTCTAATCAATGGAGCTGCTCTCTCCCCCACCCCCATCCCTGCATCAAGAGAAGGGAAGCCGGGGCGGATGGCCTGGGCAGAGCTGGCTTCCCACTGCACTCCAGCTGCAGGCTGCAACTCTGGGTTTGGGAGCCTGCTGAGGCTCCACAGCCTGGCCCTGTTGGATGAGTGACAGCCCACAGCTGACTCACAGCCTGAGAAGCTGGCAGCTAGTTCTCAACAGACCGCCTGGCGGCCCAAGGGTGAGCTCATTAACCACAGAGGTCTGAGCAATGCCCTGTCACCAAGGCTTGCTCTGTCACCAAGGCTTGCTCTGTGTGTGGGGCAGAGAGGCCCCTACTCTGTGACCACACCCCTCTCTCCTTAAAGACCACTGGCTTTGGGGGTCCAAAGATCACTTGTCCCTGTACCCCTCTGTGGTTCCGGCATCCTGCCATTATACCTTCCATAAAGGCAATTTGTAAAATGGCTAATGACAGATGATGTGTCTTGGTGAGAAGTTCACGTGACTACATTCATAAAGCAGAAGAACTCAGTGTTTGGTCAGACACCATGCCCCTATTTGGGGTTTGGAAAATATGGTTCCTGTCAATATGCTAAGCTGAGGCTTTCCTCTGTGGTAGAAAAATCCACATTCAGGCATGGCTTGAATAACCTAAGAAAAATTTCTTTAGCAGGCCTGCCTACCCTGCAGAAATTCTGTCCCTTCCTGAGGCAGACAGACAGCAGCAGAGAAACACACACACACACACACACACACACACACACACACACACACACACACACAGAATCTATAAAACCAAAAAAACACCCTCCTGAGACAAGGGAACCATTTGAGTTTTCATTCATCTTGATGGTCAATTTGGCTTACAGAATAATAGAAGAGATTAGTAGTATCCATTGAGAACAACCAAACACCAAGAAATGCTTCAAAAGAAGGTATCTTTTGGGTATGGGTGATTTTTAAGTGACCAACACTCACTAGAATTTGCTGTTTCAATGAGGTATGTCAGGACTTGGGTAACTAAATCCATTGCTGTATTATATACATGAACTCTAGGAAGCCCTTTCTACTCCCAAGGGTTTCCCCCCATCAGCTCATGATGTTTTGGAGTTTCACATTAGTGAGAATTCCTTTGATTTAAAGGGTTTAATTCCAGAGTCCTCTTACAAAATATTTACATGATGTAGTGTTCAGATTACCAGCACTGACTGGTTTTAAGACATAACTGAGTACTATATCCTGTTGGACTTTTTCTCCTCTATCCCCTTCACGCCTTTCTTTCCTTTTGTCCTTCCTTTTTTTTCTCTCCATCTCTCCATCTCTCCTTTTCCCTTCACTTTTTTCCTCCTTCCTCTATTTCATTCATTTATTTATTTCTTAAATACCTAATAAGCATGTGCTGGGGAGTATAAAATTGTGTCTAAGACTCTGGAGACAGGGGTTTGGGCCCTTTGCTTTCTTCCTTCATGACTTAGCTATGGCTTCAGACTCAGTTTCTTCATCAGTCAAAAAGGACCGATAATGAGACCTACCTCCTAAAGTTGCTGAGGGATTATATGACCTATTACATGTAAAACACTTTGCTCTATTCCCAGGGAATCATTGTTATTAAAATAATACAGAGAGTAGGCTCTGTAGTTAAACTGCTCTGGTTCAAATCCTGGCCCCTACCTACCAGCAATATGACCCTGGGCAAGTGATTTCTCTGTGCCTTAGTCTCCTCATCTGTAAAACGGGGCTGATAATAGATATCGACTTCATAGGGTTATTGAAAAGATTTATTGATAAAGAAGGCCCATAAAACTGTGCCTGGCACAGAGTAAGCTCAACAAATACTATTTATTTTATTTTATTTTTATTATTATTATTTTTTAGCTGAACCATCCTTCCACCTGTTGGCAGCTCAGCGGCAGCTCAGCTTGGGCCGGGGATTGAACTGGAGATCCTATTGCTCAGAGCTCATACTCTTGAGCGAGCTCTTAACCAGCTGAGCCACTCGGCCAGCCCAACAAATACTATTAATAGCTATGATTGTTGCTGCTGTTATTACTGATGGTTCCAAAAATACAAACATGAGAAATAAGAAATACGCTATTGTAGGGAAGCCAGATATGTAAATGAATAATGACAACATGGTGTAATGAGTAGATGAGTAGACAAGCAGACGTTTATACAAAGTACAGGAGTAAGTTTTAACTTTTGGAGAGAAGGACAAATAAAGCTTCAAAGAGGAGGCGCCCAAACAGGATATTAACAGGACACATGAAGAAATCTTACTAGAAACCACTTTCTTTATTTCCCTCATCTTCCCAAATTTATTCATGAGTCCCATCTCAAGGTTAAATATCTCTGGCCAGTTTTCAAAGTTGTCTATGATCTGGTCCAACTGTGCTTTCTTACATACTCTGATATGTCAGCCCAGTGGAATGTCCTCATTATTGTCCCTCAGGCTGATCTTATGACCTTTGCCCCTGTAGTTCCCCTATTTTAGCATGCCCTTCCTTTCATGTCCCCCCCCCCCGTGCATAAACCCTACTTGACCTTCAAATCCCTGCAAAGCTCCACCTGCTCTTTGAAAACGAGACTCCACGTTGTTGTGCTTCTCCGTCTCCTTTGCACCTTTCAGAGCCTGCAGTTGGTGTTGTTCCCATCCCTCCACTGTATTTTTCAGCGAGGCTCCTCCATTGCTTTCCTTAGCTGACTCTCTCTTCATGGGATCCCCGTTCCTGACATTTTTCACCCTACCCCACTCCTTGCTTCCAGCCAGCCCCCAAGACCTGCCCATTCTTCCTCCACAGTACAGTCACACTGTTCCCCCAGCGCCAGCCCCCCCAGCGCCAGCCCCCCCTCCTCACACCCTCCGAGGCTCTGACCCAGGCCAGCCTTTGAGCTGAGCGCTGGACTGCTGTCTCCTATTCCCATCTCTCCTGCACAGTTGCCTCCACAGAGATTCAGTGGGGACCAGAAGAGGGGGAAAATACAGACTTTTCCCTGTCTACTCTTCGGGAGCTTTCAAATTTTGCATCATGTGCATGGATTATATATTCGTAAACAAAGACTTTTTAAAAAAAATAATCAATGGAAATAAAGCCTATATTCCTTATCCATTTTGTCCCATCTGAGTTGGTAACTCCTGGGAATCTCCCCGACCTCGGGTCCAGCATCTCCTTGCTCTTTCATGTCCTGTTCTCATTCTCACAGGGCGCAGACAAGGTGGCTCCCCGGCCACCTCAAGCAGGTCTCCCCGCGCCTCCCAGAAAAGGGCTGCAGATATGCTTTGAGAGAGAAGAACTGGCAATGACAGCAAATTCTCTGTTTGAAGTTCCTCTTTGTTTAGAAATCCTGTTTGCTTGACTTTTAAGTGTTTGAGAAAGAGGAAGAAGCTTTTTCATCCTTATCCAGATAAGGCAAGAGAAAACCATGTCACTGTGAGCTTGTGATTTCCTCTTTACCAAGGCAGCCCTGCCAGGTCTCGGTCCAAGTCAGGGGCAGGAAGCACTGTGGGTAGGGCTGGGTAGTAGTTGGCATTGATTTGGGTAAGGAAGAAAAGGAGAGTGAGACCCTTTGATCCATCTGCTCCTTGATGCCCACAATTCCTGTGTCTTTGTGATCAAAAGGCCCCTAAGCGTATGGAGGCAGCCACAGTTTTCGCAGCTCCTACCACAGCTGACTAAAGAAATCACATAATTGCCAGCCCTTCATAAAACCTGCACAATATTAAGCACAAAGTGACGAAACAGCGGTGTGTCTCAGTTCCCACTGCCGAGTGCTGAGATGTTTAATGACACCCCATGCTGCCATGGGGAGTCAGAGACACCTCTCTGCTCCTAACCGAGAGCTATTCCCAGACCCAACTTTCCCACCTCCAGCCACAGCAGAGCCCCAGGGCACCCTCTAACACTGGAGCAGTGTTCAGAAAGCTAAGGTACACTTGGCCAAACTACAAGCCAAGAGGTTAAATAAAGTTCAGGATGTAATCATCGGAAATGACAGAAACAGGTTAGAGGTGGGACACAGATCAGAGGTGGGACACAGGTCTAGGAAAAGAGCATACGGTCCAGAAGAGCGTAGTACCCTGAGCGGCCATCAGAGGGACAGTGTTCCAGCAACGGCCCGCCCCTCTGACCCTCCATCTTCTGCAATGGCCAGCTGATCTCCTGAGTTGCCATCTGACATTTGTCAATCCAACCCCAGGTCACAGACTTTAGCTAGTTACCAGCAATTTTCCCTGCTCGGGAGGGAAGTTTTGATCCAATTAATTGGTCATTTAAAAGTTTCTTTGGTGTCTAAACAAGGTTTTCTTTTCCCATGGCTGAATGTTTACAGTCATTTTTAAAACCGCGTCAAAGTAGCGGCTCCTGTGGAAATGCCGATTGACTTGAAGAGGGCGGAGGGAGGGGTGACGCCTTCATCTGGAGGCCTCAGTGAGCTGGGGGGGGGGTCAAAAGGCAGCAGCTCAGCTCCTTCCAAGCTTCTGCCCACATCTTCTTTCAAAAGGCAAGTAGTTTCAAATTAGTGTTTGTTTTCTTTCTCATACAGGGCTTTGCATTTTCAAGCGAAGTGCCTTCTACCAAGAGGAATTTTATAATCCAATTCAAGGGGATTTCAGCTCATGAAAGAGGATTAGGAGCCATCGGGTAGATGACAAGTGCCAGTGTATTTCCTATCAAGAGCCTCTTAAGACTCCCCCCCCCCCTGCTTGAGTGCTTTTCTGTCCTTATAGTAAGAAGCTCAGAAGGGACACGTTAGAGACTCAGGTAGTTTTCTCTCCTAAGTGCCCCCCCTCCTTCACTTGCTCGTTGCTGTACATCATTTTAAAAGTTCATGTGCCTTTTTATACTTGGAGGCAAAATAAAAATGTCTGGAAAATGAAGACCAAAATTATAACCCATCCCCGGGCCCCGGGGCCCAGGTAGTAAAATGCACAAGATCTGAATTTAATCTGTTCTGATTGCTATGTCTCCACAGGGCCAGCCACCTCATCCTAGAAAAGGACAAGATGAGAACATTCTTTCTCCCCAAACAGCAGCAATGTTCCAAGCTGGCTCCTCAAGCAGGAGCTATCAAAGAAGGTGCAGAAAGATGCCAATAGCGGGACCCAGGCCGCCAGGGCTCTGTTTCCTGGCAGTCGCCTCCCCCCCAGGCTGGGTCTCTGCCAGGTCTGGGGCTCCTGTGGCGTGCATGCTTCTGGGAGATGTATAAGCTGGGGGAAAGGGTGAGCAGGCAGCCCTTTCCAACCTCTCTCTGACTCACAGGACAAAGAAGGGCTAATTGTTTTCTCTTGGATGGGGATATAGGCATTTAAAAAGGCCGCCTGGTGAATGAGAGAATTTGGATTTGGAGTCAGCCACATCTGGGTCCCAATTCTTCCTCTATCATTTTCTTTTTTTTAAAGATTTTATCGGGGAGTTGGGGAGGGGAACAGTGTTGGGGAATTGGGGAAGGGGAACATTATGTTTTTCCAGGACCCATCAGCTCCAAGTCCAGTTGCTGTTTTCGATCTTAGTTGCGGGGCGCAGCCCGTCATCCCATACTGAACCGGCAACCTTATTAAGAGCACACGCTCTCACCACCTCAGCAGCAGCGCAGCTCGGGCGCAGCTCACTGCCTCGTGTGGGAATCGAACTGGCAACCCTGTCAGAGCTCATGCTCTTAACCAACGGAGTCACTTGGCCGGCCCCTCCTCTACCACTTTTTAGCAGTGAACACTTCTCTACGCCTCATATCCTTTACCTGTAAAAGGGAAGAGGAATAATAACAACTCAACGGATCAGTATCAGGATTAAAGGAAATACGGTACAGGAAGGGCGAAACTCCATAAATGTCGACTACATTGGACTCATCAACCATGTTCAACAGGCAGACTCAGGGATAACAAGCCTAATTTGCACAATTTAGAGCTGCTTTTCCTTATTTTTATGGTTCCTAACTCCTTTGTTTAAAGGAGTTAAAAGGAGATGGAGACTTCCTTCTGGATTTCTTCAACTTCTAAATAAGGGCCCTGTTAAATTCACAAGGAGAAAGGCCATTGTCTCGACAATATCCTCTTGGGACCCTCTAGAAGGCCACTTGTTTCATATGATCAATTTGTCCTCACAACCAGTTTAATCCTTGGACTCCTGAGAGCCAGGGTGATCATTTCAAACTGCCCTGCTTCTGGGTCTAGATGACATGTTCCTGTTTGATCACTGATCCCACCAGAACTTTTTCTGTCAGCCTCCCCTCCCACCATGGGCTCTGAGCTTAAGATGCTCAGGATAAAGTGTCCCCTTCCTCTTTTCCTCCCTCCCTCCCAGAGCCTGGCCTGGGGCTTGGCTGCAACCGGAACCCCAGAATCTCTCTCTTCTTGTACAGAAATTCTAAAGCAAGTTGCTCCCTGTGCCTGCAGCTGAGGTGAAAAATGTCCCAATGTTACCAGTAGAATGATTACATTTTTACTCACATGTTTTCCTACCTTATGTATCTCCACCAACGCTTTTTGAAAGGAACATTTTTTTACAACGCTTTTCTGCTGTAATTCCCTTGCCTGGTTTTTTTCCTTCTCCCTTCTCTCCAGCTTTTTTGTTTGTTGGTTTGGTGTGGTTATTATTATAGTGCAATAATAGCCCCAGTTAGTGGTAAGGGTGTAAATGGGACAGGCTTCCTTGTTGCCAGGACAAATGAAGAGTTAGAATGAAGAAGTAGCAGGTTTTCACTCGTTCATTCTGGCACATGTATTGAGCAGTGACCGTCTTCAGAGTACTGGGCTCAGGAAACAAAGATGAATGTGGCAAGGCCAGCTCCAAGGAGCCCAAAGGTCAGGTCGGGGGCTCTGACTTTAGGATTCAAGGGTGAGATTTAAAGGGTCCAGGACCCTCCGAAATTATAGATGAATTTATTTATGTGTATGTGCACAGTGAATGTTTCAGGGAGAAAAAAATCCATACCTCTGATTAGATTAGATTCTCAAAGGTATCCAGCATTTTAAAAAAGTGGGTTCAGGGAGGGGTAGTTAAGAACCACCGAAAGACATAGTGACATGTGAACCAATTGTTTACATGCTGTTTCTTGCACTCACCTTTGACTGACTGATTCTTTCTTTCCCCACCAAGCTGTCAGGAAATCCTGCCAACTCTACCTTCAAAATCTGTCACAAATTCATCCTCTCCTCACCGTCACCACTGCTACCATCCTGGTTCATGCCATCCTGTCTGCCTGAAGTATTGCTTCTACCCTCATCCCTACAGTCTATGCTCAACACAAAAGCCAGCCTGGTGCTTTTAAAGAACAAAGCTGATTATGTCACTTCTCTGCACAAAATGCATCAGACACTCCCCTGTTCATGCAGAATAATTCCAAAGGCTTTATTATATTCCAGAAGGATCTATGTGCTCTGCCCCCACTTCTGCTCCTTCTCTGAGCTTGACTCTGATGTGTTCCCTTATGCGCACTCCTCTTCAGCCTCACTCACTTCCTGCTCTCCCTCATAAATGATACTGGGCATTTGCACGCCATTTCCTCTGTCTGTAGCATTCCTCCTCCAGATGTCAGTTTGGCTTACTCCTCCAATTCACTCAAATCTCTGCTCAAAGGTTACGTGACCAAAAATATCTTCCATGACCAACCTAGCTAAAACAGCACCCCACTTCCTGTCAACCTTTGTTTTCTCTTTCATCTGATATTAAATTCTATATTTTCTTATTTGTATATTGTATACACACACGAATATAAGCTCCTTGAAAGCAGGGACTTTGTTTGTTAGGTTTATCACTCTATCTCCAGCCCCTAGAACAGTGCCTGGTGTATAGAAGCTCTCAATAAACATTTGCTGAATAAATAAATGAATGAACCATGTATAAGTGCAAATTATAATGAATTAAGTAATAATAGCTTGATCCGCAAAACTTTACAGAAGCACATGGAAGAAAAAGCCACCAAATCTGATTTGGGAGGGTGAAGGAGAGAGACCTGCCAAGTAAGAAAAGGTGATACATAATATCAGCATGTTAAAGAATGAGACGTGGAGCCAAGGCTGCAGAGAAGGGCATATCAGGCAGGGGACTTGCATGAGCTAAAACCTGGGGGGCGTGGAGAAGCATGGCTTATTGGGAAATACAAGTAGCTCAGTGTGCCTGGAATATTTACCTAAGGAGGAAGTCACAGAGTGACAGGAAATGAGAGAGAATAATGGACAGGGACCAAAACATCAAGGGTCTAATATGTTTTGCTATACTCTAGATTTTATCCTGTGAGTGGTGGGGAGCCAATGGAAGGCGTTGAGCAGTGTGGCAATGTGCTTAGAAAACTTGCTTTATGGACAAGCTGGATTAGATCTGAGAGAGCCTAACGGCAGGGAGCCCTGTGATGCAGCTAGGTGCGAGACAAGGAGGCCAGAGCTAAGAAGGAACAGTATAGAAGGACAAAAAGGAATCAGTGCTAGAGAAACAAGACTCTGTGACCCACTGTAATTGAAAGGTGAGAGAAAAGAAGAGTTCAGCTGATTGGAAGCGTCAGCTAGCATACACGCAGCCCTTGTGTTCTTGGCCCCCTTCCCATGCTCATTGCAAAGATCGCTAACCACTGCACCCTTTCCCCCAGACATGGCCTCAGAACCCTCAACACAAGGTACACAGCAGCCGTTACAACCTGATTGGAGTTGATAGTAAAGTGAAAATCTGTCATTCTTTTTTGTTTGTTTGTTTGTTTTGAAGATTTTATTGGAGAATTGGGGAATTGGGGAAGGGGACAGTGTTGGGAAATTGGGGAAGGGGAACATTGTGTTTTTCCAGGATCCATCAGCTTCAAGTCAAGTTGTTGTCCTTCAATCTTAGTTGTGGAGGCCGCAAGCTCAGCTCCAACTCCAGTGGCTGCTTTCAATCTAGTTGCGAGGGGTAGGTGGGTGGGGGGGCACAACCCACCATCTCATGTGGGAGTCAAACCAGCAAGCTTGTATAGCTGAGCCATCCAGCCACCCATTAGCAGTTCAGTGGCAGCTCAGCTCGGGCGCAGCTCACTGGCCCATGTGAGAATCGAACCGGCGACCCTGTTGCTCAGAGCTTGCACTCTTAACCAACTGAGCCACTTGGCCAGCTCCTGTTTGTCATTCTTGATATAAGATTTCCAGTTTGAGTGACTTTATGGTACGATTGTGAATTCAAATAGAAAGGATAGAAAAAGGAGAATGCTTTGGCAGGGAAGATTTAAATTAATCCCATGTGGGATTAGTATCTATGACTATTATTCTGGTCTGCGTTCTGGCTTGCTCTCTAAACTCCATCACCGTTTGTCTCCATTATTTCAACATCTCTGTGAAGACAGGAAGGGACAGAAGAACACTGGCAATTTGGAAAAAACAGCGTACACTGACTTGTCTAAATAAGCATTCTACCTGCCAAGTAGTTTGATTTCTTTTCCCCAAAAAGGATAAAATCTATGTCTCATTAAATCTCTGGGCAGGATGCCATCTTCTTCAACCAACAACTGATGCTGCTGGCAGCACTTCTGTGTGAATGTCTGGCCGGTGTGACCACTAAAGATGGCCACAGAGGTGGTTATTGCTGCCTGACGTGAATGGCCAGGCAGACTTGGCAGGTGTCGCCTGCTTGGAACTCTCAGCTGCTGGCAGAGGCCACCAAGCTGAGCAAGAACACATGTCCAGACAAGGTTCAGGTTGTCTCATTGTCACCGAAGGCCCAGAGAGCCACTGCTCTGGCCTCATTGAAACTGGATGCTCAGGGCTGGCCGAGTGGTGCGTTGGTTGAGAGCTGGCTTGGGACACCAGAGGGCCCCGGTTCGGATCCCACATATGAGGGCCAGTGACACTGCCCTCTACAGCTAAGATGCTGAACAACAGCTCAGCCTGGAGCTGGGCTGCCATAAGGCGACGGCGTAGGCTGCAGCCCCTGCTGCAGTGGGTTGCCATGGGCTACCGTGTGTAACCAGCAGCCAGGGTGAGCGGCCAGCAGCCACAGTGAGTGGCGTCCAGAAGCCGGTGACTGATCTGCCTCTCCCAGGAAGAGCGCAATGATGGTGCCAACTTGGGCCAGTGAAGCAACATCCTCCACAACTAGACTGAAGAACAAAAGGACAGCAACTTGTCTGTTCCCCTTCCCCCAATTCCCCAATAAAAAAATCTAAAAAAAAAAGAAACAGGATGCTGAGGGACAACCATATCACACACACACACAGACACACACACACAGAATCAGAGTCAGGATGGTTGTTTCTAAGCAAAGGTAGTCAACCATGAACCTAGAGTGAATCCTGGCTAAAAAATAAGTAAGTAATGAAGGACATTCTTGGCACAATCGAGTATAGGTATAATGTTAGATGGTATAGAAATCAGGCTAATCGGCTGAGGTGTGAGAAGGGTCTTGTGCGTGTGGGAGCTTAGCCTAGCTGAGAAATGTATGCTAAAGTGTCATGGGCTCTAGAAATTAAGTTCAAATAGTATAGCAAGATAGATGATAGATAGACCAACAACTAATACAAATATGGCAAAATGTTTACAATTATTGAAGCAAAGCACTGGGTTTGTTGGCTTTTTTAAAAACTTTTCTTTATGTTTGAAGATTTTCATATTAAGACATCGGGGTTAAAAGAAAACATAAAGAATTAACAATAAAAAAATGCTAAAACCCTGAAGTATCTTGTAAAAATGCTGATTCATCTGAGTTGTACACAGGTTTAATAAGAATATGGAGAAGAAAACTGTAGATAAATATTGGGGGGCGGGCATTCTGCAGACATAGGGGAAGTGGCAGAGCCACGTAAAACAATATGATGCATATCTCTAAAGAACTTTATCCTCTTCAGCACCTCCTCTTACACATTCTCACCTGGGCATTACAAATGGACCAGTGAATGAGGCAGGGGTTATTATGATCTGGTTTTTATCACTAAGGGAACTATAACTCAGAGAGATTGAAGTCGGTTACCTCATAGTCGTGTGACAGGTGGCAGAGCCAGGACGAAGCCGAGGTCTTCTACTTTTAAATCTTGCGTTCTTTTCTGATATCCTCTCTCTTATTGTGGGTTCTCCCAGAAGCAGACGTTGAGACAGGGGTTCAACTGTACTGGGGTGCATTTGGAACACTCTGGGACCAACAGCAGGGGTGTGGAAAAGTGACGCAGCAAGGAGAAGGCAGCCTGTCGGGAGCATGTACAGAACCAGCGACCACAGTAGGCAGCTGGAGCTTAATCCCACAGGAAAAAAATCTGGGAAACAAAATAAAGCACATGTCTCATAATTATCCCACCCAAAGGGTGAGGGAGCTGGGGTATTTATGCCCCCCGTTACCAAGAATCCTTGCAGAAAGAATGCTCCCAGGAGTATTCATTCCATAGTCCTTCCAGCCTGCTGCAGTTCTCAAAAAAAGAAGTCCTCAGACACCCAAGCAGAGATAGGTTGGCCGTACACCCTGGCTCAGTTAGCCTGGAGGGGTGTGAATAAGAGACTGTCAATGTCTGCTATTCCGTGCTTTAGGGGAGCCCAGCCTCAGCTGCTGCCTTCCTCTCCTTACCAGCCAGGCATAAAAAGTAGAGATCATCTCAGACTCCAACACCATCCAGGGAGATCCAGCCCCTGTTCAGCATAAGGTAAGATTTAAGGGCACCCATTCATTCAGGGGGAGCCACAGCTGAGAATCACACCCTAAGAACAGTGGCAGCAACTCCTGTCCCAGGGGTGTGGACACACAGACACACATGTGTACACAGCATTGCTGGTTCTAAAGTTACTTCAAGCCATAGAAAGCTAAGAATAAACCACTCAGAGGGAGAAGTCCAACAGCTGTTTACCGGGCCTGTAAGAGCAAGTGAATGGAGCTCATTATACATTCTGACACCACATCAAGCCCCTCATTACACTCACTTAAGGGTTTGAAGACAATCCAGAGACGGGTAACAGGCTGGAATGAATGTGGGACCCAGTGGCCTGATGTATCCCTTTCACATCTCATTCCTCATGCTGCACGCCGTGCTCTGAACAATCAGACACATCCAGCTGAAAATCGCTTACAAAGGGGAAAATAACTGGGCACCAATGATTTATTTAAAACCTGTTTTTAAAATTTTTACAGCCATTATAGCTCCAGTAACAGAATGAAAAATATTTCACCCGCAATTTTGCAACCACCAATCAATCAGGCTGCTGTCGTTTTCCATGTGCTCTTCCAGGGATAAAGAAGTCTCTCAGGAAACCAGACTGTCAAGACAATACACGTTAGAAGGGGGCAGAGAGAACAGGGCATCCAAAGGAGGTGGGATGCTCGCATGCTTTGGAGAGGAACTGGTCAGCTTCGGGAGTGTTGACAAGGGACCACGGCGAAAGCAAGCCCCAGCCGCTCTGCCTGGCACCCTCCTGGGAAACAAAGAGCTTTAGCCAATGGATTTTCACTGTTTCCAGTTCTGCTGGCAAGACAACCCCTATGATAAAATCAAGCTGTCTTAGCTGGATACTATCAGATACACAATTCTCTAAGTCCTTTCTTCTGGTTCCATGTTTGCCAAGCAACCTTAAGACTTTAAAACTGCGGCACAAAGATAATGTTCCAGTCCCACTGACGGACTATTTCTGATCCCCACCTTTAACGATCGCTCAGGAGAAACCAAGAAAGTATTGTGTGTGTGTGTGTGTGTGTGTGTGTGTGTGTGTGTGTGTGTGTCTGTGTGTGTGAGCAATTACATAGGACTCACTATGTACCCAGCATTGTTCTAAGACAAAGTATTTTCCATAGAGTTATTCATTTTAATCCTCATGACGACTCTAGGAACTGTAGATACTATTAAGCCCCCACTTTGCAGATGGATAACAGACAGCATAAGTCATTTGTCTAATGGCACATGGCTGGTGAAGGCAGAGCCACACTGTGGGCCCAGATAGCCTGGCATCAGAGCCCATGGTCTTAACCACCACGTTGCACTGACTCTCTTGTTAGGTGTTGGGTTTTCAGGGGGTTTTTTAGTGATAAAATGTGTATAATATAAAATTTACTATCTTCACCCTTTGTAAGTGCACTATTCAGTGGCATTAAGTATATGAACACTGTTGTGCAACCATCTCCACCATCTATCTTTAGAACTTTACCATTGTCCCAAGCTGAAACTCTATACCTATTAAAAAATAACTCTCATTCATGCTCCCCACAGCCTCTGGTAACCTCTATTCTACTTTCTAGCTCTGTAAATTTGCCTATTCTCAGTATCTCAGATAAGTGGAATCCTGCAGTATTTGTCCTTTTGTGACTGTTTTATTTCACTTTGTGTAGTGTGTTCCAGTGCGTTGTAGCATGTGTCAGGATGCCATTCCTTTTTAAAGCTGAGTAGTATCCCATTGCATGTGTAGGTCACATTTTGTTTTGTCCATTCATCCATCGATGAACACTTGGGTTGCTTCTCTCATTAGGGTTTATGGTGCTTCCTATCATTTTACCCTACATTGTGGCTTTTGCTTCTGCTTTGGCTCCCTTGGCTCCTTACTTCTGGGGATAGAAAGCATCGTAGTGCTGGGACAGGTATCTCTGTTCCACATGATATTTATATCTCTCTTAATAAGTCAATAAACTGGCACTCTAGTATCTACCTCAGGCTTTTGTTCATTTAGAGTAAGGACAGGCTCTCAGGGCCTGACACCCAGGGCATTGACAAAACTGAGTGTCCAAGTCTTAAAACTGGGGACCCGCA
>NW_017731538.1:1493963-1495567 GCF_001890085.2 Hipposideros armiger
TTAACTGCAGCAGTTTCCTAATCCCAGCCATGCTGCAAAACAGAAAATGATGGGAAAGGTGGAGGAGTCTTACAGAGCTTATTAATTTACTAAGCACTGTGTTAAACATGGTTTCAGTTTCAGCTTTTGCTTTTTTGTTTTTTTTTATCGCATATTCTAGAGCATGATGTACATTGGAGCAGAGGCCATTTAGCACAGTATGAAGAACATGAACCCAAAGTTAGAGCTGGGTTTGAACCTCAAACCTGAAACTCACTAGCTGAGTGATCGTGGACAACTTACTGAATCTATTTTATCCTGTTTCTTCATTTGTAAAATGGAAATAATATAACCTTGTCTCATAAAATCATTGTGAGGACTAAGACAGTGCCAGAAAAAAACCTACTACAGTCCCTGGCACATAGTAAGCGCTCAGTACATATTACTGTTCTTGCTCTAGTTATTGACTTATTAGCGAGAAATTACAGCACAGTGAGATGAATGTGGGCTGGAAGAAGGCCAGGGTCTCATAGTAAGACATGTCAGGGGCACTTGCCACAGACATGAGGGAGTAGGGGACACTTGCAGGAAAAAGTGACATCAAAGTGGGGATTTGAAGAATTACTAGGGGGGGGGTCAAATCAGAGGGATGGGGCATGATGAAGAGAAAGGACAAAGGTCACAGAAGTGTAAACGTTTGCACAGCAAGAACTGCATGTTCCTGAACGTCTTTCCGTTCATTCATATCCTTGCAACAACGCTGTGAAGTCAGACGTTATTATCCCCATTTTACCAAGGAGAACACAGGCACAGAAAGGTTAATTCATTTTCCCTGTACCACAGAGCGAGCAAATGATGGCACCACGCTGCCTTAGTATGAAGAAACCCTCTAACATCTCTTCATGCTAAGTATATTCCTGTAGCCTCCCATGGGCGGTGGCCCTTCGCCAGCAATCTTCTTCATTTTAGAAGCACTGACTGGGTTAGCCTCTGATGACACAAAGGTGATTATGATATGATCACGGTCCTTAGGGGGACCCACAGCCTGACAAAGGAGAAAAAAATTGTGACAAGCGATCATGCCAGACAGACTCTGATAAGGAATAAGTTGAAATGAGCAAAGTCTGCACAGACTACCCATGTAAGGCACACTCACTTGAGGGAGAAGGGAGAGTGGTGAGAAGGAGCAGTCTGTGTGGAATGGTCAGGACAAAAGCAGGGCGTTGGATACACGCATGGGGTGGTGTGGACACACTGATGACAACATCATGGCTGGAGATCTGAAAGGGATGACCACAGTAAAAGCAGAGGCTAGAAAGTCAGTGTGGGGCCAAGTCATACCGGATCCCGAACGCCAGGCCAAGAGGGTGGGACTTCTGAGACCAATGGGAAGCCATTAAAGGTTGTTGAGGAAGCAAGGGACTTGATTTGTCCTGGGAGTTAGGAAGGCCTCAAAATAGAGGGCTTAAAGTAACAAATGGAATGTGGAGGGCAAGTAGACAAGATGTCACTGAGGTATAAAGGTTAGGACTGGGGGACTGGATGTAGAAGTGAGAGAGAAAGACCTAAGATAACTCTACGCCTCTACTTCCTTGGCCCTTGTACTTTGGCACCTGAACTCCATT
>NW_017731538.1:1496722-1498156 GCF_001890085.2 Hipposideros armiger
GCTCAGCTGGTTAAGAGTGGGAGCTCTGAGCAACAGGATCACCGGTTTGATTCCCACTTTGGCCAGTGAGCTGCCAACCAGTAGTTAGATGGCTCTGTGGTTAGAGCTTGTGCTCTTAGCAACAAGGTTGCCTGTTCGACTCCCGCATGGGATAATGGGCTATGCCCACCCACAACTAAGCTTGAACATGGCACCTTGAGCTGAGCAGCTACGAGCTACTGACCAGCGGCCGGATGGCGGCTGGACTTGGAGCTGAGCTAGCTGCACCCCTCCACAGCTAAGATTGAAGGACAACAACTTGGCTGTTTCCCTTCTCCAATTCCCCAACACTGTTCCCCTTCCCCAATTCCCCAATAAAATATCTTAAAAAAAAGAGGGGCCAGCTGAGTGGCTCAGTTGATTAAGAGCTCGCTCAAGAGTGTGAGCTCTGAGCAACAGCAGTTCAAGTCCTGGCCCGAGCTGAGCAGCCACTAAGCTGCCAACAGGTGGCAGGATGGCTAAAAAAAGCTAAAAAAAGAAAGCAAATTTTATTTCAGTAGGTCTAGGCTGGGCCTGAAGCTCTGCATTTCTCACTAGCTCCCAGATGCTGCCAATGCTGCTGGTATATGGACCACACTTTGATTTGGAAAGATACAGAAGACACAGAGCAAATCATGAATTAGTTCCACATTCTCCTTAAAGCTTCATGGGGAACCACAGAGGCAGCTTGGTGTGTGTGTGGGAAAGGACGAGAGCTTTATAATTGGAGAGATCAAGCTCAAACCTCAGTGTCTCCATTCATTAGCTTCTCTGCATCTCAATTTCAAGTTTTGGAATTAAATTAGATAATGCACATGAAGAATGTAATACAGTGTTGGACACAGAGAAATTGTTGAATGAATGGTAGCTAGCAATGTCATTTTTGAAAATAATAGCAACAGAAAGATACGTTGATATTTTTCTCTAGAGCAGCAAAGTGTGCTGTCAAAACCCTGAGCCACGAAAAGACAGCTGCTTACATAGTGCAGGGGAGAGAATAGAGTCCTGCCAGGAAGTGTCACTGTTTCATGAACCATCCTTCCTCTCAAACCGTTCCCAAACGCCCACCCTGGACATGTCCCACACTGGTGTGATCTGGGCAGGGAACAGAAACCACGCTCCCAGCCAGACTTGTATCCGCCTTGTCCCTCCACCTCCATCCCACCCAATGAAGAGGAATTTTACACCGAGTCACAGAATTGTGTTGTTTGTCCACTAGAATGTAAGCTCCTTGGAGGCAGGGATTTTTGCTCATATTTTCCACTGCTATAGCATCAGAGCCTCACATAGTGCTTGTAACATAGTAGGAGCTCAATAATTAGTTTTGGAATGAATGAATGGGTCCTAGTCTGCAGAGGCAGCTGTGATAAAATCTCAGGGACATCTAATATGGCATCAGAATGGTTTGTGTCCCAC
>NW_017731538.1:1498496-1499921 GCF_001890085.2 Hipposideros armiger
TTCAGAATAAAGATTAGGTATGGAAATGTCAGTGGTTAGGAACTTAATTTGAGAAGAACACAGGGGCCCACTTTACAATAATAGCTTAATACCCCGGATACACGCATGGGGTGGTGTGGACACACTGATGACAACATCATGGCTGGAGATCTGAAAGGGATGACCACAGTAAAAGCAGAGGCTAGAAAGTCAGTGTGGGGCCAAGTCATACCGGATCCCGAACGCCAGGCCAAGAGGGTGGGACTTCTGAGACCAATGGGAAGCCATTAAAGGTTGTTGAGGAAGCAAGGGACTTGATTTGTCCTGGGAGTTAGGAAGGCCTCAAAATAGAGGGCTTAAAGTAACAAATGGAATGTGGAGGGCAAGTAGACAAGATGTCACTGAGGTATAAAGGTTAGGACTGGGGGACTGGATGTAGAAGTGAGAGAGAAAGACCTAAGATAACTCTACGCCTCTACTTCCTTGGCCCTTGTACTTTGGCACCTGAACTCCATTAGTGTTCCATGGGTAGGTGCTCAGCAGGCCTTTGGAAATTCTGCTCTGGATGCCAGGCAAGAGGGCTCAGGCCAACACCGAACAGGAAGAGAACCACCGGCCTCCCTCTGCCACCCACCTAATCCCCTCGGCCCAGGTCCTGTCATCTCAGCGTCTTTATATACTCATCACTGGGCTTAGTTTTTGCGGAACAAAGAGCAGGTGGAAAATGACTCATAATTACTATTTTCTGTCCCAGGAGCCTTACTCCCTTTGTACGCCAAGACAGGTGGCAACTTTCCAATACTTTTTAATGGTTTGATTAATCGGGTTGTTGGTTGATGGAAGGGCCTAGCAAATAATTTAGTGAACGCCGATGAAGTTTGAAGGTTCCTTACAATTAGCTCCCTTAATAGACTTGCCTGAAAAAGAAGTTTCCCAAATTCATTGTTATAATGACATAAGAACACTCACCAATTATGCTGAAATATCCCAGGTCAAAACCACCAGATACATAGTCAGGGTCTGATGGTTTGCCCAAGACCGTAAAGTGAATCAATGGACAAACCTGAGGGACAAGCTCAAGTTCACGCCACGCATTATTTACCCTCCAAACTTCTGTCTATCTATAAGACTTAAGTTTCCATTGGAAAAAAAAATTGTCATTGATAATGAGCACCCCTTGACTAAAAAGCCTATGCAAACACCCTTGAAACACAAATTCACCTCTTCTACTTTAGCTAACTTCTTAGATCACTGCAGTAGTTCTATTCCACTTCTATTTAATAGGTGCTCTCAACAAGTGTTAAAACTTTCACTTCTTATTAAATTTAACAATAGCCATCAATTCAATCCTAGAAATAATTTTTGGAGTCAGAGAAGTATCACCCCACCATCTTTCAGAGTGTTTATGTCATATCTTTTGGCAAGGAATGTAGTGGAGTGCCTCTT
>NW_017731538.1:1502261-1504703 GCF_001890085.2 Hipposideros armiger
TTCAGAATAAAGATTAGGTATGGAAATGTCAGTGGTTAGGAACTTAATTTGAGAAGAACACAGGGGCCCACTTTACAATAATAGCTTAATACCCCCTGAGTGCTTTTTCGGTGCCAAGCACTGGGCTAAGCACTCTACTTGGAAAATTCATTGAATCCCCACAAAATCCCTATGAGGTATATGACCCTCCATGTCACAGATGAGCAAACTAAGTTGTAAGGAGATGAAATGGCTTGCCCAGGTCACACATCCAAGGAGTGGCAGAGCCCCAATGTAGGTCTGTGTGATGGGAGAGCCCACCCTGATATTAATGGGACGTTGAGAGGTGAGCTGGAGTAGGCAGGAGAATGATGGAAGACTGCTTGACTGGGGAACTCTAGAGACTTAAGGGCTTCGAGTCAGACAACAGGGGCTCTCTGCCCACTTAGTAGCTCTGAGGTTTTGAGCACGCTAGTTAGCCTTCCCCATCTGAAACATGAGGGCTTTAATAGTAATAACAGTAACAACTAACTTTATATTGTGTGTCAAGCGCTGACTGATCCAATATGTGATACATAGTATCTCCTAATTACTCACAACTACTCTTATAAAGGAAGTACTATTATTACTCCCATTTCCCAGAGACAAAAACTAATAATGATGAGGCACAGAGCCTAGCACACAGTAGGTGCTCAATAAATGACGGCTTTTACCAGGATGCAGCACTGCCATCCTGCTCACTTTTTGCAAGCTCTCCTCCATCAAAATGGCACCTCCTCACCCACCTTTTTCCTGGACCCCCATCTTCCTTCCCTTCCTTCCATCGGTCCCTCTGCCACTGGAGAACCTGCCTGCCCCAAAATGTCTGAGATAAATTCCTGCCAATACTCCCTCTAGTGGTGATCCAATGACCATCCTTTCCCAACGCCCTATTTTATCTATTATTCTATGAAATATCAAAATTCAATTCCTTGGCATTTAAGCTGTAAAGGAAAGATTCAACTAATCAATGAGAAAAATATACATGCTGAGTGTAAAATAAGGACAATCATACAAATTGGTTTGAGAACACTGAAAGCGTTCAGAGAAAGTTTCATGGATTACTACTAAGAATAGGAAACAGTTGCTGACAGCTTGCAATGTGCCAGACACCATACTTAGTCTTTTTTTAATCGTCACAGGCCACACTCAATCTTGAATTAGGTAGCTATTTCCCCCACTTTACAGGTGTGGAAACTGAGACAGAGAGTGTAAGCAACGTTTTCAAGGTCAGAGTGTTAGAGCCTAGCAGAGCCAATGCTGTAATTCAGCACCTTGACTCCAGATACTGGGCTCCCGGCGTTTGTGCTCAAAACCCCTGACTCAAAGTAAGACATCTGGGCTCCAACCTCGTTTTCACCATTCTGGACTTCCATTCCTCATCTGTAAAATAAGAGTATGCAATTAATGATCTATGTGAATCATAGATCTTTAGAGAAGTAGATTGTCTTATTTAATCCTCTCTCCTTATAAGATTGAGATTATGACCTCCAGTTATGCAAATATGGAAATGAAGATGCAGTTCCCCCAAGGTAGTAGAAGGCAGAGAATTGTTTTCTCTGACCTCAAAGTCATGGCATCTCCTCTGAGGAGGCTGCTTCGCCGAGTTCAGGAGAGCGGCCATCTGTGATTCCAGTCATCATTCTTATCTAACCCGTGCATTTCTGAAGTCAATTTGAATTCTGGAGGGAACCTGGATTCTGTTTTGGAATCATTTTTGTGATTCCAGTCATCCTTCTTCATCTAACTCATCTATTTCTCCCCTTCACTCCTTCTGACCTAGGCAGTTAATGAAAACTGAAATAAAAATTTATACATTTTCCTGAAGTAGCTAGGATTTTATTCATTGGTTTCTATCTCTAGAAATCCACGCAGAAACTGGATATCTTTGGGTCAGCTTTCAGTATAGCTCATAGATCAAAGAAAAGAAATACACTACATAGAAATGTGTATTAAATATATTACAAAATGTGGACAATGGTCTTAGCATCACACTGTCCAAATAATGTATTATTCAAAGGTTTGTGAATGGTTTTCTTAGTAGCTCAATTCTTTTAAGAGTATTAACATAAACAAACAAAAAAGACCAGCAATCTCAAATTCCAAATTCTATATCAGGAGAATAATAAAAATATGGATGAAAACCACATGATAAATAGTTTGTGAAATTTATTAGGATATATGGTTTATGAAAACATAAGAAATTGAATCTCCAAATTTTTGTGTTAGTATATGAAAGTTTCCTCCATTGTCCTTTTTCTGTTTAAAAAAGTTTCTTAATAGAAATAAATGTTGAATGACTATTTAAATGAAGATTTGACAAATAAATTAACCTTAAATCCCAGTACGCTAACACAACTATTTTAATATTTGCACACTCTCTTTCATCTATGGTCTGTATATAGGCACATTTTAAGTATCTAC
>NW_017731538.1:1504876-1546856 GCF_001890085.2 Hipposideros armiger
ATCGGCCTTGTTGTTAAGAGTGCACGCTCTATCCACTGAGCCATCCGGGTGGCAGCTCAGCTCAAAGTGCCGTGTTCAGTCTTAGTTACGGGCAGTCATAGCCCACCATCGAACAGGCAGTCTTGTTGTTAGGAGCATGTGCTCTCACCAGCTGGGCCATCCTGCCACCTGTTGGCAGCTCAGTGGCAGCTCAGCTCAGGCGCAGCTCACTGGCCCATGTGGGAATCAAACCGGCAGCCCTGTTTCTCAGAGCTTGTGTTCTTAAGCCAACTCTTAACCAACTGAGCCACTCGGCTGGCCTGTATATTTCTCTATGGCTTTTATTATTACTGTTGGTAATGACTTTACCCACTTCCAGAGACTGATATACCATACTTTTTAAAACCGTTCTCCCTGTTGGATATTATGGTCCATTTCCAATTTTCTGCTATTCTATATCTGTGCTATTCAATATGGTAGCCACTAGCCTCATGTGGCTAATTTAGTGCTTAAAATGTGTCTAGTCTGGATTGAGATGTAATTTAAGTATAGTGGCCCCCACCCCCATCTACGATTTTGCTTTCTGTGGTTTCAGCTACCCAGGGTCAACTGAGGTCCAAATTATTACATGGAAAGTTCCAGAAATAAACAATTCATACGTTTTAAATCGAGCGCTGTTCTGGGGAGCATGATGAAATCTTGCTCCCTCTGCTCTGTGCTGCCCTGGGGGTGAATCACCCTTTTGTCCAGTGTATCCATCCATGATGTGTGAGCTACCCTCATTAGTCACTGAGTAGCCATCTCAGGTATCAGGTCAACTGTTGCGGTATCACAGTGCTTGTGTTTAGGACACCTTTATTTTAGTGAATAATGGCCCCAAAATGCAAGAGTGGAGATGCTGGCAATTTCGATATGCCAAAAAGTAGCTGTAAAATACTTCCTGTAAGAGAAAAAGTGAACATTCTTGACTTAATAAGGCATTTTATCATCTCACATCATCACAAGAAGAAGGGTGAGTACAGTACAATAAGATATTTTGAGAGAGACCACATTCACATAACTTTTATTACAGTATCTTGTGACTGTTCTATTTTATTAGTAGTAATTATTGTTAATCTCTTGCTGTGCCTAATTTAGAAATTAAACTGTACCATAAGTATGTAAGTATAGGAAAAAATATAGTATGTATAGGATTTGGTGCTATCTGCAGTTTCAGGCATCCACTGGGAGTCTTGGAATGTATCCTCTGCAGATAAGAGGGACTACTGTATAAAATATGCACCAGATTTCAAATGATTAAGAAATAATAAATAAAAGTGTTTATATTGATTATTGATGCTGAAATTATAATATTTGGATATATTGGGTTAAATGATATAAATTATTAAAATTAATTTCACATGTTTCTTTTTATCTCTTTTAATATGGTTCCTAGAAAATTTTAAATTACATATGTGGTTTGAATTATATTTATATTAGAGAGGGCTGGTGTTAGATAACCATTCAGTGAACAATCGCCTGCATATAGATTCCTGCCTCTGTTGAATTATTTCTTCAATCTACAGTCTAGTGAGTGACCTTACTAGTAGAACAAAAAGGTATAGATTTATGGCTCTTGCTACCTATCACTATATTGTGTTTCAAAAGAATTGTACCAGGTTATAAAGATATAAGCACTGAGTCTCTCGAGAACTTTACTAGCACTGAATATTCTACTTTTAACTATGTTTATTTTTGTTAATTTCCTAAGTGTAATATGGATTTAAGAGCCAGGCTATCTGGATTTAAATCTCAGCTGTCCTCCCAGGGCCTCAGCATCCTCGCCTGTGAAATGGAAATAGCACTACCTCGTAAGGTGGTTTTTGGGATTAAGCGAATATATGTATGTTAAGCACTTAGTAAATATTGAGAAATATAAAACTATTATATGTTACTATGATGACAAAGATTATTTTACACTATGATTCTTTGATTCCTACTCAGAAAAATGTTTCCTAGAATAAGTGTTTAATATTTGTATTTTGTTCTGTGTAAATTTTTTCCTCATGTCCTGAGGTCACATTGATCTATTGAGATCTTGGTTTTATTTTTTGTTTTTGTTTTTCTTTTAAAGTTTGAGTTACTTCTTCATGTCCATATATCATGCAGTTGAATACTTAATCATCATTGGTGTGAATATTTTCTCAGGTTGTTGTCTACCTTTTCATGTCATGTCATTTTTTATATTTTAAAAAAGTTTTTCACTCAACATAGTCCATATTTTTTTAAATTTAATTCCTTGTTTTCTTCAAAGCTATGAAAGTTATCTTTCAGCAAGTGACACCCATATCTTTTACTCTGTGGGCCCTTCTACAATTTGAAATTGGTGAATTTGTTTAGCTGAGTTTGGATTTTGCTAAATTTTAGGCTGTGACATGGCAGGGGACAAAACAGAAACTCGCACATTTCAGGTGCATAGAGACCTTGGGAGCATGCCTAGGGATGTTATGATGACTGCACTTGAAACCGGGGGTGGGGGGACGTCCCATGAAGACAGAATTGTTCACATCTATAATCGAATCAAATGGATCTGGTCTCAGCCCTTGCTCCAATGGAAATGCACCTCTAGGTAAAAACAGGCAGCACCAGTTTCAAATTCTCACTCCTCACTAGCTGTGTGTGATTGGAGGCAAATCACTTAACCATCTGGGAGCCTCATTTGGTTCAACTGGAGATTAAATGCATATGAAAATGCTTAGCGTAGAGCAGCCAAAAATCAAACTCAATGTTTAAATTCTTTATTTTAATGCAATATTCAAGATTATCTCATTTTCTTAGTGAGTCAGAAAAGGGAGCAGTTCTATATTAAATTTTTCCTTGTTAATCACATTTGGCTAGATGTACCAGAAATTAGCTACCCCACAAAAGATGGCTAGAATATGCCTGTTGTCTGCGTAAAAAAAAAAAAAAAAAAAAAAAAAAAGGTGACTTTCATTCTGTCTACTCCTTGTATATGACTTTCATATACAGTTGCTCTTTAAAGCAAACCTAGGAGGTAGACAAAGCAGTTTATTTTTCTCTTTTCTTCTCTTGGAAAAGGAAACTGGGGCCCAGGAAGTTTTAGTGACTTGCCCAGCATCACACAGCAGTGCCTCTGACAAAACAAAAGCCGTCCCCTCGTCCCATGCACCTTCCAACAGCAAGTTGCTCCCTCTAGGTAACTCGGTTAAACCGAGTAATTTCTGATCCCATCCATACACCTGCCCCTCACCTGTGTAACAAAGGGGGAAATAGCAGTCACCGGGAGCATGCCCTGTGCTATGACGGTGCTAGGAGTTTACACTTCACCTTGTTTCATGCTAGCAGCATCCCTGTAAGGTGGGTATCATGTCTCCATCTTATAAATGTGGATGCTGAGACTCAGAGGGGTAAAGTGACTCATCCTCAGTCACCTCTAGGCCATAGGTAATGGAACTTGGATTCGAAACCAGGTTTGACTCACAGCGAACCCCCAGGTTGTTTCTCCTCATCCTGCACTGCCAGAAATCTTTTCCATTATAGCACACTGTCCAGGGGCTTTGTAGGGCTACGGGCCCTTTACGAGCTGACTCCAGCCCACATGTCCAGCCTCACCATCCTCACCCCACGCATCCTCTCTCCCCGAGCTCCTGCCACAAGCAGCCATGAAGCATTTCAGGAGTGGCCATGTTCTCCCAGGTCATAGGACTTTTGCAGGGCTGTTGTGCTCTCTTGTCGATATACCTTTCCCCTTTATTTACCTGGCAAACTCCTATTCATCCATCACGGTCCAGCTCAAATATCCCTTCCCTGTGAAACTCTCCAATCACCCGACAAGGCAGTTGGGGGGCCCTGTCCAGGATGCCCATTGTCCTTTGTACCTACCTCCATCACTGCAAGCAGCTCTCCGGCCTCTTCCTGTCTGATGTCCCTTTGGCTATGATTCTGTGTTTAAGAATCCACTGCAGGCAGATTATGTGTGCTGACAGCCCTCCAGCGAGCAGATGTCACTTCCTCTCTGTGGAAAACGCTCACACAGTGTTCCCTACAATGCAATCAGACAATTGTTTTAAAACTCAATCCTTCCTGGGTGGAATTAACCACCAAGTGAGCTGTGGTGCTATTCCCAGTGCAATATGAAGTGTGTGGTTTTGGTTTTGCACAAGGCACTACATTCATCTTTTTAAAAAAATACAATTATGACTAAGTGGTATCTATGAAATGTATGGACTATGCAACCTTAACATTAAATTAGCCTCACACTGTCCCTGCTCCTCCCACTCCTGTTCTATGAATAGGAGATTATGCAAAGAGCAGGATATATGAATCAAGAGTGACAGCACCTTAACAGGGAAACTGAAGCTGAGGATTATGGTAGAGCTGGCTGAGGGGTTATGTGCCACATGCAAACCGCTACAGTGCTCATTTTCTGCTGATCTCATTGTTTTGGCTAGAGTACTATGCTGTCATCTGCACACCTGATTGAGCTGGTCATGAAGATAATAACTGTGATTACTACCGTAATTATAAACCTCTATTGTTAATTGCTTATTATGTTCTGGGCAATTTTCATATGTTTTGTCATGCCACCCTCCACCACAAGCTCACAAGTGTATGGCCTTGTGGTTCAAAACAGGTTCTGGAGCCAGATGGAGATGGGTTTAAATCCTGATTCTTCACTTCCTTGCTGTGTGACCCAGGGCAAGTCACTCAACCTCTCTAAGCTACATAATCCTTGTGTATGTAAAACAAGGGTAATAAATATGTGCCCCCTTGAGTTGTTGTAAGAACTACGTTCATCACAGTACAAAAGAGCTACTTAGCATCTTACTCTCCCTATGATGCAGGATGAAGAAACTGAGGTTCAGAGAGGTTAAGCAGCAGGCCCATTGTCACACAGCTAATAAGTATTATAGTAAGCTGAAATTTGAGCACAGGCCTATCTCTTTCAAATGCAGCATAGCAATACTGCATAGTGGTTAAGAGCACAGCTGCCTGGGTTCAAATTCTGGCTCTGGGGGTGACCAGTTAGCTCAGTTGTTTAGAGCATGGTGCTGATAACACCAAGGTTGCTAGTTTGATCCCCACATGGGCCACTGTGAGCTGTGCCCTCCCTAAAAGAGTCAACGATGCCACTGTAGCATGAAAGCGATGTGTAACCAATGACCATGGTTTTTCCCAGTAAAAAAACAAAAACAAACAAAGAAACCCCACAAATTCTGGCTCTGCTACTCACGTAGATTTGTGATCTCATGCAAGTTATTTATTCCCTTCTTGGTGCCTCCGTCTTCCCATTAGAAAAATGGCTGTGATGGGTTTGTTGTGTCAATTACATGTGTTGGCATAGGTACAGCTCTTAGGGACTGAAAGACAGTAAAATGCTACTTAAGTGTTGGCTATTCAAATGGCTTTCTTATTCTTCCAAACATTAGGGCTGGTTGGACTCTTATTGCAACCGTCAGGGTCAGTGATGGTGGAAATTTGGGCAGTTGCTCTGGACAGTTCAGCTCTTCTTGCTTTTCTGAGATATTTCTCAGGTTCCTAAATCTCCTGCAGTATAAACACTCCCAGTTTTTTCAACTGCTCCTAATGACAGGGTTATAAAAATGGTTCCCTTCACTACATGCTCTGGATTCTTCATTCTCTAGAGCAGAGTTTCTCAAGCTTGACACTAATGACATTTGGTCTGGATAATTCTTGGTTGTGGCACGCAGGGTCGGGGGGAGGAGAAGGGGGAGGGAAGGAGGAGGAGGCTGTCCTGTGCAGTGTAGGATGTTTAGCAGAATCCCTGGATTCTACCCACTAGATGTCAGTAGCATCCCCTCCCAGTGTGACAACCAAAAATATCTCCAGACATTGCCAAATGTCCCTTGAAGGTCAAAATCACTCCCGGTTGTGAACTGCAAGTGCAGAGCATGGCCCCCCAAACCGACAAAATTCTCGGGATGTAGTCTGGGAGCTGCATGTGTGACACTGGCCATCGTTTAAGGCAGACGCTTTAGCTCCTTGAAGGTGAAGCAGCTCGTTCTTACACTGAACTTGCTGACTGCTAAGACCCCAAGTCTTTTGTAAGATTGCTGCTGCCCATGCAGTGGATTTTTTTGGCCTTAAGTGCACCTCTCCCCCCAGAAATGTGTTAGAGGCTGCTCAATGGCCCAGCTTGTATGTGATTACCAAGGTAATCTCTAAAAACCACCTTCCCCAGGCCCAGAAATGGCCACCAGCCATTTTCTATTCTCCATCCCCACTCATCTGCATGGCCTGGTTCAAACACCAAAGCCTTAGAAACTTCTTCAAATTCTTCATAAACATTCTTCTCTACCAGTTCTGTCTTACTGTGCTATGTTTGCATCCTATTTTAAGATTTTTTTTTTAACTGGGGAATTGGGGAAGAGGAACAGTGTTGGGGAATTAGGGAAGGGGAACAGCCACGTTGTTGTCCTTCAGTCTTAGTTGTGGAGGGCGCAGCTAGCTCAGCTCCAAGTCAGTCGCCATCCGGCTGCCCATTGGTAGCTCGAGCTCGCTGCCTCTCAGTTTAAGGTGTCCTGTTCAATCTTAGTTGGGGGAGGACGGAGCCCACCATCCCATGTGGGAGTTGAACTGGCAACCTTGTTGCTAACAGCGCAAAGCTCTAACCACTGAGCCATTCAGCCGCCTGTCAGCAGCTCAGGGCAGCTCAGCTCAAGGTGCCATGTTGAATCTTAGTTGCGGGTAGGCATAGCCCACCATCCCATGTGGGAGTCAAACAGGCAGTCTTGTTAGGAGCACGTGCTCTCACCAGCTGAGCCATCTCGCCATCTGTTGGCAGCTCAGCGACAGCTCAGCTCAGGTGCAGCTCACTGGCTCATGTGAGAATCAAACCAGTGGCCTTGTTGCTCAAAGCTTGCACTCTTAACCAACTGAGCCACTCGGCCAATCCCTCCATGGGCTTTTTCTCCCAAAAGATTGTCAGCTCTCGTGAAACAAGGGCTTACTCAGGGAACCCTGCAGTTTCATTTGTCTGCTCCATGCAAACTCTGTCTCAGTGAATGTTCTCTGAATGGAGTTATGTCCTGACCTGCTCATAAACCCTTCACCATCTCCTTAGGTCCTAGCACATCAACACCCAACAATTCTCCTTGGCATTCAACACCTTCCACACACTGTCTCCATTTCCCTGTCCTACTGGTCTCTAGATACATCCTCCAGTGTAGTCACCTTCCTGCTTCTATACAGCAACAGCCTGACTTGGAGCCCACAGATACCTGGGTCCCTAACTTGAAACACCTATCTCATCTTCGGGTCCTAGTTACCTTCTCGGGCCTGGCTCAGCTCATATTTAGTTGCTTCAGATTCATTTTGGAATGAGATGGGACATAAAACACAGACCCAATTTTCACTGCAAAGCTTTTCATTTGTTCTCAGAGACAGAATACTGGAGTGATTGATCTAGGCTAACCAATCAGACAGACATGGGTTCAAGTCCTACCTCTGCAGACTTTATAGTAGCGTAACTTGGAAGAAATTACTTCACCTTCCTACCTCAGTTTCCTGATCTGTAGTATCATATAAAGTGCCTCAAGCATAAGGTAATTGAGAAGAGGGAGATAATACATGTAAAGTGTTTGGCCCAGAGCCCGGTGCATGGTAAGCATTCCAGAAACGTCAGCTGTTATCAGCTCTTCCCTGATCAGTCCACCTTCTATTGATCCCCCTTCTGAATCCCTGCCGTCCATACATGTTGCCTAATGTATTTCTTCATCACCCTCCATTATGTGCTGTCTTAAATTGTTCACTTACATGGGTTTAGGACTTGGTTGTGTCCTTCTAAACAGGCTACTTAAATACTCTGGAGCTAGCAATCCATTCATTTGACAAATATCTGTAATGTACCCCCATGCACATTGGGCTAGGAACTGTGGATGGAAAGGGCATAGATATATGGCTTGGACCCTGATCTCTAGGAATTTACAATTTAATGAGGAAGATAAGATGCATACAATAAAGAGTTATCACCGTGTAGAGAATGAGTAGTGTTGTTGGAAAGGTATAAGAGTCGTAAGAGTCCAAAGGCTAGAAAAATCCCTCTTGTCTGTGGTGATCAGGAAAGATTCAGGAAATCTGGGTCTTACAGAGATGGGGGATGGTGAGAGGATGCTTTATGGGGAGATGGAACAGCTTGGACAGAAGCTTGGAGGTGGAAGGCAAGAAGCTTCTATGGGGAGCTGAGCTGTACAGTATGACTTTAGCTTGGGGCATGTAAAAGGCAGCAGTGGGAGATAAGGTTGGAAGGGAGGAGAAGCCTTGAATATAAAGCTAAAAATGTCGTACTTCCTTCATATAGGGTGAGGAGGAGCTGAAGGCAATGGTTTGCCCAAATTTGTGCAACTGGAAGGTAAATCCAGACGGACGCAGGAAGATTATTTATGAGACCACAGTAATAATTCAGGTATGAGAGGGAAGGGGTTAATTTAGGGTAGTAGCCGTGAGGATGGATGAGGGGGGTGGATGTGAGCAAGACCCTGTGAATGTGGAGAAGACAGGGGTTACTGTGAGGTTTTCACTTTGTCCCCAATAGTCTATTCTTCACATAGCAGCCAGAGGGACCCTTTGATCTTTGTATATGAGATCATGTCACTTTTCTGAGCAAAACCCTCTGAAGGCTTCTCATCTCACTTAGAATTAAATTTTAATCCCCTGTCTATACCTTGTATCTGTAAACTCTGCTTCCCTGGCCTCATCCCTTTACTTTGAACCAATCACATGATACATTCCAGCTTCTGACCTTTTTTTGCTGCTCCTCAAGCACGCTGTTCCCCTGGGCCTTGGCATTTGCTGTCCCCTCTCCCTGGTGCAGCCTTTACCCAGATATCCACATGGCTTGATTCCCCATGTTATTCTGGCTTCTGCTCACATCTGCCTCCTCAAAGAGGCCTTCTCTGATGAGAATAAGCAGCATCCTACCCTATTACTTGCTATCTGCTTTATTTTTAATTTTAGCACTTATGAGTTGACTTTATAATATACATTGATGTCTTTCCTGTTGGTCATCCCCATTAAAATGCAAGTTTCATCAGCTTTGTCTCTGTTGTATCCTCAGAATAAATAAATAAATTAATTAATTAATTAATTAATTTAAAAAAAGAGGGAGTCAAAGAGCCACCAGTGTTTCTAGTCTGGGAAGATGGGAGGCCTGTGGAGCTGCCATTGACCAAGATGGGAAATACAAAAGAAGGAAGGATTTTGAAAAGGAAGATGCAGTTGATTTCCAACATTTGCATCTGCGTTACCAGCAGGAGGCCCCAGTAGATAATCCTAATAGGTAGCTGGGCAAAGGACAGGGATTCAGGAAGGTATTAGGGTTCAGGAATCAACCACAGAGCGGTTATTACTCAGACATGGGACAGGATGGACATGAGAAGGGCAAAGCACCAAAGACCCACGTATGAGGCACATCCCCGAATGAGGAAACAGGCATTGTTTCCTCACTGACCATTGCTCTTGGGAGTCAATCCCAAACCTTGTGCAGGCTCCTACAAGGTCCTGCATGATCTGCCCTTCGTTCATGGCTCCGGGCTCATCTCCCCACCAGCTTGTTCCCTGTATGCCAGCTACACTGGCCCTCTTTTGGTTTCTTGAATTTGCCAAGAGCCTTCATGGTTTTCCTTCCTTTTCCTGGAATCTAACCCTCCAATTTCTCCACTCCTCACCCAGCTGGCACTTACACATCTTGCAGATCTCAGCTTTTAAATATTACTTCCTCAATTGTCCTCCACTGACTTCCCCTCTCCCACCCTTCTTCCCTGTTATATATGCTTTCATAACATTCTGTAAATATGTAAATACACACACACACACACACACACACACAGTAGGGAGCTGATACAGAGAATATATATGATTGTTTTTCTGATGTCTGTATGAGGACTGACAATTAAGTTCATGAACTCATCCTAAAAAAAGTGCTACATACCTCATTGCTGAATATCACTAGGGTCACCTTCGAAGTACTCCCCTTGGGAAACTGTGCACTGATGCCAGTGCCTAGTCCACCTTTCAAAGCAATTTTGGAACTCTTTTTCTGGAATGGCCATCAGAGCTGTCGTAGTATCACTCTTGATGTCCTGAATGTAATTAAAATGTCTTCCTTTCAATATTTCCTTTATCTTCGGATAAAGAAAGAAGTCATTGGGGGCCAGATCAGGTGAGTAGGGAGGGTGTTCCAACACAGTGATTTGTTTACTGGCTAAAAACTCCCTCACAGACAGTGCTGTGTGAGCTGGTGCATTGTCATGATGCAAGAGCCATGAATTGTTGGTAAAAAGTTCAGGTCGTCTAACTTTTTCACACAGCCTTTCAGCACTTCCAAATAGTAAACTTGGTTCACTGTTTGTCCAGTTGGTACAAATTCATAATGAATAATCCCTCTGATATCAAAAAAGGTTAGCAACATCGTTGCAACAAGTTCGGGAACTGAACTGTCAGACCTCGTCCACTTCAGGGGCCATTGGGCTAGTGATGATGTCAGTGGTGTTCACCACTGTATCCCCAGCACCTAGCACCATTGTGGTATATAATAGATGCTTGATTAAAAAAATGTGTTAAATGAATGAACTGAAAGAGTAGCAAGAAATGTAGGAAGAGAACCCAAAACGCACAGCGACATGAGGTCAAGGTGGATTTTTCAGGCAGAAGCAGGGCATTGGCACTGCAGCTGAGTGCAGCAGCTAAGTGTAGCTGTCTGAAGACCAAGGAAAACCAAAATCCAAAGGCCTAGATTACTGTGGTTTTAGAAAATTTAAACACGGTGATGAGAGGGATTTCTGGTCAAGATGGCAGAGTAGATAAATGCTTTGCTTGCCTTCTCTCAGGACCACATCAAAATTATAATTAAACTACAGAACAACCACTATTAAGAATCTCCTGAAGTCTAGCTGAACCAAAGTCCTACAACTAAGGATATACAGAAGAAGGTACTTTGAGATTAGTATGAGGGGCAGAGGTGCGAAATGGGCTAGTCCCAAGCCCATGAGTGGCATTCAAAAATCAGGAGGCATATCTTTGCTGTGGAGGTCCCCTTGAAGAAGCAAGGGGTCCCAGCCCCATATCACTTTCCCAGCCCAGGGTTCCAGCACTGAGAAGAGAAATCCCCACAACCACTGGCTGTGAAAACCAGCAGAGATTGTGGCTGGGTCAGACAGAGGGTGGCTGGAGTCCTAGGCACTCCTCTAAAGGGCCTGCCCAGGGACTTACTCACTGATGGACTCACTCACTCTGGGCTCCAGCACTGGGACAGCAGCTCAAAAGGCACAAGGGACATGTGGGGAAGAAATGAATTATCTACCTCAGGGCGAGGGCTGGAGGGTCAGCTTTCTCCCAGACAGAAGTGCTGGCAGAATCTTTGTTTCTTTGTTGAGCCCTCTTCCCCACCCCACTTGAGCATGCAGATGCAGACGGCTACCATATCTGAGTCTCCATCAAGCTGGTTGACACCATTCATTTCTTCTGTCTTGCAGAAGAAAGACAAGAGAGCCAGACAAGGAAGGAGCATCTTTCATGACTAAATCAGGAGTTAGGACTGGGCTGACATAAGAGACGTTAGGAGACGAAGAATATTTCATTGTAAAAATGGAGGTTTTAAGGCCAGGGTATTGAAAATGTCTTCAGGGGTTGGTGGAGTGGCTCAGTTGGTTAAGAGTGTGAGCTCTGAGCAACAGGGCCACCGATTTGATTCCCACTTGGGCCAGTGAGCTGCACCTGAGCTGAGCTGCCTCTGAGCTGCCAGGATGGTTCAGCTGGTGAGAGCACGTGCTCCTAACAACAAGGTTGCCTGTTTGACTCCCACATGGGATGGTGGGCTGCACCCTCTGCAACTAAGATTGAACACGGCACCTTGAGCTGAGCTGCCGCGAACTGCCAACGGGCGGCCGGATGGTGACTGGACTTGGAGCTGAGCTAGCTGCGCCCTCCACAACTAAGACTGAAGGACAAAAACTTGGTTGTTCCCCTTCCCCAATTCCCCAACACTGTTCCCCTCCCCCAATTCCCCAATAAAATGTTCAGAAAAGAAAACAAAGAAAAAAAAAGAAAAGGTCTTCAATACAAGAGTAGGAGTCCATGAGGCAGATGATGGAGCTGGAGAGCTGAACACTGTGATCCTGGCTCTAAAATTTTTAAGGAAGGAGGGGGACTCACCCAGAAATCAGTTAAGTCATAAATGGATGGAGTGTACTCCAGAGAGGAAAGGACAATGACAGAATTATGGCCCATGAGCCAGCAAGGAAGGCATATGCTTATTACTCCTTCAAGGAGAGAGGAGAGGTGAAGCAGGAGTGGTCCCAGTGGAGAACTCTGTGAAGGGAGCAATGCTTTCACAAGACGGTCAGTTACCTTGAGACAGTGGCAGTGATGTTTGAGGAGATCACCGGCCACTCAGGAGAGCTTATTCCCAGTGAAAAAGAAGCAGCTCTTTGCGCTTAGAAGGAAGGTCAAGACTGAATTCATAGAGTGAGATGATGGAGGCAAAGATAGGAACAGCAGTATCTGAGGTTGTAGAATGCCAAGTTGAAATGAGAATTAATTCACTGCAAAAATAATTGTCGATGACCTGTGCGCTAGAGTTGGAACACAGATAAGACAGAATTAACAACCTCAAGGAGCACCATTTAACAGAGAAAATAGATTCATAGCTTCGTGGTTGGAGTATAGTCAGATGGCTCAAGTTCAAATCACAGCTTTGTCACTTTGAAGTGAGCCTCAAGTTTTTTATCATTAAACAAGGATAATAATAGGACCCACCTCATCGACTTGTTATAAAGATTAAATGAGATAATACACAAATAGAACCTAACACAGTGCCTGGAACACAGTTTTCATTAGTGCTAGTTATTAGTATTAATTAGAATACAAAAGGGGAAGTGCTGAAATACAGGCATGACTAGAGTACTTTTTTTTTCAAAGATTTTATTGGGAAATTGGGAAAGGGGAACACTGTTGGGGAATTGGGGAAGAGGAACAGCCAAGTTGTTGTCCTTCAATCTTAGTTGTGGAGGGCGCAGCTAGCTCAGCTCCAAGTCCAGTCACCATCAGGCCGTCTGTCGGCAGCTCACTGCCATTCAGCTCAAGGTGCCGTGTTCAATCTTAGTTGCAGGTGAGCATAGCTCACCATCCCATGTGGGAGTTGAACCAGCAACCTTGTTGTTAGGAGCACATGCTCTCATCAGCTGAGCCATCCTGCCACTGTTGGCAGTTCAGCGGCAGCTCAGTTCAGGCACAGCTCACTGGTTCATGTGGGAATCGAACCAGTGACCCTATTGTCAGAGCTCAAGCTCTTAACCAACTGAGACACTCAGATGCCCCCTAGAGTACTTTTATTACTGGAAGAAATCAGGAAAATGCTTGATCATTTTAGGGCAAAGTGTTTCTTCAAACAAAACCTAAAACTCAAAAGCCATTAAGCAAACGATGATCGTATTTACTGACATTAAATGTGAAGCTTTAAAAAATGTGCACCTTCTATATGAACAAGAAATATTGTGAAGTCAAAAAGCAAGCTAAAAATTTGGGAAAATATGTTTAACATCTATAGCAAACAAAGTTTTATATGCACACTATTTTAGAAGTCATGACAGTAGTCAGATTCATAGAGACAGAAAAGTGAGTAGTGGTTACCAGGGACTGGCGGGGAGGTGGGCAGGTGGGCAGAGAGGGAAGGATGGAGAGTTATTGTTTAATGGGCACAGAGTTTCAGTTTTGCAAAGTGAAAATGGTTCTGAAAATGGATGGTGGTGACAGTTGCATAACAATGTGAATGTACTTAATACCACTGAACTGTACACTCAAAATGGTTAAGATGGTAAATTTTATGTTGTGTGTATTTTGCCACAATTTTTAAAAAGCCATTACACTTGAGTAAAAAAATGATATTGAACAACTCCACTTAAAAAAGTGAGCAACAGATATAAGCAATAGTTTACAGACAAAAGATACAAATGGAAATTAAATATGAAACACACTCAGTTTCAACAGCAATTGAATACAGAAAGTTTTTGACCAATTAGATAACAAATATGAAATCCAGTGATAATACCCAGCCATGGCTGTGAAGATTAAGACGTTCTTACGCACTATGGATGGGGCACTCCTTTTTTAGAAGACAATCAGGCTGTAGATATCAAAATACAAAGTGGGATGCTATTTCATGCAATAATTCCACACTTAGGAATATATCCCAGAGAAATAGCCACTCAGGTATATAAGAAGATTTATCTCAGTATTGCTCGTAATTTTAAAAAATAGGAACTCTCTAAGTAGCCATCAAGAAACTGATGTTTTAAATGATGGTACAAGCGCACAACAGGCTACTAATCAGCCATTGGAAAAATCAAGGTTGCTCTCGCTATTCTAGTGTGAAATGAAAAATGAGAGATGGTAATTGAAAAATGTCACTGCACAGTGTACTTGTAAGATCTGTTTCTTACTTTCTAAAAGTGTACAATGGTCCCCTTTTTATTGAAAAGAAAGGATTTAATGTATATTTGTCAATGCAGAGAAAAGAAGTCGGTGGTACCAAATGTGGCCTGGAACTGTGAGAACAGGAAGGGAGGGTTTCACTTTTCACTGATACACCTAGATGATGGTTGCTCAAGGTTTTTAGGAGCACTTTCAAGTTTTTGTAATAGAAGAAACAAAACATGGGAAAATGTGGAAGAAAGTCAAAGTGTTTCAGGAGGTGAGAAGCAGGAGTCACCAACAGCTTGGGGAAAGTGTCACAATGGAGGTGGCATATGAAAAGGTGTTGCAAGGTGAACAGGAATGTGTTCGGTGAAGAAGGTGATGAGCGGTATCCCCAGGATAAGAGTGTGGGCACCTGGGAAGCAAGTTCAGGGGGAGTAGGGCTGGGGAGCTGACCAGGCAGAAGGACTGAGGTGATACAGTCAGCTCCCCCAAGTTCCAAGTGAAATGTTGGCTTTAAAGACTACTGTCATTCACCCAAAAGTATTTCTTGAGCACCTACTAGGTGTTGTGGATACAATAATAAATAAAACCCACATGAATCTTTTTCCTTTCAAGTTTCTTTCAGTCCAATGGGAGTGGCAGACAATCAAATAAAAAAACAACAATAAAAGAAAATCATTGGCAAGGGCTTTAAAGAAAATACCAACAAGGCTGACATGGAGAGTATTAGGTGGTTAGGCCTAGGAAGATCCCCTCGGAGGCAATTATGTCCAAGTTGAAACCTGAGGGATGAAGGCACTTGCGTAATGAAAGGGTTTGGGAAAGGACAAAGGCTTTCTAGGCGGAGAGAACAGCACGTACGAACACTGAGGAGAGAAAAAGCTTGCTTAAGGAGAGAAGATAGATTGGTGTGACTATTTCCCCAAATCTCACCATGCATGTGCCTTGTCTGGTGTCCTTTGGTAGCACTTAGCCCTGCTGAGGACCTGCGGTACCCTCCTGCAAACACCTGTCAGTAATCAGCTTTTTGTACTACATGGCATTTTTATTATATACTAAATGTAATACCATAAGCCTCATTCATGTATCATTGGGAACTTCTGTCTCTGTGGGCTGTGTGTGTGTGTGTGTGTGTGTGTGTGTGTGTGTGTGTGTGTGAAAGAGAAAGAGAAATTTGCAGTATAATACAGGTATGCTTTCTGTCCCTATCTTAAACAAGTGAACAAAGAAATCAGTGCACCCTGAAACCATGACCCTTTTGAAACGAAATATTATAAGTCTTGTGGTGTAAGCTGGCTGTTACTAAAAGTCAGATCGAAATGGCAAAACGCTGCAATGAAGGGGAGCATTGAGCCTGACTATTATTCGAGGGCAACTTCTTTGAAACTTGGGGCCATTATCTGAATACCAAAGAGTATAATAACCGATGTGTACAATTCTCCCTGATTCCATTAAACGTTGTTGGTTTTTCAAGAGCCAAAGATAGAGCAGACAGAGTGCCTGTCCTCAGGGAGCTCATGGTCAAATGGGGAAGACTTATGCGTGGAGCAAGCCCACGCAGGTGATAACTGTTAGAAGAAAGCATGCCGATAAGTGCAATGGAAACTCAGGTCAGGGAGCCCAGAACTCAGCTAGGGGTGGGACTAGGAGCCCTCCTACACCTAAAGGTGCTATTCAGGGCCTGGGCAGGAGGTCATCAGGAGGGGGTGGCATTCCAGGTAGAAGGAGCGGCATGAATAAAGAAAGTGGAGCTGACAATACACAGGAAATAACTATGAGGCAAGTGTGATGAGAGGGTCAGGAAGTGGCTGGTGATGAAGCTCAGAGTTAGGCAGAGAGTCAAGGAGTGAAGGGCCTTGAATGGCCCATGAGAACTTCGGAATTTCTCTTGTAGGTGTGTGTGGGGAGGGCTCCCTCAAAGCTTTTTAAGAGGAGGGAGGTGATCAGAGCAGTGTTTATGATCACTCTACTGTGTGGAGGATGGACCCCAGCCTCACCCCAGCCTGGCCTCTGTACCCCAGTGGGTTTAATAGGGGATGAAGAAAAACACTGGTCAGACCCTGCACACCCATCATGACATTTTCTCTAGGGATGAGAAGCATCAGCCGGGTAGGGCGGCGTCCTCATCCTCACACCCCTGCTCAGGAGATGCCTGTGGGCCCTTCAAGGGTTCAGAGCTGAGACCTGGCTTCAGACTCCCTCCCACAGGGAGAAAAGAGGAGCCCACTCTGTAGGTGTCCGGAAGATAATCTAGCTCAGTGCTGGGTTATTTCCGAAACTGTGCTTTCTCGATTGCTTTATATTTTGATTTGGGAAAGTCTCTGTCATTTAAGAGCTATTTTTCTGGCTATAGATCAACAGTGGCAAACATGGACACTGGGACCAGGCCCAGAGTCCAGAAATGATTAATATGCTGTGTTGGGAGATGTCAAAACACATGGGTAGCCAAAGCATTTAGAGAGCCAGGCTGTGTGGTGTGATGGCAGTCAGCCCCTGGAGTCACTTGTAGGGAAAGATGCTATATCAGTCAAAGAAATGGAATAAAAGGTCTTAAAACAAACCTCCTCGTGGACGTTCACTTTCAGGACATGCTCCGAGCTGGTTTGCTGAGCTCGTTATCCATGAGTTCTCCAAGGAACTCAGCCATCCCAGGTTTACAGTCCACTTGCTCTCGACCGGATCCCTTGCTTTGGCCAATGTCAGCCCTGCTCTCCAGATTGTCACATTATCAATTGCTTTGTTTATCTTATTGTCCGCCTGTTTCGGAAACATTCTCCTAGACTCCTGTCTGACTCATAAGTTAAGGAGCATGAGTAATTCTTTTGGAACTCACTTGGAACAGGAGGGAACCCTTCCCATTTGATTTCCGGTCCTAAAAAAAGACAAGATAGTTCACACAGGATGCTAATTAGTTTTCCTATTCAACAGTGAGCGTGGCCTAGCTGTGCTTGGAAAACTGTCTTTGTACGGTAGGGTTTAGAAATTTGAACACCTCTAGCTTTTATTCAGAATTATAAAATGACACTAGTATGTCGTTGTGCCATGATTAATTTTCCTCCTGAAGTTGTAGTTTTTGTTACAGAAGAAACTCAAAGAATCTCTCTTAATGAGACATGAAAATTAGGAGGAATGAACTACCATATTTCATGTCTGAATTTTTTTTTTCCTTTTTAAAAGTTTATTTTAAAAACATGAAGAGGGCCAAGGTCTGGGGGTGGGGATGGCACTAGGGAGAAAATGAATTGCTTTCCTGTGAAAGAGGCCATTTCAGGAAGGCCGGAGGTGGGGGATGATTATAGAGATTTTTACATATTTCATAGGTTTTGTTTTGCTTTTCTTGTCGCCTCTGAGTTTTACATGTTCTGCTGTTGGTGTAGGTAACCTCTCATTGTCCTCTTCCTGCTGTTTTTGGCCTATTCTTCAAGTAGTGATGTAAACTCACTGAAGTTCTTTCACCACAAATGGGTGTGGCTTCTTTTGCAGCCAGAACAATTTGGCATCTACTTCCTGTAGCAGAGATGGTAAGAAAGTGGCTCCATATCCCTCCGTTTCTAAACCAGCTTCAGAGAGGACTAGCCCCCTTCATAGGACCTGGGCATGCAAGAACTTTTCAGCATTGCCAATATGAAGCATTCCAACATTGCCAGGGGGCAAAACCACAGTGAAACTCCAAAACTCACATCTTAGAGGCAGGATTATGGGAAGCTTTAACTTTCTACTTTGTATAGTTTTGTACTTTGAATTTTCCGTGAGTATGGAAAACATTAAGGAGAAAAAAAAAAATCAAAGTCTGACTATCTTTATTTGGAAATGGTCTCTTTATTCTTTCTTGTCTTAGCAGCTGTGTGACTTTGGGAAACTTAATCAACCTCTCTGCTCTTCCCTGTGAAATGAAGATAATCGGATACCCCTCATAGTACTGTTGAGCATTAAAATATATATGTAAGTACTCATATTGAGTGCACATAGTAACACTCAATAAGCTTTATTATTGTTGTTGATGTTGCTCATTACCAATACCTAAGACCCTCTTTTTCTGAAACAGCTACTGGGTGGTGCAGAACCTGACTCTTACCCATTTGATGGAAGGGTAAGTATCAGTCCTAATTAGAAGGACATCATATCAGGAAGATGCTGAAAGATAAAGGTAAATTCACAGGTTTCCCCATGTCTCCAATTCTTTCTCCAGAGAGCAGCTGGAAAGATCAATGTCTAGTCCATAATTCCTCTAAATGTAAGTTAGATTAAGCCACTCCCCACATGCACCTCTCTGAAGGCCTCCATGGCACTTTAAATGAAGTCAGACTCCTTACTTGTCCTCCTGGTCCCACGTGACCTGCCCCTGCCCACTTCTGTCCTGGCCCCTCCGTTCCCCCACCAGTTCATTAAGCCCTGGCCCCCCACGGGGCCTTACCCCACCTTCCCACACTCATTGCTCCTCAGAGGTCTCAGCTTAAATGTCCTCTCCTTGGAGAGGTCTTTCCTGGCTGCCCCGTTCATTATTTTCTACATAGCCCACTGTTTATTTATTTTACTGTACTTGTCACAAGCTATAATTAGTTTATTTGCTTGCTTGTTGGCTTTCTCTGTCTTTTAGAATGTAGGTTCCCATTAGGCAAATACAGTGCCTGGGGTAGAACATAGTAAGTGCTCAATAAATACTTGTGAAAAGAGTAAGGGGAGAGAAGGAAGGAGGGAGGGAGGGAGGGAAGAAGGGAGAGAAACTATAAAGGAAGGGAGAGGTTAAGGACTCGAGTGGGTAGGTTTAAAAGCCTGATGACAAGTAGAATGTGGTGCCAATGACAGAAACAGTAATCGTTTGGGAAGAAGAATAAGGTTAGAGATAAATTGGTGAGTTCAGTTCAAACATGTTGCATTTAAAGTGAAGGCAGAGGGCCAGCCGAGTGGCTCAGTTGGTTAAGAGCTCGCTCAAGAGTTTGAGCTCTGAGCAACAGTGGTTCGAGTCCAGCCCGAGCTGAGCAGCCGCTGAGCTGCCTAATAGGTAGCAGGATGGTTCAGCTAACAACAACAACAAAAAAGTAAAGTGAAGGCAGGACACCCAAGTGAAACATCCAACAGGTAGATAGGAGCAGTAGTGAAACTCAGGGCTGGAGCTGCTGGTTGGAGAGGTCATACAATTATTGAGGCTCTCAGAAGGGAAGACATCTTTAAAGGGTAGGGAGAGAAGAAAAAGAGAAGTCATTTCCAGGAACCAAAGTCTTTGGGTTCCAGAGGGGAATAGAATTGCAAAATTGAAATTTACAGGAATTCTCAAAGGGCAACATCAGGAGTGCAGCCTGCAGCTTAATGTGACCCAGCATGGAGACACCTCACCCAGCCCAGACAGGGACAGGATGGCGAATTTATGTCTCTCTTCAAGGTCAATGAAGGTGGCTGAGAAGGCACATTCAGACAGGAGAAGATGGGAGATGGTGTGACTTCAGGGCCAGTGGAGATAAGGAGGGTTCTGAAGAAGAAACCAACAACGGTATTAAACACCTAAGAACCCACTGCTAATAGATTAAAGACTCTGCTTAGCTCAATGCCCAGAACAAATGTGTAGAGGATGGTGATGATGACAGGCTAAGTTATGGTTAAAGGAGTATGTGTTTCCCTTCAGGGCTTTCTGCTTCCATGTACCCCCTCCCTGGCTGCTGGTGGTGTTCTTTTGAGGTGCCATGGAGAGGATACAGAATGAGGACCCTGGGTTTGTGCCACCCACCACCAGTTGTGTGACTCAAGGTACACCCGTTCTCTGAGCCTCAGTGTTTTAATCGTTCAGGTGAGGACCATAATAGCTACCTCCAAGGGCTGTTGTGAAGATGTCAGAAAGCCTCTCAAAAGCCCCTTGCACATAGTGTTCAACAAATGTTAATTCCCTTTTCCTCCCAAGAACTCTCCCATTCTGCCCCCTCCCATTCTTACCACACATTTAAAATTGAGTGGAATTACATTAGTTCTCCTAGGGATATTGGCACTTGAAACTCTCTGTACACTATGGAATTCACATTTTAATTATTCATTCTTTCTTTCCATAAACATTTATTGAGCACCTACTATGTGTTCAATGCTGGTCTAAGTGCTAGATGTACAGGGTAAACAAAACAGGTGCACTACACTTCAAAGCTTGTTAGGGAAATGAGCTTTTCTGTTCCAAAGTTTATAGAGGAGAGTAGGTATATAGCAGTAGTCACCAAACCCCAGCATGTATCAGGGTCGCCTGGAGGGCTTATTAAAACAGACTGCTGGGCCCCACTCACAGCGTTTTCTGTTCAGTAAATCTAGAATGGGGTCTAGGATTGTGCATTTCTATCAAGTTCCCAGGTGCTGCTGTCCAGGAGCCACACTTTGAGAACCACCGGAAAAGAGTATTAGGGAGGAAGGAGAATAGAGCATTAATAGAGAATGAAGTCAAAAGAGTCGGATACCTCTTATGTCTGAGATGTGGTGTTCACCTTAACGACGACAGGCGGGCAAGTATTCCAGGTATGCATACAAGCTCCAGGGATCTGAGAGGGACAGAGGCATCTGAAGGCATAGTAACATCACCTTCCAGATGCTGGAGCCCAGCTGCCTTTGATCCCAGTCCATCTTTTCTCTGCTTGCAAACTTTATAACCTTCAAGTCTCTATTTAAAGCAAAGCCATTTTCTAACAACCTTCCTCACTTCCCCAGGCAGACTTTGGCCATTCTCCACTCTCACGGCACGTAACACATCTCTCTATTACGATAACTATCTCATTGGTCTATGAATTTGTTTATTAACCTATATTCCTTACTAGATAGATCATGAATGCCTTGAGGGGTGGGACAGTGTTTTGTTAATCTGGGACCATCACATAACACTTAAATATTTACTGACTGCCAGACCAACTGATTGGCTACATGGATATGTTTAATGAGCATTGAAATGCCTGTGGTGCCAGGAAAAACTATCACAATTGATGTTGTGTGTAGGTATTGACAGCTGGGAGCAAGTGCTTTCTTGTCTGACACAGATGGGTTCAACTCTTTGCTCCATCATTAGCTATATAATCTTGGATAAATTAGTCATTCCGAGCCTCCATCCCATCACTGGTAAAATAAGGATAAAAATCTAAGCACGTATGTAAGGACTAAATGAAATAATATGTATAAAGTGTTTAGCATGGTGATTGGCACATAGACAATGTTAAATAAAGTAAAATTCAATATTTGATAAAATAAAGCAGAAAGAACAATTGAAAAATAAAAATTGATTGTAAAAACTCAATTAAAAGCTTTTGACAATATTTGCTTTACATTTATGCCTAATTACTATGCAGCAAAATACTATTTGGCATATCACTTAATGTATGTTAAATTAACTTCGATAATTATTTTTCCAGCTGTTCATTGTGTTGTTCAGTTAAGGAGACTGAGGACTAAAGAAAAGCCATTTAACTTTAGGATGTCATTCAGAAAAATGGGTATATGGGAAGATAAGGAAGTTTTTTGAAATGAATAACAGGCCAGAAATACAGACAACTTTTTTTGAGAAGTGTGCCAACAAATATATATAGAGAGAATAGCAATGTTTTGTTGAACAATGTAGCTATAGAATGAAATGTTTCCATTAAATTCCAGATTTCAAATGATTTAAACACAAAATAGCAGGCGTTCTTAAATCTGAAGTCCTACAATTTTTTTTCTCTACATGCTGTGAAGTAAATGTTCAAATACACATAAGCTCATTTTAATGTCTCATTGTAAGGGTGGTTCCTTTACCAATGGATTCCCAAACATATTCTTTTAACCAGTACTTAAAATGTTTCCACTTTAAGGTTTGTAGCTGTTTTCAAGGATAGATATTTTTTATAATGGGCAGCAACTTGTGAGAGGAAGAACACTGTTCAATAAATCAGGTTCTAATGACCCGAGTAGGATCGAGCCAACAGGACTCTGTCATTGGCTGAACTGGTCTCAAAAAAGAGTAATGCACAGGAAATGGAAGACAGCAAATTTCAAAGCACAGCAAATCCTCTTTAACGCTGAACATGAAAGTTGCTGTTCAGCTTAAAATTTGCAGAAACAGAAATAAAAACATACACGAATGAGGCCCTTTGGGTCTGCATGTGTATAAAAACATGAGTGATATGTTATTCTGTGGGATTCTGTGATAATCAGGTTTGACTGCTTGCTTTTCAAGAAGCTTTTATCTTTAGATTCATTCTTGAGGCAAGCTTATGTAGTGCACTCTCCCCAGTGTGCTCAAGTGTGCACCAAGGACTTTCCTGGAAGCAGAAACTTGGAGAGGGAAGCTTTAAAAAAATAAATAAATAAAGCGTTCTGCATTGCAGTTAATGGCTTCTTACTGCTTGCTTTGCAGAGGATGTGCACAGTTTAGAAGCATGGCTAGTAATGAATCAGAAAAAAACTATTAAAGCATTATTTAGAGTTTTTTTGTTTTTCTATTCTTTGTTTTGTTTTGTTTTAGAGGATATGTCTTTTTCTAGTTCAACCAACCTGATGGATCCTTTGCAGCATAAGAAACAAAATGGAATGTTTGTTTGCCTTTTCTAAAGACTGTGGTGCCTAACATTTTAGAATAGGATCCTATTTTTTAATTATGATTAACCTATAACTTTCAGATGCCGTGAATTGCATACAGTCATTTATAAGGTGATCCTTTGGGAGTTTGAAAACATTTTGTAATGGGGGAAGAAAAAAGTTCTTTGAGATGACTGGATTTTCACACTAGCCCACACACGTCTAGTTAAGCCATGATATGCTTAAAAGGACAGTTGGAATAAAAAGTGCTGAGGCAGCATTATTCCAGGGATGCAAAGAACACAGGCATAGAGCCAAAGAGACCTGAAGCCTGGGTTGAAATCTAGATTAGCTGTTTACCAGTTTTGCAATGTTGGGCAAATAACTTTACCTACCCAAGCCTCAGTGGCCTCACCCATAAATTTGTGGATAGTGCTTACATCCCACAGCTGGCTTCCGTGAGGACAGCCCATGGATTGAGAGCAGGGATTCTGAAATCAGATACCCAGTTTTCAATTCTGGCTCTGCCATTCACTTGCTGGGAATCTTGGGCAAGTTATTTAACTTCTCGTTGTGTCAATTTCCTCATCTATGAAATGCAGATAAAATAGAGACTTACCTCCAGAGTTGTTGGGTCGATTGTGTTGGGTTGAGTCCATATACTCATTTTAGAATAATACTTGGCATATGCTAAGCACTATAAAAGTGTTAGTCATTAGTGTTAGGTATGCTTCCTGTCTCTTCTTAAACAATAATAACAAATTATCCTAAATTAAAAAAAAACAGATACAGATAGATACTAGAATTACATTCCTAAGAAATCGATTTGGTTCGTGGTAATTTAGCACTACAAATGGAAAAAATAATTATCCCCCAAAAGGTGCAAATGAAGGAATGGAGAAAGGGGAAATCGTGCCTAGCCCAAACCACAATTTCAGATGCACCATTCTCTTGGTTTTAGGAGAATGCCAAGTGTTACCTATTCTTCACCAAGAGGAAAACGAGCAACAAGTCTCTGCAGCCAGACATAGAAAGTATTGTTTTGAGAAAATGCAAAGGAGATCTCAGACGTGCAGAGACAAGATTCTCATTCCACTGCCTTTTAATTACAATTACCATACTAAAAATGGTTGCATTGTACTTCATTCATTCATCATTGTTCAATAGCCCCATTTGCGGAATATGAAAATATTTGATGCCTTGCAAATGAAGACAGCTGGGTATTTAAAACCCAGTCTGAAGTATTAAATAGATTGGGCATCTTTATGTATCCCTTTTGCCTGGTACAATGAAGTTGTTGTGTATCAGCTATTTCCTTAACTCCTAGGATTAGGCAAGGGTGTGTGTGTGTGGGGGGAAATGGGATTGTAATAGGCAGGCTGCCAACTATTCTAGCTTCACCTTGGAAAGGTTAACTCCTAAGCATTGTAAAAATCCAGGAGTCACAGTCCACCTTCCAGGGTGCCAGTATGGTACCTGTGATAGGTGAAGAGCGTGGAGAAGTAAATGAGGAAGGGATTACATCAGAAGAGCCAGTCACCTTCATTCTCTAAAACCCACTGACCCTAAGAAGCACGACATCACTGAGACCATGGGGGAAAAAATATACCTTCCTCTTGGGGACGCCAGACTGGGCTCTTGATTAAGACAGTGACTTGGTGTGGGGTGTGAGATTGTCGTAGCGTGCTCATCTCTTAGCTCCCAGGGTTCCTGCACAGCAAAGCAGCTTCCCCAGAAGCAGGGATTTAAGCTAAAGAATATCTGAAAATATAGAAATAATGCTAAGCACTAAGAATACACTGTAAGTTCTTTTGAATTTCATCTTGAAACTGAAACTTCACAATACAACTCTTGGTATTTCTCAATTCGTTTATTGAGACAAAAAAGGGACTCCTAGGCCTAAGAGCAGATCACGTTGGAATTTTCCAGGAATGCCAGCCCAACCAGGGCAAGTTATCTCAGGGGCTGTCCAATTCCAAGGTGGCTAACTGGTGACTTTAAGGAGAGAAAACCAGAATAACATCAAGTGATCCAGAGAACACATGAAGTGTTCTCGGACACTTGGCTCTACTGGCGTCCTTTTAAAATTATTTTTATTATTATACACAACTTTGCAGAAAGTTTATCCTATAATCTCTACAATAAGATTATTGACATTCTCTATGAACACTTACAACTTTATTTATAGGTACATATCTTACAGAATTTTAGTCACTCGGTATATGATAGGGGATCTTCCTTTTCATGTAGCACTATTTATTACATTTTCTTTGACTTTTTTAAATAGATTTATGGCTTAACTTCATATTTAACATTTTAAGGGCTGGCATAATTTCCAGTGGATATAACAACTTATTTTCTCAAAGGCGAATCAGCTTCCTACTCCCTATTGTTTGACTCTCTGATCAAAAAGACAAAATAAAACAAACAAGAAAACCCCCACCATTCTCAGTATATCGTTCAGAAAAGTTTGTTGTTTGCTTCTATTTATACTCAATGAAATACTTTATTTGAACATATTGTCAACTCACTATCAGAGGATAAAACATAAAAATATTGATAGTGGCAACTCTAAAAATGGCTAATAAGTGATAGGAACAATGCAACTAATTAAGGCAGGAAAAATGAAGAAAAAAATAGCTTATTCTTTTTTCCTTATATTGTAGTGGATTTTGCTGAAGTCTGATAAGACTACTCGAAGGCCAAAATGGCCCAATTGTGTTGCTCTCTGGAATTTCATTCATTCAACTAATATTTATTACACACCTATTATATTCTAGAGACTATACTAGGTATGTGAGATAGAGCAGTAAAAATATTTTTTCACAGACCTTCTGCAGGGAACATACAATAAATGAGTGAATATACTACATTTGACAGTTCAGTTCCCGAACTTGTTGCAACGATGTTGCTAACCTTTTTTGATATCAGAGGGATTATTATTATGAATTTGTACCAACTGGACAAACAGTGAACCAGGTTTACTATTTGGAAGTGCTGAAAAGGCTGTATGAAAAAGTTAGAGGGCCGGCTGAGTGGCGCGATGGTTAAGAACTGGCTTGGGACGCCAGAGGGCCCGGTTCGGATCCCACATATGAGGGCCAGTGACACTGCCCTCCACAGCTAAGATGCTGAACAACAGCTCAACCTGGAGCTGGGCTGCTGTGAGTCGCTGGCGACGGCGTAGGCTGCAGCCCCTGTGGCAGTGGGTTGCCATGGGCTACCGTGTGTAGCCAGCAGCCAGTGTGAGCGGCCAGCAGCCGCAGTGAGCGGCCGTCCAGAAGCCGGCGACTGATCTGCCTCGCCCGGGAAGAGCGCAATGATGGTGCCAACTTGGGCCAGTGAAGCAACGTCCTCCACAACTAGACTGAAGAACAAAACGACAGCAACTTGTCTGTTCCCATTCCCCCAATTCCCCAATAAAAATCTTAAAAAAACAACAACAACAACAAAAAAAGAAAAAGTTAGACGACCTGAACTTTTTGCAAACAATTTATGGCTCTTGCATCACGACAATGCACCAGCTCATGTGGCACTGACTGTGAGGGAGCTTTTAGCCAGTAAACAAATCACTGTATTGGAACACCCTCCCTACTCACGTGATCTGGCCCCCAATGACTTCTTTCTTTATCCGAAGATAAAGAAAATATTGAAAGGAAGACATTTTTATGACATTCAGGACATCAAGGGTAACATGATAACAGCTCTGATGGCCATTCCAGAAAAAGAGTTCCAAAATTGCTTTGAATGGTGGACTAGGCGCTGGCATCAGTGCATAGCTTCCCAAGGGGAGTACTTCAAAGGTGACCGTAGTGATATTCAGCAATGAGGTATGTAGCACTTTTTCTAGGACAAGTTCATGAACTTAATTGTCAGACCTCACTCAATGAAATGTCAGGTAATAGTAAATGTTATAAAGAAAAGTAAAAAAAAAAACACTCAAGAAGGGTAAAGGGGTAGAGAATGACAGAGGTGGGGTGAAACAGGGAGGCTGCTATTTTAGAAAGGACGGCTTGGGAGTTTTCTCTGATGGAGGGACAGGTAATTGAAGGGAGTGATTCCTATGTTTGTCTGTGGCAGGAGATGTCTTGTGTGTTTCCATGGAAGAGGTACAGCTCACTTTTATATCTCTTCATCATTCATTATTCATCATTCAAACAATATTTGTTTTAGTGAATGTGCTGTTACTTTGGTAGCTATGGGAGACATGAGTGAACCATACAGGCATGGTATCTGCCTCACAGGGTTTATGGGAAGATAAAAAATTACAAGGGTGATAGTGCTTTGAGAGAGGAAGTATAGGGTGCTTTTTATGGCTGGGAGGTCAGGAAAGGCTTCCCTGAGGAAGTGACCTTTAAGCAGAGAAGCAGGTGTGAGTCAGATTAATGTGGACAAAGGCACTGCGAGAGGGAAATTTATGAGCAGACAGGTCACTTGACAACCTTGTTTTGCTGATGACTTTCAACTTTGTCACGAATCCAGTTTCCCAAGGACTAAGAAGTAGCATCATTTGATCATATTTCCTTGCCTTTCTCTGGCATATTACAAAGAAACGATTTAGCAGTAGATGCGTAAAGGAAAAGACAGCATATGGGGCAAACATAATAACAATACAACCAGAACTAAATGACTCTATTTGTCCTCAAGATTTGGATATCTTTATTTCCAGTAAGTTTTATTGTTAATCAATCCTTTTGATAGCTGGAGTGCCCTTTGAAACACAGAATTGGAGTAATAAATTTTCCAGAGACCACTTATCAAGCTATAGTCATTTCCAGTTTTGTTTGTAACTGGACAGCATATAAATTTCCTGGTGTCTTTCACATAAGATATATGATAAAGAAGCAGTAGCAGGAGGAGAAAACACAACCACCTTACAAAAATATGTGTTTTATTCCTTATCTATACCAACGGATTCGGTAATGATGTAGGGTAGGAATGCTGTGGGCCTATCCCATAAGCCTATACGCTACTCACAACTGTTTATAATAGAGAAAAATTAGAAACCGTGCGAGGTTCTTGCATAATGGTGTACGGTTCCTCCATACAATGAAATATTCTGTAGCTATTAGACATCATGTTGTAGAATAAGGCTTAATGGCATGGGGCAATGTTCACAACAGATTAACTTTTTTTTTTTTAAAGATTTTTTTTTATTGGGGAATTGGGGGAAGGGGAACAGACAAGTTGCTGTCGTTTTGTTCTTCAGTCTAGTTGTGGAGGGCCGCTCACTGCAGCTGCTGGCCGCTCACGCTGGCTGCTGGCTACATACGGTAGCCCATGGCAACCCACTGTAGCAGGGGTTGCAACCTACTCCATCGCCAGCGACTCATGGCAGCCCATCTCCAAATTGAGCTGTTATTCATCTTAGCTGTAGAGGGCAGTGTCACTGGCCCTCATATGTGGGATGTGAACTGGGGCCCTCTGGCATCCCAAGCCAGCTCTTAACCAACACGCCACTCGGCCGGCCCCAGATTAACTTTTAAAAGCAGGATGCCAAACACAATTTCAGTGTGATAAAAATTAGGTAAAAATATAATACAATTACAAAAAAAATTTTTTTTACAAAGAAAATACACCAATATTTTAACTCTCTCTCTCTCTCTCTCTCTCTCTCTCTCTCTCTGTGTGTGTGTGAAATTCACCTTTATTTTTATGGTCTCTGGATTTTGTATTATGCTTAGAAAGACCTTTCAAGCTTACAAAAATTTTACCCATATTTTCTCTAGTGTTTTTATAGATTTCACACTTATATTTAAATCCTAAATAACAGTGTAAGGATTAGGGTAGAGAGCAAGCTTTATATGTTTCCATATGGCTAGCTAGTTGTCTTAGTAGCATTTATTGAAAAAACCATCTTTTCCCCAAGAATTTAAAATTCACCATTATATTATACTCAATTTTTACATTCTTTGGGTCTGTTTCTGGATGCTGTGCCTTTTCATTCATCTATTGGTCTGTTTCTAAACAATACCAGACTATTTTAATCATCACAGTTTTATAGTATGCTTTGATAATGTTAGATCAAATCCTCCAATCCATCCCCTTTTTCTTTTTTCAAAAGCACATTGTAGGGCGGGCCAAGTGCTCAGCTGGTTAAAAGTTGGCTTAACAGGGCAAGCTCTGAGCAACAGGGCTGCCGGTTTGATTCCCACGTGAGTCAGTGACGCTGCACCCTGAGCTGAGCTGTCACTGAGCTGCCAACAGGTGGCAGGATGGATTAGCTGGTGTAACAACAACATTGCCTGTTCAACGGTGGGCTATGTCCACCCACAACTAAGACTGAACTCGGCACCTGGAGCTGAGCTGCCACCCGGATGGCTCAGTGGATAGAGCGTGTGCTCTTAACAACAAGGTTGCTGGTTCGACTCCCGCATGGGATGGTGGCTATACCCACCCACAGCTAAGATTAAACACAGCATCTTGAGCTTAGAGGCCACCAGCTGCTGACAAGAAGCCAGATGGCAACTGGCTCCCTCTACAACGAAGATTGAAGAACAACAACTTGGCTGGTCCCCTCCCCCAATTCCCCAATAAAATCTTAAAAAAAAAAAGCACACTGTATTTTTTTTTTTTAGTTAATGCATGTCTTTTTTTTTTAGTTAATGCATTTCTTAAATGGCTTAACACTTCATTTTGCTTTACTAACTACAATGAATACTTCTTTTAAAAAAAATATTATCCAGAAAGTGAATGTTGGTGCTGCTTATTCTAGCAAAGCAGGGCAAAAACTATATCAGTTTTGTGAAGACAGTGTGTTTTTGTTCATTAGGGCCTCTGTTGAGAAGCCATGTGGTAACTGGTGCTTTAGCTCCCTCTAGCCAATACCCCTCAGCCAAATGGAAAAACCCCTTTGACATCAGAGCACCAAGACCTCTGGAATCTTGGCCATTTCTGCAAGCAAGATCTAGTCTAAAGCTTAATTACATCGTCTAGGAGAGATTCCAAGTGAGGTATTATTGCTCTCCCATTCTGAGCTGCTATGACAATCCCATTCAAAAAAGAACCGAAGGAGACCTTTCAGACAGCAGCTGACAGAGTTATGAACACTGCTTAACCTATGAATGCCTGCTTTTTAAAAAATTCCCATTTTTATATGCCCAGATATGTCAACCTTGATTTTTTTCAAAATCAAACCACACATACACATATGAACATAAACCACTTTCAGTTGGGTTGGCTGCTAAGAGATAGTTATGATTCTTTATCTAAGTTCCCTTAAATAACAAATGTCTTCAAAAAGTGATCTCTACTGTCTGGTACCATGTCATGTCTTTGTTTCTGTTCTTGATTTCCCCAATATCCTCTGGTACATCTCCTGGTTCTAGAAGCAGTTTTAGTAAAACAGCTTTTTTACAGTCAGAGCTCTTCATTGTTCTAACCAAAACCTTTTTCTTAAGTGTATGTTTCCTTTAGCTTGCTTCTAAACCTGTCTTTTGAGACTGTCTTCCCAAGTTTTTCAAACCTGGCTTTTCACTTCTTGCTTCTCTTTCTCTTGCTCTATTACTCTGTATTTGCTCCTGTTCTCTTTTTTCACGTCAATAAGCACCTTTGGGGAATCTTTCTCAGCCCATGCCCCTCACTTTGAGAATTACCTGTCTGAGCCTCCCCCTCCCCTTCCCCTCCCCTCTCCCTCTCCCTCTCCCTCTCTTCCCCCTGCCCCTCCCCTCTCCGCTTCCCCCACTCCATCCTCCTCCCCACCTTAGCAATTGAGAGCATTCATGAAAGTCCCTGTGCAAATGGGGTGGAGGGTGAAGAGCTACAGAAAAAGAGAATCATAAAGCAGATGGGCAGAGACAAGATGAGTACAGAGGCCACGTTACCCTGGAGAGAGGACGAGCTAGGAACTGCTTCTTACCTGATGGTGCCCAGGTTTAGTTCTTTGTGAGGACTTGCTGTACCTCTTACTCTAGGGTCCCATGAGAGACACTTGTCTCCTCTTAATAAACTTCCCCCTTTGGGCTTAAGTTAGTAGATGAGGCTTCTGTTTCTTGCATTCCTTAAGTGTGAGACAATAATACCTCTATCCCCAAGACATAGTCTTGGGTATTCTCCTATCCCCCCACATAAAACCCCATCAATTGGAGAGTTAAAAAAAAATACTCACCACCTTTGAATAGATGACACCACATTTGAATTGCTGAGGTCTGAATCTATGTGTCTAAATTGTTAAGTTTCTTTGTTTTCCAAAGGAATTGTCTAAAGAAGCAGGTGATTTACTGAAGTACTTCAGAGTGTGAACTTTGGGGTCAGACTGCCTAAGTAGCCTGAGACATCAGAATCCCTCTGTGTTTCAGTTTTGCCAATTGTAAAACACGAATAATTGAAGTACTGATCTTACAGGGGTTTACGAGAATTGAATGAGATAATGCATATACAGCTCTTAGAACAGTACTTGACACATTGTAAACCTGCAGTAAATGTTGTTGTTGTTATTTATAGCAACACATTCCTCTTGGTTTTCCTCAAGAACATGTCCATCAGGACTCCCCAACTTCCTTCCAAAGAGAGCACAGCTGCATGACTTCCTGGTCCTGTCACTGGCTTCTCAAATCTGTTGGACTTCAGAGCCTGTGCTTATTCCGTTAGACCAGCAGTTCCCAAATTTGACTGAATCTCAGATCCCAGTAATACTGAATCAGAATCTTCCAGATTGGGACTTGGGAATCTGTGGTTTAAAAAATCGCTCAGTTAATTCTAATATACCTGACCATTGAATCAGAGTTTGGGGGAGCTACTGTGGTTTACACTACTTTATCCTCATTAACTTTATCTCTAAAATGGGCACGGTAAATATCTAGTTCATATTTAAGCTAATACATATTGAATCTTTACTGTGTGCCCGGCATGGTGCTAAGGGCTTTCTACTATCTATTATCTCATTTAATTCTCACAACGATCCTGTCGAGTAGACATTAGATTATTCCCATACTACTGATGAGGAAACTGGGGTTAAGTTAGTTGATAAAAGTCGTTTCAGCCTGCAAGTGTGGACAGTGAGCATACCAACGGCTGAGGTTAATATGAAGATTACATTAGATAATGTACTTATATCACCTGACACACACTAGGTGCTCAATAAATGTTTTCTTTCCTCTTCCTTTTATCCATGTGATTCTAGTCATGCCCAGTGAACTTTAGATTGAGGATCATATGATGACCTTAACAGTGCCCAGAGAATTTAAAAGCCAATATTCTGGAAGGTAGACAATGAAGGAAAAGTAGGTACCAGTGGAAAATGGAGGTTTTTTGGATCTCCAACAGAGAGAAGCACAGGTGAAGGTATAATTATAGATGGAAGAACAGGTGCACACGAAGAGAAACAGTAGCTTAGCCACTGAGGCCACAGATTGTTTTGAGGGTAGAAAAAGGCAGGGTGATAAACTTAAAAAAAAAAAGAAAACAAAGATGTGAGGATAGAACCTGCATCATCTCAGAGGGGCAAAGTCCTAAACAGACACCTATTCCAGCCCCCTTCCTACCACATGGCCACCCAATCCTTACTTGGACACTTTCTGTGACAAGAAACTCAACTTATCAAGGCCGGGGAGGCTCTAGTTGTTAGAAAAGTCTTTGTATTTATTCATTCTAGAGTTTCTCCCCACAGGTCCCCTTTACACCCCTTAGGGCCCTGAAGAATAAGTCTAATTTCTCTTCTATTTGACAGCTCTTCAAATATGTGAAGACAGTTACCTTGTACCCTTTGGGGCAAAACCTTCTGCTTCCTTTAATCTTTACTCCTATGACGTAGTTTCCAGCCTCTTTACGTCCTGGTCCCTCTCTCTGTGCATGTAGAAAAGTTTTCTTTGCCAAGCCTTAATTGGAGACAGTATTCCATATGTGTAATGACCAGCACTGGGCAGCAGTGTAACACCCATCTGGCTTTACATATCACGCTTCTATTCATTCAGTCTAAGACAGCATTCACATATTTTTGGCAGCCACACTTCACTGAGGACTCAGACTGAATTGTCTGTCACCTAAGACCCTTTAGTCTTGCTCTTACATGCAACTGTTAAGATATCTCTGCCCCCAGCCTACCTTTCAGTACTTGGTTTCCCAGGGTGGGACCCCCACATTCATCTCTGTTAGAGTCAGCCTAGTGCTCCAACATTGCATTTGGCTTATGTAGTGCAATGGTGTTTTTCCCCCTCCTAGCTTTGTGTCATCTGGAAATGTGATGCAAATCCTCTGGGGTTCCCTTCACAGAACTGGTAAAAGTCCTGACATCTGGGCTCTGGAGAGAGCCTTCTGTTATCCTGATGGTAGCTGGTGCGGTATGAAGCTTTTGAAGTCAAATAAATCTGGCTTGCATTATGGCTCTGACACCTACTGTGTGACCTTGGGCCAGCTGGTTAAACTCTGAGTGTCAGTTTCCTCATCTGTAAAATGGGGTGGTAAGGGTTAAAGGAGAAGATGCCAGGAAAGCATTTAGCATAGGGTAGATTCTGCACAAATGTTGATTCTCTTCACCCTTTCTTCTGGTCAACATGGATTCATTAATCAGTATCTTTAAGTTATGGTTTCTTAACCAGTTATACATCCAATTAATTATACTAGAATCCAGGACTATATTTCTTCAACTTGTCTACAATATCTTGTCAAGAGCATTGCTAAAATCCCACTTATATAGAGTGGTCTACTTAGGAAATCAGGGCAGAGACAAAGTAAATAGCAGTATGATTCCTCTTGCATGTGAACTTAGGAGCAGTAATAAGCAACCAATGAAGCTTATTGGTAGCTTCATTGGTTGACCTTGAAAATAGTCAACACTCAGACCACAGGCACTACTGGGCAACCACTCCATTCTGTGCCTAGCAATGTACTGGGGATGGGCACCAGTTCCACAATGGTTAAAATGCAGTGTCTGTGTTCAAGGAACAAGGCTAGAATTCTAGAGTCATAGGGGCTAGCATGGGTCACACAATTGAGTGCAGTGATTTAGTTCCATTTGTTCACTTTTCAGTCAACAAACATTTATGGAACACTTACTCGGTGCCAGGCTCCTGACCCTGCCCTTCCAGCCACTCATTAGGTGCTAAAGGGGCACCGTCTTGTACTCAGGGAGTTTAACATCTAGAAGGGCTGGGAGTTCTTTGGGTTAAAGGGTCTCTGCTAAGTGCTTGAGACGTGAAAATAAGACGGAGTCTATGTCCTCTCAGTACTCGAAGTTGTGTCTTGGAATGAAACGTTTATTTCCTGTAACCATTTGTTCCTTTCTTGCTCTGGGGACAGTTTTTGGAGGTGGAGTGCGCGGCCGCTGGGACGGAGTCTGCCACACAGTAGGTCGTCAAAACCCCGCTAAAGGAAGGAAACTGCAATAGAATCGCTCCGGGCTTCAGTTTTCTCTTTTTTTTTCCAGTTTTTTCTACGAGAATGACAGCTCCAACGGGACGCTTGGAGGTCAAGAGTAACGAAAAGAACGTAAGAACACTTAGATGAAAAAGCCTTCTAGACATCCTAAGTATTCGTTCTCTCGTTTGGACTTTTGCAAACCAAGGTGTTTTAGGAAGGGTCTGGCACTCCGTGTTCCTAAAATTTACTTCTTAGATGGAGTTGGTAGGAGGGAAGTGAGGAAATGCTGCTTTTCGTCAGGGTGCCCCGAGTAAAGGAGGAGAACGAGAGGTGAGAGTGGTGAGCCAGGCGCAAGCCAGGGTCCTAGAGAAGAGGGACATCCCAGCAGACTGCAAGGAGCGCGGCGTCTGCAACCGCAGTGGCCACCGCGAGCGAGCGATCTAAAGGGAAAGGGAGACAGCAGGGGCGAGGAAATCCAGGGAAAGCGCAAGGATTGGTCCTCTCCGCCGGGCGTGCGCTTCTGTGTGCCAAACGATTGGTGGCGGGAAAGTAGCAGGTAAACCGGCCCCCGCTGCCTCGCCATTGGCCAGCGGCCTCTCTAGCAGCCGTATAACTGGCCAGCAGGGCGCCAAGCCATGCGCGGATTGGCCGGGGCCGACCTCCGAGGCTGGCTCCCTTCGGGCTCTCGGATTGGCTGGCGGGAAGAGGCAGGTATCCGGGCTCCGCGGCTCCTCCATTGGTGGGCGGGGAAGGGGGGTTGGGCACAGCGATTGGTGGGCGGGGGGCCGGGCCTGGGCCGGCGGGGAGCGGATTGGTCGGAAAGTAGGTTAGTGGTGCGACATTTAGGGAAGGCAGAAAGTAGGTCAGGGACGGAGGTGCCTGTTTACCCGCGCCGGACTCACCGCCGCGGCCGCCGCGGGATCGAAGTGGGGGCGCGGGCGCGGGCGCTCCCGGCGAGCCACGGTGAGTGTCGGGATGGTGGCGGTCAGCGGCGCGGCCCCGAGCACCCCGTGGGAGGCCGTTAGCACCCTAGCAGGCACGGCGACCCTGCCGCCGCCCGGGGCGCAGCCCGGCCGCCGGGGAACCCTGCCCGACGTGCCCGCTGCCGGCCTTAAAGGGCCCGTGCCCGCTCCCTGCCCCCACCCGGGCCGTGGGGAGGCTGCTCCCCTTAAAGGAGCCGCGCCCGTCCGCCCCCATCCTCCTGCACGGGGGCTAGCGCTGCAGGGTAGGGCAGGCAGAGGTGCCGCAGGCGCCTCTAAAGGGACCGGTAAAGTGTCCGCGGGAGTACCTCCTTCCCTCCCCGGGCATCGCTACCTGCCTGGGGTAGGGAGCAGCCAGATGCCTCTTAAAGGGACAGCTCCGCCCTTTGGGAGCAAGGACCAGCTGAGGGCAAGTCCAAAGGATGTATCCTCGGGAGCTGCGGGGACTCCCGAGGGGACTATCATTGACGGCTGCACCCCAAGGACGTTGGGCGAGCGATGCCGCTTCTGCCCTTCCTCCTCCTCTCCTTCACTTCCCTTTCGGGAGCTTGCAGGGCTGGGTGGGGGCGGGGAGGGCGTCTCCGTCGGGCTTGGGGAGTCCGAGCCTGCCCTCCCCTTCGGCCCTGTCGCGGGGCTGGCGCTGCACCCGGGAATCCCCGGCCCGAAATGGGGCCGACCCCAGCCTGCGAACTTTCGTCCGGCCTGCGCCTTCTGGGTCTTGGGCAGCCCCCGAGGGTATGCGAGCAGGTGCTCCACGGCGCGGGGATGTCGCCCGGCGTCCAGGTGTGGGCCCGCCGCCGGCCCTGGAGCCCTGGAGCCCCGCGGAGGTCGCCGCGAGGCTGGCTCTAGTACCAGGTTTGACAGATGTCAGAGCAGGAAAAGGTTCCCGCTCGTGATTGCCGGGCGTTGACAGCCAAAAGAGCTTTCGTTTGCTCCGAGGGAGAAGTGGAAGAATAGAAATCAGTGCCGACCTTGTGGGGCGCGAGTCAGCCTCCCCGAGGGGTCGCGAGAGCCGGCTGCCAGGCGCCCGCTGATGCTGGGGTGCAGGCGCAGGGGACGGAAGAGCTACGCCGGACGTTGGGATCTGTTGTCAAATGTGTGCTGCCGGCGGGAGACCAGGCAGACACCCCTGACACCACATTCCTTGTCCTTTTTTCCCTCCCCGCCTCGGCTCCTTCCTGGTCATCTAGCGTTGTTTTGGCATTTGGGCGCCGGGGTCTCTTCTCCCTGCTTACAAAGTTACTTGTCAGTAAGGAATTATTAGCCAAGTTTTATCACCCAGCTTCCAGAAATAAGATTCGATGTTTATGAAGAAGATGTATGTTCATGTATTTCCAGGATCTTCTTTTTTTAAAAAATAAATTCGTGAAGATTTCCCATTAGCTGCATCTCATTTCCCAGAACACTTTTTGTCATTTGTCCTTCTGACATCTACTGCCGTTCCCCCCTTTAATCTATTTTTATATGACAACTATTATTTTAATTCTTCTGGTCCCATTGATACCAGGATCTGTCAATTTGGGTTGGTGGAGTTTTTTAATTAATGTACTGGTTGAATCATGAGCTTAAAATAATCATTGCTGCTCCTGAGCAGTTTTGAATAATCACATGCTTTCTGTGCTTGCAAGAAAAAAATATATCACTGCTGTTAAATTTGATTTCCATATCAATGAAACTCGAAAAATATTTTTTAAAACATAAAATTGAATCTTTCAGTCCATTCTCTGTTATTGAGTTCACTTTATTGATAAGTCTTTAAAATTGCTGAACATATTTAGAAGACTTTAAAATGCCCTGGGCACAGTTTGAAATGGTCTGTGTCCCCTGAAGCTGGATCTGTAGAGGCATTTTGGTTTTGATCATAGATTTAGCCAGTGAATAATGATGATAATAATCAGTTAAAACTTTAGTTAAATTTGTACCTTTCCAACCCCTAAAATTTAAAATGAGGGAGAGGGAAAAAAGCAGGTGTGATGTTGGTTTCAGCCCAGACTTGGGCGTTTGTGGCTATGCCACTTGGGGCAAGTTGCTGAACCTTTCTGAGTTCTAGTAGCCTCAGATGGAAAGGAATCAGTCGAACTAGGTGATCTCAAAGGTTCCTTCTCCTATGAAGTTCTTTGTGTCTCTAAATATTTAATACATTTGAATTCAGGTTGGTATTTACCTGGTGGAACTCCAGAGCATCTGAGCTAACGTCCTATTTTCATATGAAACTTAAACAGATCAACAGATGGTGTTCTAAAGAATCCATTTCAAATGATTTATAAAATGATGGCTACCAGGAGTTTGTCTGCTATTTGTAAAAGAGGTTTGCCCACCCCAGAAAAGAAAAGGAAGTGGCCATGCTTTCATATTTATGCCTCCAAACCAGCCATCTCTACCCAGTTTATATACTAAACAATGGACAAGCACTGTAGAAAGACTTGGCTATGTGAACAAAATTGCATAAGAATATATAAAAACTAAATATTTAATATCTGTCTTTGGTATAAGGGTTGCCTTTCTTCTATGAGCTTTCTCAGCTCGCATTGTGGTGGGAGAAAGTCAATATTAAAGAAACAGTTTCTGCCCCTTACAATGTTACCATTACAGGCAGTAACTTTGATTAGCTTCATGGTAGACACTTGCATGAAAGTAAAAACAACAACAACAACAACAACAAAACTCCTTTCTGGACCTTGAGGTTTAGTTAGGAGTCCAGAAACACAGACATGTCACTCTCCTCCACAGTCCTTGTCTCATTGCCACTTTATCACAACACCTGGACTTACCCCAAACACCCCCCTGGCTTTTTCTCCTCTGTCTTGAAAAAAGACCTGCTCTGACTTAAGCTTCCCTCAGTATCTCTTTCTTGCTGCTCAGAATGCCCTGTCTCTTTTCCTCATGTCTCCTTCTCCCCTCCTAGTTCAGAAAAAGCAAGTGGATCTCCCCTCTGCTCCCTCTCCTTAAACCCTCACTTGGGGTGGGAGCCTGGAGTCTGGTGGCAGGACCTAGGATTTGGGTTCTGGCTGTGCGGCTTTAGACAAGGGCTTGACTCCTCTGACCGCAGCCTTCTTCCCTGTGCTGTAGTGACAGTGCCTGCCTCCTGGGCCCTGTATGTGAATCAAGGGAGATGATGCATGTAAAAAGCCTTGCACACAGGAAGCCTTCCCTCAGTGCCTGCTGTCACTCTCTCCCACCGCTGCCAGGGTCCTGTCACTAGACTACTCTTTGGATTGTTTGTCCTCAGCCTCCTCACCAACCCCAGAACAACCTTTGTCTTGATTTAGGAAGGGGAAGAAACAGACCTGCAACAGGCGGCTTTCCCATGTCTGCACTTGGTCCGCCCTGAGTCTGCATGTCTCTCTCTCTCCCCTCCCTGCCTGGCCGCCTCTCACAGAGCTGTGAACATTCACCTGTACTCTCTCATCTGCTCCATCCTTAGCCCTTCCCCTCTGGCTTTCCTGTCTACCACCCTTTTTTATATGTTTTTCTCACAGATCTCCAGAAACTAAAAGTCTTGAATTCTAGAGGCCCATTTATAGTCCAAGATGGTTGTTCTCGGCCTCTTTGCAGCTTTTACCCTGCCTTTCTTTCCTTCCTTCTTGAAATCCCCTTCTTCCTCAGTCTTTGGGTCATGATGCTCTTTGGTTCTCTTCCCGCATACCCTGAAGGTGGTAGGTGTCTGTCCTGACTTCCGCTCTTCACATCATCCCCCTCACCCGGGTCCCACTTTTAGTCCTATTCTGTCTCTCCTGCTTCAGCTGCTAGCAGGTCCTCTCTACACATTAACAGCAGCCTGTAGCCAGCATTCATGGCCTTGGAGTTGAAGGTTGTAAACTACAAGCACTGTCTCTTCATCCCCTGGCGCCCCGGTACTTGCACCCCTTCACCCTCAAGCTGTCCTGAGGGGCACTTTGGTTAGGTGGTTAAGAGTGCAGACTTTGGAGCCAGATTTCATATCCCAACTGTTCCTTAGTTAGCATTATGACTTGTGGTCAAGTAGCTTTGCTCTCTATGTCTTGGTGTCCTCACCCGTAAGACTGGGATTACTGTAATCCTTAATGTCAGAGAGTTGTGGTGTGGACTAAATGAGTTAAAACATTAAAAATAATGACGTTATTATTCGTGGCACGTAGTCAGCAGGCGGTGAACGTTAGCTGTCTGTACTGCTGCTGCTTCTTGCCCCTCCACATCCAGCCCACTTGTCTACCAGACCTGGCTGTGTGCACAGACTGTCCAGTCATACTAAAGGGCCATCTAGCCCCTGGACCAGCCCTTGGTCTATTCCGTGCTGCAGACTTCTCATGTCCAAATCCACTCTGCTTGAAGACCCAGCTCAAGTGCTGGGTCCTCCAGGAGCTATTTCTTCATTTTGTTTTTCCTTTTCCCCATGCCCGGCAGCAGTTGTGGCCCAGCCCTGTGTGCCCCTAATTCTCTTCGGTGCTGCTGCATTCTATATGGTATTGGGCTGCCTCTGGGAATGTCTCACCAGCTTGCTCAGGCCAGACACTTTGCGGGGAGTTCATCTTGGTTTCCCCAAATGACAGGCACAGGGAGCCTTTAGGATATGCTTATGCAATTCCAATGAACAGCCTGGAGGGGGAGATGGGATGGTGTAGGCACTCAGGGACTAAGCAGGTAGAGGGAAGGGGGATACGCCTGTGGAGAGGTGGGGGCATGAGACGAGGGATGCGATAGGGGCACAAGTGGACATGGTCATGCGTAATTAGGTCTACATGGAAAGAGGGTTTGAGTTCGTTACTTCTTAACATCCAAGAGAGGGCACTGGATAAGCTTTAGTCATCTTTGTTTCAGAGGGATGTTGAGTGCTGGCATATGATAGCAAATGATTCTTCTGTTAGTACATTCTGTTCTTTTAAGTAGTGTAAATTCTTGTTTATCCACACTGGTTAAAGAAGGGGGCGGATGGTCTGCCTAATTTAATATTCTGGTTAATACTCTACCCATTGGATTTTGTACGTATACTGAGTAAAACGTTTACTTGTATGTATGCCTTCAACCGCTAGTTTGAAATGTGTGACCTGGGCAAATTATTGGGTTGTTGGAAAAGTCATGATGCATTTTTGCAATGAAAAACATAGAAAAATACATCATGACTTTTCCGACAGCCCAGTAGCTAGCTTCTTTGAGCCTGATTTACCTCATCTGCAAAACAGGGATAATAATGATGACGCTAATCACAGCTAACATTTATTGAACACTTTCTATGTTAGTTATCTTATGTTTGTCAACTTGTCTAATCCTTATAACAACCCCAAGAGGTAGATGCAATGATTATCCTCACTTATCCACAAGTGGGTGGTTTTGTAAACTGCTCAAGGCCCCCCAGCTGGATGGGGGAGGGCAGGATTTGTGCTCAAGGGACCCCAAGGCCTGCTCTGGAAGCACTGTAGTGGATGCCTCCTGGGAGGAACCCCTGGATTCGATCCTGTGTGGGAAGCACCCAGCCAGGAGCCTAATAGGCCCTCAGTGATCGGTGACCAGCCTTCCTGCTGACAAATGTGATGTGCACGTCCTTTTAAGCATGACTGAAGTCCTGAGCATTGGGACACAAGAGATGCGTGTTTGGATATTACTCTAGTAGCAGTTACAAGGGCTGGCGAGCGTTCTTCTCGCATCCTGTTGTGCATTTCTGTCTCTCTTGCCTACTCCTGTTTCTCTCTTGCACAAGCAGGCCTCATGCGTGGCTCAGCCAGCCCATCCCCAGGCAGCTTCTTGTGTGCGAAGAGAAATCATTGCCCCCTGCCCACTTTGTAGCCATCCGCAGAGCTCCTCACTAGGGAAGAGACCTTTTGAAAGTGTCTCACCTTCTCCCTCTTCTCCCCAGCTCCTTATCCTGAAGATGTCCACAGCCTTGGGGATACACACACACACACACACACACACACACACACACACATACATACACACACACACACACACAATTTAATGCCAGTTGTTCCCCAAATACATTTAGATAGTGAAGAAAACGTTGTTTTATGTCAAGAACCTGTTACATAAAAGTGTGTTATATAACGTTCAAATATATACTGTACAGGGAAATAAAATACCACTTTTTTTCCCTCCAAAGAATAAAAAGATAATAAACACCGGTTGTACTGAATATAATTAACCTTGGCTTTGGAAGGCATGGAAAGATGTGCTCTGCCCTCAGAGCTATGGTTCTGAGCTTCCATTTTGGGCCCCCTGAGTGCTACAAGTGCAGGACATCTGGGAAGTTGCCCCGACTCTGCCATGGAATGCTGTGGTGAGAGACTCTGGAAATTGTCTTTTTTTGAGGGGAAAGATGCCTTGACATCTTGCTTACTTATATCTCTCTCATGTCTAAGCAGAGGGAGGAAGCTCTTTTCGCCCCTCCTACTTAGACCACTCAGGCCATCTTCTAACCAGTTTTCTATTCCACCCTCTACTTCCTTTAATTCTTCCCACATGATATGGCCAACTTTGCCTTCCAAGAACAGCCCTGTTCTCCTGGCCTGTAAACGGTGGTGGACACCCCTCCAGGCTCTCTGGAGTCTGACCTGGTTCCTCCTCTCCAGTCCTGCTATCCTGCCCCAACCACCATTCCCAGACTGCGCCAGCCAGGGGCCTGAGGCTCGGTCCTGCTCATCTCCGCCCTGCTGTGCCTGGGCCACCCGATGCCTCCCTTCTCCTGATGTATATTTTTGCTCAAGTCACTCCCTTAACCTGAGAGGCTCTGTTCTTTGCCTCAGCCTGCCTTGAATCTCACTTCTTTGGAAGCTTCCTCTAATGACATTTGCCCCCTTTGCTTGCTTGCGCTC
>NW_017731538.1:1546951-1590953 GCF_001890085.2 Hipposideros armiger
CACACACACACACTGTCTGTCTCTCTTTTTACTTTTGATCGCCAGACATTCATTCAGAAGCATTGGGACTTCATATTTAGCAAATTATCATATGATATCTAATCAGGATGGCCAGTGCTCTCAGTTTTTAAATCGTTTCATGAATAATTATCTTGTGTTCACGTCCCATTCTCCAACTCTATACTCATGTGCTCATTCAGTGGAGTTTATTGGATGCCTTCTGTGTCCACAGCACCAAAGATACAACCATGAACAAAGCAGCATCCCGGTAGGAAAAGACAGTCAATGAACAGTTAAACATGTCCACTTCTGCTAGTAATTGATGCTAGGAAAGCAATCAAATAGAGGGAAACAGTAGTGACGATGACTGGTGGGAAGAAGGTTGCTTTCCCTGGATCCTCCAGGAAGGCCTCTCTGAAGAGAGAACATTTGAGCTCCATGGCAGGAAGCCCTGGGGGAAAGTATCCCAGGAAAAGGGAGCAAGTGTAAAGGCCCTGAGGTTGGAAGTAGCTTGATTGTTGTGAGGAAAGTAAAAGGTCATTGTAGTTGGATTATGATTTCCTTGTGTACAAACGTTTTATCCTCCTTGTAACCCTTGGCCCAGTGCTGGAAGGGGCCTGTAAACACTCGCATACAGACTTGGAGCACTTGGCCTTGGTTGTATGTGGTATAAATAGCAGTTTACTGCACTCTGCTCAGAAGGCTTTTAATAAAACATTATACTGCATATAAACAAATTAAGTGTTTGAGGGCTTTCTCCTAGCAGTCTCACCAACAATTACTGTTTTAATTATGCTCAGTGTAGAGCTTCAGACCCCAGAATTCTGTTTTTCATGCACAGCCACCGTAAAAACAGGTTTTGTTTCAAAAGTTCATTTGTAAGGCAGTTGATGGAAATTCGGGATACATTTTTCTACAGAAAAGAAAAAATGAACTAAATGGTGGTTTAGTTCTCAGACAAGCCCACAAAAGCCATTTAGTGCTGACGATAGCTGAAACCATACTGTTTAGTACTAAAGCATTCCCAGAATTAATTAAGCCTTCTGCAGCTAGACCCTTTTATCTATATAGCATTGCAGGTCATTTACTTTTCTCATTAATGGGACCCATTCACCTTTCTCACGTCTCCTACTGTTTATTTTTCCAGTCAAAAAGTTTTACTAATATAAAAGGGATTTTTACCTTTCTGACTTCAAGATTTCGTTTCATGTGTTCTAAATGAGACAGTGGGTGGAGAGTGGGGAAAACCCTGGACTGGGAGCTGGGAGAGGCCCAGGCTGTACTCTTGGTCGAACCACAGACTCGCTGAGTAACTTTGAGTACATTGCTGTCATTGAACTTTGATTTCTCTGGTCCTTCTTGGCTATAAAATCTTGTTTTCTCACTGTGACAGGAAAACACACATATATTTCATTGTTCAAGATTGCCTCCAAAAGGCTACCTCCAGTTTCTTTTTGACAAAGTAGATGGCACACAAATAATGAGGAACTCAGGAAGTTCCCATGTATAGTGCTCAACAGCTACGCATTCAATATGAAACCTTGATTTTCATCTGCTATCTTTCTTGATGAGTTGAAAGAAAATTTGTCCTAGAACTTTTGGTCCAGATAAGATTCCTGTGTTTTTAGCCAGCTTATCTTCTGTATAATTATATAAATCATTTTTTTTCTTTTTAACTCTTAGGGATTAAAATGGCGACTATGTTTTGTTGCTTATGAAATATACTTATAAGTGCCCTTAGGGAATGGAAGGAGTTTGCAGGAGAAAGAGCAGAGCTGAAAGAGTGTGGGATCAAAACAGCTTTAAATGTTAAATGCAAAGCTATTTTCAGTATCCTGCTGGAATAGAAAAAAAATTTTTTTAAGGACTTCAGATGATAGAAGAGGTTTCTGCTCCCAAGGAGAAAAGAGCCTCAGGTTTTGCAGTGGTGAAAACTACCTGATTCTTTAACTCACCACCACCCTTCCCTTCTTCCTTTCCCACCTCCGAGTTTTCTGTTTGGCATCATGTGCCAAATTTGCTATTTGAGAGGCTTGATATTTAAATGTCGCTAGTGGCTGAGCTCAATGGGGATTTAGGGTGTTAGGGACTTAGAGTTCAAGTGGCTTAGGGTACAGAATGCTATGCTGTGAACTTCCCCAGTAGATTCTATTGGGAGGGAAGCCTCGTTGGGAGGGACAGAGCAGTTTTAGCACTGCCTCTGTTTGGGCAGTTATGAATGGTACATTCCATTTTTTTTCTTCTCTGTTTTCCTTGCTCAAAGCAAGGAGTTGGTGCAAAAAGTTGTCACTCTGTGCATTATACTTTGGAGCTATAAGGTGGCATTATACCTAGCCTTCCTCCTTAGATGCTGGAATATGAGCAGGAATTCTGTCTGCTTTGTTCTCTGCTGTATTCCCAGCAACTAAGACAGTATCTGTGCAAAGCAGTCACTCAGTAATTAGTTGTTGAATGAGTGAAGTCAGCTTGGGAAAACCTCAACTCTCTTTCCCTCTCTTGGTCTTGCAAGGGACTTTGGAGTTTAGGTCACCATTTCCTTTTGGCACCTGTGTTGTTCTTATTCTTCAAGTTGGCCATATATCAGTATCTTTTATTGATGATCAGGAATTAACTGGCAGTGGTTGCCCTTGCTTTGATAATATTCATCTTTATGTTATCTTTAATTGGCTTCAAAGTACAGTAAATCAATAGATGAGCCACATCACCTTAAAGAAAACTCATTGCATACTTGTTTGGGCATAGTACTACACATTTATTTACTCAGTCAACAAATATCTGAAGGGCCATATATCAGGCACCATACTAGACCCAGAGGAAAAGCAGAAATAGTCGTTGTAGCCAACTAGCCTGCAGTTTTATTTACCGGTAGAAGATAATCCAAGGCCATGTATGATGCCAGGAAAGCAGTCTAGACTATAAGTGCTACAGAAATTTAGAGACCAGAGAGAGCTTTGTGAGTTGTCATGGTAGGGAGGAGGCTTCCTGGAGGTGATGAGGTTTAATCTAGACCTTTAAAGATGGGGAGGATTTAGATTCACAGGCAAGGACAGCACAAGTATTTCCAGGAAGTAGAATATGGGTGGCAACATAGCACAATTAAAGGCACGGAGGTATGAATGACCAGTTTGTATTCAGGGATATAGAGTTGCCTAGCTTGGAGGGCTCTTAAATAATGGTGGGAATTTAAGTTTGGAAGATCATTCAAGGTCTAAACCCAAAGCATGTCATTTCAGATGATAATAATTGCTTATACAGAGTTCTTATGTTCTTAGCATTTCACATGTACTATCTCATTTACATCCTAAAAACCCTAGGAAGTAGGTTTTATGATTTGCCTCATTTTAGAGATGAGGAAATTGAGGCATGGAGTGATCCAGTCACCTGCCTAAAGTCACATAACTGATAAGCGGTAGAATCAGGTTTCAAAACCAGGCCCTGGCGGCTCTTGACCAGTGGCCTCTGCCATCTCCAAGTATCGTCCAGATGCAGGATTTGGGCTTGGGTGCGGGTTTTAGAGTCATGCGCTGGGAGTGAACAAGGCTCTGTAAGCCCACTCCTTCATTGTGTAGATGCAGAAACTCAGAGAGGTCAAGTGGCAAATCAAAGTTTACTTAGTGAGGTAGAGCCTGGTAGACGGTGGAGAAGCACTGAATTTGTTTTATTATGATTATTATGTTAGTGATGTAAAATAATTCTCCCTAAAGCCCTAGTCCAGTGTAAGTGTTCCAGTCCAATTGGAGCAAAGAGAGACTAACTGCAGTAGAGACCTGACAGGAGGCTGCTAGCTTAATTCAGACAGAGGGTGAGAGGGAGCCAGGCCAGGAATTAATTGTCAATTATGTTTATCGGCATGCCTGTTTTCAGTCACCCTTTGGATTTCTGGAGTGCGGGGAACATCTGCCTGCGTGAGTGGATTTCAAGTATGCGAGTCTGCACTGTACTGTGACCGCGATGCCTTAGTTAATGAATTCTCTAGAAGCCAAGCACCATTAATGAAAGTCGAACGTTTAAAGGCAAATACCCACATTTTTTTTGGAATGAGCACTGGATTGAGAACCAGATAACCTGCATTCTAAGCTGCTTCCGCTACCTAAGCAACAGATAGCCTAAGCCAAATGGCTTAATGTCTCAAACTCTGATTCCGTGGCTATGGAACTGGTATAACAATTCTTGTTCAGCCCCTTCCAGTACAGTCCTGATGCTGGAGTGAGATAAGGAAAGGTTTTGAAAGCTGTCAAGTTGCTCCCTGGCTGTAGGGAGCTGCTCCTGTTTTGAAATAGTGAAGGTGTACTGGCCTCACTGGGTAGCTTGGAGGACAGAGAAGGAAGTTCCCTACCTCCAGGGCATGTTTGGGGATGTGGCGCTGTCCACCAGCTGGGTGCTGACGGGCCTCATTTTGCTGGGTAGGGCCATGTTTTAAAGGTGGTGGTATATTTCATCCTTAGAGATAGAGAGCCACAGCCTGGCCTAGATGGAAAAATTAGACACAGATATCCAAGTTAATCATTCTCCTCTGCACACACCTCTCGGGGTAATGATGGGCAGCTGTGAATTAGAAAAATAAGTGTCAGGAACTAGCTAGCTGGCCAGTTGGGCATTCCTGGATGTTCACCTATCCTGGGGCATTAGGCAGAAGTCCAGAAGAACCTTGATTAGCCTCGGGGATTAATGGGTGAGCCAGTATGCCATCCAGGTAATACCTGGTTACAAAGCCTGTAACAAAGTCTTGCTGTGAATGATGGAAGATTTGCCAAATTTTAATTTTTGTTAGTATTGCATGATGTATCTATTTATTATTATTTTATTATTAATTACAGTACCTAACTTTTGAGAATTTACCATCTACCAATAACTGTGCTAAGTGCAATTTAATCCTCACCATAGCCCTGTGGGGTGGGCACCATCAGTCCCACTTTCTAGTTAGGCAGTCCGAGACCTAGAGGTGTCTCAGATGACATACAGTGAGTGGAAAAGCTGTGATTCAAACCCAAGGCTGTCTCACTCCAGAGCCTGCACACTTAACAGCTGCAATCTTCTTCCTCCCTTTTCCTGGCACCCTGAAATGCTTTGTCCCTGGTTTTGAGGTTTCTTACAGCACAGCAGGACCTTGGAAGGCCTTCTTGGTCGATAGACATGTTGCCACACTGTGGTCTCAGCTCACTGCGGCTCTGCCTTCTTCACAGCCCATGGCTGACATATAGCAGCTCTCGCCGGCTGCTCTGTAGCTCATGAGCAAATGGATGCGAGTGATGACTGCAGCAGATTGACTAACTCTTGCTGGCTAATGCACATGGGGGATTATAAAGGGAGAGAAAAAGGACAGCAAAAGAAATTGCTGTGGGTCAGTTTTTCAAACATTGGCTGGGTAGCTTATAGGCTGCTCATTTTCATGTTGATGTTCCTCAAAATTTCCCCACAAAAGTCTTTCCAAATGTCATAATCTTGGTAATACCATTTACCTCTGTGTTGTGATTTATAAAGCAGTTTTTACTGCATTGTCTTGTTTAGTCTTCACCACAACCCTATGAAAAAAAGTGTTATAAAGACAAGTTGTGTCGGCTGGAAAATACCTAGGGAGTTAAAGGGTCCCAAAGCTAGTCAGTGGCAGAGCCAGGGCTTAAACCCTACTTTTCTGATTTAACTTCAACTCTCTTCCTCTGCTTTCTTTATTGAAGATGTTCTTAAATGTTCTGATTTACTGTATTTAGATATCAACAGGCATTATTAAGTGAAGTATTTTGTTCTATACACTGTTACTGAATCAGAATAAATAAAAAGTCACATGATTGGTTGTTGTGTTGGGTTTCATTACTTTGTACCTACTTTGTATTGTTCAGAATATACATAGATCCTTTGTGGAATATTATTGGATCAGCAGCCCTCCTAGTTTAAAAGTCCCATGGCTTTCATAGATGATAAAACATGGAGTTTATATAATTCCTTTACAAAGTTGACCATGGAGTTCTTGGTTAGGAATACAAGTTCCTATTATCACATTGTTTCTATGGGGAAATTAGCCTTGGCTCACTTCATTTCAGCACTCAGCTGCTTTTCTAGGAATGGAGTGGACTGCCGTAGGACAGAGGGCTGGTCATGCTTATTTCTTACAGCTCTCTCCCTTCCTGTTACTGCAGGAGGCTGATTTGCTTTTCTGGGCCCTCTTAGTTTTTCCTGTAACCTGAACATAAATCATCTTTGAGGTCCTGGTTTCCTTTTTAAAAAAGTTTTCCATGAAATAAAAAGGAATTGAACTTTTTTTGTATAGTTTTTTTATTATTACTAGTTTCAAGTGTACAAAACAATGTAATAGTTAGACATTTACACTCCTCACAAAGTGATAATAACCATCCTCCTCCAGTCTTCTTATATAGTTTTGAACATTGCCTTTAAAATAGTTCATTGGGACAAAGGGCTTTAGCTTTACTAGGAAAATGTAGAGCTGGTCTCACTGAAGCTTCTTGTATTTGTTAGGATACAGAGTAAGTTCCTGTATTAAAGAGATCCACAGACATGATGGCTGAAGCCAGGTGGAAGCTCATTTCTCTCTCATGTCCAGTCTAGAATAGATAGGGGTCTAGGCCTTTTATCTTCAATATGTGGCTTCCACTTGGTGGTTGAAAGTGGAAGCTTTGGTTTTTACCATCTCCCAGAGGAAAGGATCAGGGGGCATACATGCAGTCATTTTAAGAGCTAGACCTGGAAGTAGCACATTCTTTTATCCTAGCCAGAATTTAGTCATTGGCTACATTTAGCTGCAAAGGAGTCTGGGAGACATCTTTAGTTGAGAGGCCATGAGTCCAGCAAAATTTCTGTTTTTAAAGGATGGAGAGGAGATAGAACATTGGGGGTAAGTTAGAAGTCTGCTGCATCATGGTAGCAATGGGAGGGAGTAAATAAAGTTTGAAGCTGGTGCCAGGATAGCTGGGAAGCTATCTGAGTCCAGGCATACAGAAATCAGGGCATATTCAGCCATCTAGAGGTCTGGGCAGCTCATTGCTCTGAAACTAGGAAGACAGGTAGAACCCAGGTGCTGGAGGGAATATAAATAATCTAGAAGACTTCATTTGTCAGTAAGAGGAAACTCATCAGTATGAGTGGTGCACTAGAAAGAGTAGTGAGGACTAGAAGTCAGAAGACCTGGGTTTGAGTCCAGCCCTTCCACTTCATAACCTGGGGCAAAGTACTCCAATGAGCATTTGCTTTATCATCTAGAATATGGGGATAACGGTGATGGCCTCTAGTCTCGCAGGCTTAATTGTGAGGATAATGGATGGGAACGTGGTATGCAAATCGCAGCCCCATAGAAATGGGCATAGCATCTGTGTTATTCACTTTTGTGTTGCCAGCACCCAGCCCAATGCTTGGCATGGGCATGTTTGCTGAATGAAGTGTGAAATATTATGAGAGGTGGGGAAATACACTGTGCTAAAGAGAACTTGATCCTGGACATTCTTCTCTGGTAGGCAGAAAGGTTCTCCTGCTCTTCACTGGCCAAGGCCTTGGGCATACATGTCAACCCAGGTGCCCCACCAGGCTGTGGGCAGATACCAGGACAGCTCCTAACCGGGTGGCACATGACACATATTATGTCCTTGGCAAGTCCCTTTGCTTAAGCCACTGTTAGGTGATAGATTACAACAAAACTGAGATAGGACTTTCGTTGGGAGGTCATGGTCCATGAATGTGAGCTGATCATTTTAAAATAGTTTGGTCCACCTGCAGATTAGAAGATGAAACCTCCCTAAGGCCACCAAAACTTGACTTCTTGCTTCAAAATAATCAGATGCAGTTATAAATCTCTTCTGTTGATTTGGAGAAAATGTATGGCTTGTTCAAAACAATAACTATTTGTTGAAAATATGATATAGTAAGTGGTTACAAGATGAGCTTAATGTTTCTATCTTATGGGCCATTTTTATTCTAGCAATAGGGATTTTTTTTTCTTTTGCTGGGAAAATGGGGGTTCAGTGGAATAATAAGTTTTTTTTTTACTTTATGAAGAGTTTCTTTTATTCATTTTGTTATTTAATTTGTTTATTCGTTAAAGGTAAGCTTCTTTTTTTGGAAATTGGTGGAGTATTTTTAAATGGACTTCACTGGGAAAAAGCAGAAATTGAAATTATATTCACAGTATGCACTTCACTTTGTGAAACTCTCATCCATGGAAGGAGGGAAATGCACCAAAATGTTAACAGTGGTTCTCATATCACGCAATTAGAGGTGATTTCTATTCTCATGTCCTTCTCTGTGGGTTTCCTATTTTTCAACAATGAGTGTGTATTACTTATATAATCATAAAAGTCCAGTGAAAAATTAGTCCCACAAATTAATACTCTCCAGCCAAATCAAGAATCTTTATTTTTTGCAACCTGGCCTGGGCTGTCAACCTTCGTGTTAACTCAGACCTATCTAAATTATTTTCTGACTGAGACATTAAGGATCTTGTTATAAAGAGGATGCTTTTCTTCTGGAAATCAACATAGAAAACTAAGGGTTTATAATGTGTTAGGAAAGATGTCCTCTTCCTAGAATTTGGCTAGCCTTATTACAGTCACTTAATGAATTTTGCAGGTTTCCCCCTCACTGTGTGACTGTTTTTGCCTCTCTCCTTCCTAACTCCTGTGTCCCTCTGATACCTCTGACTGTTATCCTGGGATTGGACCACCCCGTCCTTTGTTCTCTCAGGCCCCTTCCATTTCTGATGTTCTCAGTTCACATCCCCTCTATCTGTTCATGACTTTGTAGATTTGGGTGTGGCTTCTTCCCACCATCATTTTTCTAGGCTGAAGGGAGCTAATTGTTGTTCTTTTCCCCGTGTAGCAGCTTCCCTTTGCTCCTTGTCATTGCTCAGGTGAGTGGCCTGAGCAGCGCTCCTGGGATGCAGTGAAGACATGGGTCCGGACTACTGGGAGGGGGCAGAGGCACTGAGCTGGCTGAGTACCTTGGGGAAGGCACTGGGCAGGGCAAGCTCAAGTGTGGCTCTTGGAGATGACTGCTTGGTGTTTGCAGCCAGGCAGCCCCTGAACCATGGATTCCTCTGGTGAGATCCTGCAATGTGGCAGCCACTGTTGTAGATGCTGGCTGGGGCCACAGTGATGAGCAAGGCAGACCTGGCCTCTGCTGTCATGTTTACAGTAACAGATTGTAAAAATGGCCCCAGAGATGGTTACATATGCCCATTTGTTGTGGAGCAGGAGGGCCAGAGTTGGGATGATTCCAAGGCCTTACTCCTTGTATGTCCTCAGGACTTTCTGTTGGGGATGGATGAAATCGAGGACACCTCTTGGTAAAGCTGAACTGCTTCTCCCATTAAGACAGCCTGGGCCCAGCCAGGGCCTACAGGAGGAGAAAGCAAAAGCTGAGGGCATGAGTTCAGGGCTGGCTCTCTTGGTCACTTGCCATCTCTGAACCTGCCACAGGTATCTGTCCATCTTTTCTGAAGAGTGATGAGCCAGTTTGCACATAGCAGTCCATATTCGTGCATGCTGCAGCTATGTTCTCTCCCTTGTTTTCAACTTTCAATGAGGACCAGCCTGTCAATGTTACTCCAGTGGGATATCGGCTGTTATCTTCAGGAAACTAGTTTTAATTAACCTCTGCCTACCTCCTTATCACCTAGCCACCCCCAGTCCTTTTCCTGGTGGCTCAGAGTCTGGCCTCTGCATAGATTGAGAATCTTTTTTGGTACTATTGCTCTTTTAGAAACTTCTGATGACCAGCCCTTACAGGATCCTTACGCATTACTGTCTGCTAGGCTTTTGACTACTCAGCAAAGCTTGGCATTGGGCAGATGGAACCGAGATTTCTCTGAGCATCCTTGTTGAGGCTTCTTTTATATTAGACTTCTCTGTCAGATCTAGGACTTGGCCATGTGTCCTGTTCCTTGGGTCCTTGGGCAAGTTACCAGATCTCTCTTGAGCCTCAATCAGTGATCACTGAACTTAACCTTAGGAGACTATGAGGATAATCCGATATATAGTTGAGTGTGATGATTGCAGTAGCCTCTGAGGTGGTCTTCTGTTTCCAGCATTGCCCCGTTACCATGTTCTGTCTGCCCAATGAACCCGTGAAGGCGGGTGGGGTCAGATCAGGTCATGCTTCTAGCTTAGAACTCTCTAGACAAGTAGCTTCCTGTCTCGCTCAGAGGAAGAGCCAAAGCCTTAGCATGGTTCACAAGGCTTCCCGGTACTTCTCTGACTTGATCTCCCTCCCCAGGGCCTGGTGTACAGTTGAGCACACTGGGCTCTGCATAGCTCACTGCGGTGCATGTGAGTGGCAGCCCCCTGAGTTATGCAGGGCACAGCTTGTGCAGCTGTACGCACTGATCCTGCCTGTCCCTCTCTCATGCCACTGTGGCCACGTCAGAATCCTTGCTGTTCTTCAAATATGTCAGGCATGCTTCCTGGTCAAGCTCTTTCCACTGACTGCCCCCTGCCTCGAATGCTCTTACCCCAGGTATCTTGTTCACTCACTTTCTTCAGCTCCTTTTTCAAGTGTTGCCCTGTTTAAAATTGTACCACCTAGCCCACTGCTCCCCACATGTTCCCTAATTCCTTTTTCTGCTTTATTTTTCCTCTTAGCACTTATTGCCATCTAGCATATCCTACAATTTATTTGGTGTATTGTCTATCTTTTCTCAATAGAACGCAAGCTATGAGGGCAGAGACTAGTATTTATTTTGTTCACTGCTCCATCCCCAGTGCCTAAAACAATGCCAGACAAATAGTAGGGGCTCGATAACGAACGAATGAATGAGTTTGCAATAAAGCAAGTGAAATGTTTGATACAATGCTTAGCACACAGGAAGCACCCACTAATGCCAGCTGCCATTATTTTTATTGTGGTTGATTACCCTTCAAGGGATCAGCTCCAATTTAGCTTTCTGTGAGCGCTGGCCCAGCTCCTTCTCGGGCTGAATTGAGTGACAACATCTCTGCTCCTTGGTGTTCTTCCTTCTGTGCCTTCACTCTCTGCATGGCAGTCATCATGCAACGTTAATGGGACTTATCTTACTCTTTTTCCTGTTTGAGTCCAGATTTTTGCAGGGAAAAGACTGGCTTGTTCAGATTTGTGTCTTAAGTGCCCTGTGCCCGCCAGTTGGCACATAGTAGGAACTCAGGAAGTGGTCTCTGTAGGTGGGAAGAGCTCTCAAACCCATCAGGATCTTACCAGCAGTGTTGGCTCCTGCATCACTGCCTAATGTTTGCACCCCATCCCAAAGGGGCTCAAGGGAGAGTTTGACAACCACTTAAATGATGGAATCACTAATGTTATATTTAGAGCAAATTTTGGAGGGAAGAGGCCCTTCTGTGCATAGTTCTTTGGATGACAGCATCTGGGTGATCTGCATGTTCCACATCTGACAAGTTGGCCCCTTGGCTGCTCAGGCTCTGAAGGGCTGGGGTCATTCAATGGAGATAGTGTGAGCAATACCAGTATGTTTGGAGAAGGACGGGGAGAAGCAGAAAAAGCTTGAGCTGGCTCTTAGGAGATTTCAGGTGGGGGAGGAGGTTTCTGGAGGTCACATAAGGACAGGTGTGCAGCCCCTGTCCAATCTGGTGCTGTGGGAGACATGACTAGGCAGGTGGTTTGGGCCGTACGAGGGAGGACCTTAACTGCCAAGGCAATCAGTTTGGCCTCTTGTATGTGGCAGGGGTGTCTAGAATGGGCGTTCTGATGAGGTACAGATAGGGATCATGGGGAACGGGATGTGAGGAGGTCATTTTTCTCCTGTCCAGAAATGGAGTTGTCTTGTGGGACCCACAGGTGGCACAGAAATGCCAGAGGCCATGCCAGCAATCAGAGCCCACAGGGCATCAGATCTTCAGCTGAACTAACCAAGTGAATGGGACTGAGGAGTTCAAGGTGGGGTTGGCATGGACTGGGGTGCAGGAGGAGGCTTTTTTCACTTTGGCGGCAACTGTTGGTGTCCTGGCGTCACTGGGATTTTCCTGCACTACTCTGGCTGGGCTCACCTATTCAGAAGCCACTGTTTCTCTGGCGTCAGTTGGCCTCCTACACTCTGTGCGGGCCAAGCGGTCCGACTCATCAGTCCGCCTTGTACCAGGTTGCTTTACAAAAGAGCTTTAAACCCGGAGACAGGCAAACTCAGATTCAAGTGTCAGCTTGGCCAGTAACTCTCTGTGTGGCCTTGGCCAAGATGCCTTTTCTCTTAGGAGTTCACTTTCTGTATCTGCCAGGTTAGCAGCAAGCACACTAAATCCCTGTGTTCTAGGCTAGAGACCCTTAAATCCCTCCTGCCTTGAGTCAGGATTAGCCTCGGATGCCTGGGAGGGGCTGAGCTTTCAGATGGTAGCCCGCTGGCCACACTACGGAAAGAAAAAGGCTCGACATAGCGTGTCTGAGGGGTTTGGAAAATTGTTTACTCACCCAGGGACTAATTCATTCTGCAAAACTAGGGAGGGTTCTCTTCCCCTTCCCCTTGTCTGCTTTGGGATGGAATTCCTGAAATGACCTTGGCTTGGTGGAGCCTTTCCCGTCTCCCATGCTGCACTGCTAACTAGGGCTCTTGCCTCCTGCCAATGGTTCTGATCCGCCTGGGGCTGCTGCCATCCTCTCTGGGTCTTTTTACTGAGTTTTCTTCTTAGCTTTCCCCTACCTTTCCTTGCATCTGACTTCAAACCCTGGGCCTAACCTGTTCAGCTAGGATAACCTTGATGGCACGAACACATATCCCTACACATGTGCATCCCTGTTACTCTTAAGATGATGTCCCCAGCCTTTTCCCATGTGGCTCCCTAGTTTTCATTATGCTCATGTAAGATGGCTGCATAATATTCTATCAAGGGAATGTCTTCAGTGAGCCATGAGCTGGTAATGGGGGCATTTAGATTGCTTCTAATTTTTGCTCTTTCAGCTAATGCTGCATTAAGCCATCTTTGTGTGTTACAGAATCATTTCATTAGGTTGGCATTTATGTAGCTAATGGCAATGGCCCAAGATTAGATAGAGATTCAGAATTTTTTTTTCCAAGAAGAATGTCATGAGGATATATTAAAATTTTGCTTTAAATGCCAGGAATGTCTTAGTCGTGTTTTCCATGAATGAAGAAGCGAGGTAACAGTAATGTGAAATTAGATGTAAGTGAGAAGCTGTGTATTTACAAGTGATGCATGACTTGTTGTTTGTTGCTAGGTTGTGGAGGTGAGCCAGTACATTCTCTTCAGGAGGAACTACCTGCTCAAATTGTATCCCTATGTCTTTGATGCTTTGATTAAAATAATAACAAAATAAAATAAACAGTGATCCCCTTCTTAAGGCTGTGTTTAAGAAAGGCCCCAGAACAATGATAATTAAATAGAATTTCTTGGAAAAAAACATGTCTCCCTAAGCCAGAGTGAGCCTGTGGGGAAGTGCTGCTAGCAGTGGAAGCAGGTTGCAAACTTGCTAAAGGAAATTTGCTTTTTGTTGACCATCAGGAAATAACCAGAATGAAACCGACAAACAAACATCACTCACTGACTTGGTCCGCAGTACTCTCTTGAGCCTGAAATCTGTGTTGACTTTGGGGTGCCGGGAAAGGCTTCCTCTTTCCTGCTAATCTGTTGTTATTTTTGTTTCAGTTTCAGGTTGATTATGTAGACTCACGCTCTAGGCTTTTGCATGTTAGCTCAATCCAGCAAACGTTTACTGAGCCTTTACAGTGTATACGGTTGCAGGGAAGAAAAATTTGGGAAGAAAAAGCCCAATACATCCTTGTTTCTGGGAGCTCATGGACTGGGAGTGGTCAACCTCTCCCTGTTAGAAAAGGGAGGAATTCCATCTCATTGGGCAACTGGGGCAGGGGAATCTAGAAAGGTGTTATGGAGCGGTTGCTTTTGTACACGTTTTAAAGGACTGGCTGAGATGGAGGCTGGACATTCCCAGCAAAGGTAAAAGTCCTGAGTAGACGAAATGGAGATAGATGGACATGGAGGTGTGTTTGGGATTTGCCTGAAGCAATGGCACATGTAATAGTGGTCATAGGGTAGCATTTTGTGCTAGGCATGGCTGGCTCTGAGAGCTTTATATATATATTCCCTCATTTAATCCCTGCAGTGGTCCAGAGAGGTGCTATCATTGTTTCCATTTACAGATGAAGAAATAGACATAAAGCAATGAATTAACTGCCATGGATCATACTGCTACCGAGCTAAGATTAGATCCGGTTGGCCTGGTCTCAGAATCTTTGTTTCTAGCCACAAAGCTATCCTGCCTCTGATATAGGGGAAAACAGGCACTAAACCCAGAAAGGTGGGCACACATGGTATTTTAGAGGCTTACAGTACCAGCGTTTCGGGGTGCAAAGGTGGAAGAGGGGCCAGAGATGGAGATGAGAGGGATTGCAGAGGTGGGGATGGGGGAGTTTGTGGAGAGCCCTGAGGGGCTACAGGAAGAAAGAGTTTCAAGGAGGGAGTTTGTCAACAGGCTCAGCGCTGCAGACAGTTCCAGGAGTTGAGACTGAGAGCGGGTCTGAGCCAAGGAGAAGGCCAAGAAGGCCTTCGGAGAGGGGCAGCTGGGCTGCAGACACAAGAAGCCGCTGCCTGTGCGCTCCTGACTGTGCGCTCCTGACTGTGCGCTGCTGTTCGTTCCGTATTTTGAAGATGGCAAAGCAAGCACAGGCATTGGGTATCATTGCCTGTGTCTTTTTATCAATAGAAAGGGGCGAGCATGACAGAGAGGGGCAGGTGAGAGCTGGCATTGCTAATTTGGCAAACTCAGTGGCTTCTCTGCAGCCTAATGATTTTTGAAAGCTGTTTGCTATGCTGAGGCACAAGTGACTCCCTCATCTGAACGCTGTGGCATTCGCTATTTTTCCTGGAAAATTGGGCCCATGTGGGCTCTGTGTGTGGTTTATTTGAGTTCCATTTTTATAGCCTTATTACCTTGTTCCCATGATGCAAGAGGCCTCTCTTTTCTCGAGCTTTGCTGTGAAAATTGTTTCTTAAAAGGCTCAAAGTGATCTCTCATCATTTGGATGGTGCGCTCTCCACAGCAGCACTTTTCTGCAGACTTGGCACACACTTTTCATCACCTCTGACACCAGTTGTCATGTTTTTCTAATCGGTGGCAATTTGCTGAGAACTTTCAGGCAGCTCTTGCATCTCACTAGCTAGGTGTTTGCCACAGTTTCTTCCAGAAGGGTTTGTGCATGTAAATATCCATTCAGCTCCTCCCTCTCTGAAATGTGGCCCTTCGCTAGGGCCTGACACCCAGCCTTGTCCTCTGGCCTTGAGTTGGTAACAATAGCAGCTAGCACTTATGGAGTCTGAGCTGTCACCCGGCACTGTGCTAAGGGACTTACCCGTATTTCCCCATGGATAAGACGCACCCTTTTTCGAAAAATTTGGGGTCTAAGAACTGGGTGCATCGTAAAAAATCTACACCAATGAGCACAAAAACAAGCGTGAAAAAGCGGGAAATGCAAGTAAAAAAAATCTACAACCACTGTATACGACGCACCCAGTTTTTAGGCCCCAAAGTTTTCGAAAAAGGGTATGTGTTATACATGGGGAAATACGGTACATTCATGATCTTAATTCTTCCCAGTCCCTATAAAGAAGGTACTGTTACTTTCCCCCATTTTACAGATAGGCAAAACGGGCCTCAATGAGGTACAGTAACTGGCCGTATGGATGTCACACAGCTAGTAAATGGCAGGGCCAGGCCTTAATCCAGGCCTTTCTGACCTTGGAGCCCAGGTATTCAATTCATTCATTTATGTATTCATTCATTCATTCATTCAACAATGAACAATTGTTTACAATATGCCACACGCTGTTCTAGACTCAGGGGATACATTAAAGGGAAAAAGAAAGCAAAAATTCCTGTCTTACCCTTTATTCAAATCTGGGGAGATAGAGAAGAAATAACAAAATATACATTGTGCTACATGGTAATAAGCACTATGGAGAAAAATAAACCAAGGAGATCAGCTAAGAAGTGTTGGGAGGATTTTTAAATAGAGTGACCAAAGAAGGCCTCACTGAGAAGGAGACAAAAGTGTTAGGTTAATTAGCAGACAAACGCCCAAATCTCAGTTTATTGACCCAAGATACCTTTTTTCTTGCACAGAAAAACTTCAGTGTGGCTGCCTCTGGTTAGCAGTCATACTTACCTGTGATTATTGAGGGACCCACAACTCCTATCTTGAGGTGCTGCCCTCTTTATGGCCCTCATATTTCTTTCCATTTAGTTGGAGGATGAGGAAAAAGAGAGAGAGTTTTGTGGGGAAGTTTTTATGGGCCCATCTGGAAGGAGCATACATCCCTCTTACCCATTGGCCAGATCTCAGTCACATGTTTATTCCTAATTGCAAGGGAGGCTGGGAAACGTAGTCTAGCCATGTGCCCACCAGAAAAAGGAAATGGTTTTTGGTGAACTCATAGCATTTTGTATGCCCCTAGTGACTGAGGTGAAGAAGTGAGTCATGTGTTTAACTGGGAAAGCATTAGGCAGTGGGAACAACAAGGTAAAGGTGGCAGTGTGCCTGGAGTGGAGTGAGGAGAAGGTGAGGAGGAGAGTGGTAGAAGGTGGGGGCAGAGAAGTAATGGTGGCCAGGCCGTTGGGGTCATTGTCAGGACTTGGTTGCATTGTGATTGATGCGGAGAGCCAGGGACACTTCATTGTTTTGAAAGAGCAATGACGTGATCTGGGTTACATCTTGAAAGGCTCACTCTTGCTACTGTGCTGAGAGTAGACAGAGGGAGCAAGGAAGATTGAGGGAGTCTGTTAGTGTTATCCAGGTTCGTGATGAGAGTAGCCAGGCCCCGGCTGCTGGAAGACGGCAGAGATGGTAAGAAGTGGTTGCATTTGAGAGCCGTAATAAAAGTGAAACACCAGGTTTTGCTGTGGGATTGGCAGTGGAGTGTGAGACAAAGAGAGGAATCAGGATTGTTCTGAGGTTTGGGATTTTGCTTAAGGACTCTTAGTCTCACTTTCTACCTTCAGAAGTAAGAAGAGGAAGAAAGTTTTTGGAAAAAGAAAACCGAATGCTGTCTGGGCCCTGACCAATCTCCCACAGCCTTTTCTCCTCCACAGGACTTTCTTCAGTACACACAGGCAATTCTCATGAATTACTGAACTTTCAGAGAGAGAGGGCGGGCATTTGTAGCTCCTCCCAGCATAGAGCACGGATGACACAACAATGGTGGTGGCCTCACATCATTCTCTGGGGTTTTCGGGCCAAGCCTTGGGGCCCCTTGGACTGGTGTGGAAGGGGCCTAATGTCTCCTCTGGGTGGCTGAGAGATACCTACAGAGGCCACTTCCCATCCCTGTGGTCTGTCATGAAAGAACGTAAGTGTGTTTGGGAGTGGGAGCAGAAACAGTCTCCCTGGTCCTCAGTCGGCAATCATGACCTGCCAAGGCGGAAACCAGAGATGAAACTTTTTAATAGACAGTGATCTCACTAGGAGCATAGAGGGGAAGAGAGTCAATGTTAAACAGAGCAGGGCATGATCTGTGGCAATAAATATTGCATGCCTACTAGGTGCTGGACAATGGCTAGGTATCTTGCTTTCACTAGAGAGCAAAACAAATAGACTGTTCCTGTCCTTAAGACAGAGGTAGACTCATGTGGCTAGAACACAGAAAGATTTGTTGGAAAAAATTACATTTATACTTAAGTATTTATTTCTTTATTTTTTTAGAGGTAGTGAATGATACTGTATTTTTAATTTCAGTGTCCACATATTCATTGCTTGCATATAGAAATACAATTGCTTTTTAATGCTTGTATTCTGTGTCCTTGCTAAACTCACTGCTTAGTCCTAGGCAGTTTTTTCTTTTTTTTTTGGTCTGTTGCTCAAGATTTTCTACCAAGACAGCCATATCCTCTGCAAATAAAGATTGTTTTCTTTCTCTCTTTTCAATCTGTATGTTTTTTTATTTCCTTTTGTTGCCTCTTGTTCTGGCTAGGACTTTCAGTACCCTGCTGAGTAAGAGTGGTGAGAGTAGCCTGTTCCTGATCTTAGGGGGAAGCATTCAGCCTTTCACCATTAAGTATATTGCTAGCTGTAGGGCTTTTCCCGAATGTCATTTGCACTTTGCTGGTATGGGTATGGGTGGGGCATGAGGTTTTCTGTGGTGTTTGGATCAAGTAGAGTTTTATTATCTGAAAGGTTTCTGTCTTGCTGGGGGGAGCAAGCTTTTGTTGGGACTTTTTTCATCTGTGCCTGTTGGCATTTCCAGGTTGCCGGCTTCTTCAGTTCCACATCTGGGAGAGATGTGAGGCAAAACGAAAATGCAGGGGACTCACCACAGTGTCCTTCCTGGTCTGCCTTCTTCACTCTGCCTTTCAGAGACTTCTTTTGTTAGTTTTACATATAAGGCCCAGGGATTTTAGTTGCGCATAGCAGGTGGAATAGGGAAAAGTATGTCTACTCCATCTTCCTGGAAGAGGAAGCGGTTGGGAGAAATTAGAGAATGTAGGTTGGGGCCAGTTTGTGAAGGGTCTTAATACCAGGGTTTTGACTCTATAGATAGTAGGAGGGCTATTGGCGGTTCAGCTCCACAGCAGTGTGGAGGAATGGTTGGAGGCGGGGTGGGAGAGGCAGACAGACCCGGAGGCTGCTGCCTGAGTCCAGGTGGGAGATAATGAGGTTCTAACCTGTGACAGTAGACATGGGGCAGAAGAAGAGGAAAGTCCACTTGGGCAATGAGGAAGTGTGAGGAGGTGAGGTTGAGTCTGCGGGTTCTAGCTTGGACACCTAGCTATGAGGCTGGGAAGAAGAGGAGGAGTGTACGTGCAACAGAGTGGGGTATGTGCTAGGCATTTTTGAGCACATCAGGAAGTTTGGGCTGACTGCGCTTCCTTTCAGGGAAGACTCCACAGAGGAAGCCTGGCTGCTGTGTTCAAATCCAAGCGCATGCATCCTGGGCAGAGAGAACAATGTGGGGAAAGACACAGGTACAGGAAACAGCATGGTGGGCCTGTTTGGACTCCAGCTAGCTGCGGCTTCCGTGGAGAGTCATTGGTTCTGTGACTGGGAAAGATGCTGTAGGAGTTCACAAAAGGAAGAGGTTCCACAACGGGAGCTGATACTGCCGGTGGTCTGGCTGGCTCCTTGCCTTCTGTTCTTTGTGTGTTGGCATCAGTCTCCTCCACCCCAGACAGGCCACCCTCCCTGTGGGAGCACCACTGCTGACAGCCCCCGTTGAAAAATTCCAATGAAGGGATAATTGCATTTCTCTGCATCCATGTATCAATTCTGGAGAAAGGCTCCAGTTGGCCTGGTTTGGGCGATGTGCTCATCCTTGGAGACCAGTCACTGCTGCTAAGGAGTGCAGTACTTTAACCTGGGCTGAATCTTTCGCCCACCCCCGCTGGAGCAAGCAAGGTCCTTTTAAGAAGAAAGCAGAAGAAAAGCATCTAGGGAAGATTAAAAAGAAAAAAAAGTATTTACTATGGCTTACTGTAATGTTTTTGAAGGATTTATAGCATGGCAGTGTAGGAACTCTTTGGACAGTTTTAAGCAGGCAACTTGATCAAATTTAGGTTTACCTAAAATCATTGCAGACACTATGAAATTGTGGTTGGAAATAAGTAAATGACTAGGGGCAAGAGACTGGTTAGGAGGCTGCTGTAGCTCTGAGGAGAGCTGATGAGACCTTGGATTGTACCTCCAGCCACAGCATCCGTGAGCTGAGGAGAGGGATAGAATGGAGACAATTAGGCAAGCGGCTTGGTGACCAGCAGGAGGGAGCAGGGAGAAGAGGGGCTTAAGAGGATTCACTGCCACCACCAGGGGGCAATGACTATCTCTGGAAGGCTAGCTTTATCTTGGGAAACTAGTTATTAAGTGTGGCAGACTCGACATATTGCTTCTCAAGAAATGTGTTGTTGGCTTCTTGTGCTGCCCTAACTGGAAAAGGAAGCTGATTGATTGTATTTTTCTCCCTTTAAAAAGTTTCCTTTACTTTAAGAAATCAGATACTAGGAAACACAGTCAGGCCTGCCTGCCAGTCAAGAAAATAGGTGGAGGACACAGGCCTGAAGACCCTACCTCTCCTGCCAGCCTGCTCCTGGGTTACTTTAAAAACATTCATCCCTGGGGCCGGCCAAGTGGCTCAGTTGGTTAAGAGCTTGCTCAAGAATGTGAGCTCTGAGCAACAGGGTCGCTGGTTCGATTCCTGGCCTGAGCTAAGCTACTGCTGAGCTGCCAACAGGTGACAGGATGGCTCAGCTAAAACAAACAAACAAAGAAACAAATTCATCTCTTTGGCATTGTTCTTGCTAGAAAGACTTTTTTTTTTCTTTTTTTTTTAGCTGAGCCATCCTGCTACCTGTTGGCAGCTCAGCGGCTACTCAGCTCGGGCTGGACTCGAACTGCTGTTGCTCAGAGCTCAAACTCTTGAGCGAGCTCTTAACCAACTGAGCCACTCGGCCTGCCCCTAGAAAGCCTTTTAAGGATTTTAAGCAAAGAAATGACATAATCTGGCTTATGTTGTTACAGAGTCCCTCATTGAGAATAGACTATGGGGTGAGGTAGGAGTGACATCAAGAGTAGAGGCAGGGAAGCAGGGACACCAGTTAGGAGGCTATTGCAATAATCTAGGATGGTAATGGTGGAGGGGTGAGGAATGGTCATATTCTGAATATATTTTGAAGGTAAAACCAGCTTTGATGAGGATTGGATATGGAGTAAAAGAAAAAGAGATGAGAATAACTCCAAACATTTTGGCCTGGGCAACTGGAAGATGGTTGCCTTAAACTGAGATGGGTAAGATTGTGGGAAGAGCAGGCCTGGCGGAAGGTCAGGGCTCTGTGTCAGACATGTTAGGTTTGAGACATGGAACACGCCTTACACAGACCTCTTGTCCACCTGACGCCTTACTTGAAGCAGGCCGTGGGATAGACTAGCCAGGAGTTCAGAGGAGAAGTCCAGGCCTGGAGAGAAACCTGGGCATATCAGCATATGCACGTAGGTGATATGTGAATCCCTGAGACTAAGTGAGATCACCAAGAGGGTGACTGAAGGCACACAGAGAATAGATGAGGACAAGGACTGAGCCCTGGGACACTCTGACATTCAGAGGCGGAGAGCTCAGCAAAAAGCAGTAAAGGGAAAGAACAGTCAGTGAGGTGGGTGGAAAATCAAGGGTGCTGTCCTGGAAGCCAGGTGAGGAGAGAAGTCAGGCAAGAGGAAATGATTAACTGGCAGCAAAAGCTGTAAGATGAAGACTAAGACTTGCCCACTGGATCTAGCAACTTGGAGGATAGGTCAATGTGTGCTTTTGGACCCAGGCTTAACCTTTCAAGTAAGTCATAGTTCCCGCCTTGAAGGATAATAAAATCGTGCCCAAAAAGGGGTCATTGAAGATTGATTGAAATCAATCTAAGGTATGGAGATAGTACCATGGGAGTCCAACAGAAGGGGACAATACTTCTGGCTTTTATCGGGAAGGTTGAGGTCAGATTCTTTGATGACTTCATTCATTCATTCATTCATTCACTCATTCCGTACATATTTTGGGAGGGAGAAGGTGGAATTAATGTTTAAAAGGTATGAAGTTTCAGTTTTGCAGGAGAAAAAAGTTCTGGAGATGAATGGTGATAGTTGTACAACGATATGAATATACTTGATAACACTGAGCTGTACACTTAAAAATGGCAAGCTTGTAAATTTTGTTATGTGTACTTTATCACATTAAAAAGAATTGGAGAGAAAAAATATGCTTAGTCTGGAATATAATGTTTGAAATGGATGGCATTTCAGTAGAAGGAGATAATGTGAAGAGAAGCAGAGGAAGACATCCAGCTAAAGGGAACGTGGAGAGGAAAGGCACCCGCTGTCAGTCCTTCTTGTCTGAGTTGTAGGGTCCATTGGGGAAGACCAGGTGAGCTGAGCTTGCAGAGTCAAGCCGGGCCAGTTGGTGCAGGCCTGGCCGCCTGGCCCTAGAGTTGGACTTGCCTCTTAGATTCTGGGAGCCTCTGAAGGCCTCTGCACAGGGGAGCACCATTCCAAAGGTGTGCGTTCAGATTATCTCATTAATCCTTCCTGCTACACCATTGCTTATGAAAAGCAGTGGGATTGAGGCATGCGTTTATATGGTGCAAATTGCAGCCTAGCAGAATTTTAGATCCCCAGGCATGTTTTCATGAACTGAGTAGGTTATTTTTCCACCCACTTTACAAATATTTATTTAGTACTGTCTAAGTGCCCGTAGTATGCTAGGCAGTAAGGGTAATTGAAGGAGTGAATTTACCAGATGTGTCCTCTTGATAAGCCTACAGTGTGGGGATCCCATTGCTAAATAAGGAATGATGCTACGCTGGGCCATAATCGTCGAATCAGAGTTCCACGGGAGCTGAGAGCGGGGTGTGCCTGGCCGGCCGGGACACTGGGGAGGCTTCCAGAGAAAGACTGTTCAGTGGATTTGAAGGATGAGCAGCATTTTCTAGGTAGAGAAGCAGAGGTGGGCATGCTGGGAAGACGGTAAATCAAAACTTATTGGGAGTTGTAAGTTTAAAGAAAATGTATAACTATTCTCTTTCAAAGCTAAACTCTGATTTCATTGATTTTTTTTTTTAGGTGGTATTGGATAAGGTGCATGCTTTTGGACCCCAGCTTAACTTTTCAAATGTGGACTCCTAGGCCTTCATTGGTAAGTTTGTTTGGTGCCTTCTTACTAAATTATGCGATTGAGGATCGGTAGTTCTTTGTGCTGCTCTGTGGAGGTTACCAAGCCTACAGTAGAGGTGGAAAGGATGCATAGGAGAAGTGACATCTCACTGTCGGTTTCTGTGGTAGCTGCAGAGAGGGGGCCAGTGGAGGCACCTCTGGGGGTGCAGGGCACGGACGCTGCCGGCCTCGTGGAGAGGTAGAGCTCCAGTTTTGTTTGGAAGGAGAAGTCCAGGGAGGAGTGAAATAAGTGTGTTGGGGTTGAGAAGGTGCGTGTAAGATGTCAAGAAATTGGGCTCAGCAGCAGACCCACAGGAGCAAAAACTTTATCCAAAGGAGTCAAGGGTGAGAGCTTTGGCAGTATCTGCTGGCGCCCGACTGTTCTAGACCAGGCTCAGCAAACTGTCCTATAAAAGATGAAATAGTAAATATTTTCAGCTTCGTGGGCCATGTGGTCTCCGTCATAGCTACTCAACTCTGCCATGATAGCCTGAAAGCAGCCGTAGATAATACGTAAATGATGGGTGTGGCTGTGTTGCTCTAGGGCTTTATTTATGGAACAGGTGGTGAGCTGGATTTGGGCTGTGGGCTGTAGCCTGCCCTCTCCTTTCTAGACCGTGAATGCCAGGCGAAGGCACTTGGACTTTGTCCTGTAGGCAGTGGGAAGCTTTTGAAATTATTTTGGGCAAAGACATGAAATGGCAGGAGTGACATGTTAGGAACATTCGTCTGATATCTGGACAGGAAGCACGGGCTCTATTCAAAGGCAGCAGCAGCAATCAATGAGGTCATGTGGTTAGCAGTAGTTCAAAGGACAGCAAAGGACCAATAGAAGAGATATTGCAAAGGGAAAACCATAGGATTTGCAGTCCTCTTAGACTTTAAAGACAGGAGCCAAAGAAGCTGAAAATTTAAACTTGGTAGTTCCCCAGGGTACCATTGACAGAAATGTGAATATTGAGGGTGGGGAAGGGGGACTGATGAGTCTGGTTTTAGAAACATTGAATTCAAGCTGACAGTGGTTCATCCACAGGAAATGTCCAGTAGATAACTGGAAATGCAGGGCTGAAGCCTGGACTGAGAAGGATAGATACAGAGCGGAAGCCATAGGGTTAAATAAGCTCTCTGGTGATGAGCAGAGGGCTGAGCCTTGGGGGTGGTGCATAACTCTGGGATGAAAAGAAGGTGTAGGTGAACCGGAGGCCAAGGAGGAGAGAGTCCCAGAAAGGGAAGAGGACCAGAGAGAAGGGACCTATAGGAAGGCTGCCAAATCTGTGACCAAGTGGTTACAGAAGGCCTTGAGAAATGTGATGTCATAAGAGGGGAAAGGGGAGGAAGCCAGGTTGCACGGGGTCAGGTATAAATAAGGAATAAAGAATCAGAGACATTAGTAAAATAGACCACTCAGAGAGTTTGAGAGGTGGTAAAAGAAAGGCAATATATAAGATTTCTGTATTTGCATGTCAAAATAACCTTTTCTGTAGCTTTGAGGCAGGCAAAGCATGCTGTGACTAGTTCTCATTTCCTCCTCTGGAGCCAAGCTGTGTTTGGAAGTTTGTGTGTACGTTGGGCTTGCGATTGTGTTCTTATGCTCCCTTTGAGGTGTGGTGTTCATAGCTGTGCCACAGCTTGTACCAGGGAACCCAGCCCTTGGTTGGACTGTTGCCACGAGACAAGAAGTGATCTGTTGGGGAAATACTAATAGTTGGCATTTGCCTAAGTTGGAGGACCAAGTCATTCAACTAGGTATCAATGTATGCTCTAAGTGTTTTGAGTGTCCATTCTTTGGTTTGAATTCTAAGTAGCTTTTGGGTTGGTTTGTGTGAATATAGCAGTTAAAAGATAGAGAAATAAAAGCAACAGGTGTCACTGGTTTAGAGCCACCGTTTATTGAACACTCACTGTGGACTAGGCACAGTGCTGAGTGCTCTATAGCTATCATTTTAGTTCATCTTTGCAACAACCTCTGACACTGGAAGTAGTATTCCCATTTCAGCAGTAAGGAAATCAAATCATAAAAAGGTTAAGCAACCTTCCCAAGGTTACAGGGGATCTGAACCCAGCTCTGTCTGACGCCTGGTTTATGCTGCTCCCTGTTTTCTCCCATCTAAGCCTGGAATTTCCCCTCCTACTTATGAAGAAGGATGAGAGACAAATTGAGCTCTTCCAGTTAACTATTCAGAGAAGCTAGTGGGTGTTTCCACTTCCTAGGAGTCTACTAAAAGGGTAGAAGTGTGGGATCTCGGGAAGAGGCTGAGACCAAACCTCAAACACTTACTTTAACTGTTTCCCCAGATAAAATTTTCCTTTAGTTAGAGAAGGTGGCAGCCTGGGGCTTGGAAAGGAAATATCACTAGAAGGCATGATAGTCAGATTCTAGTCCTAGCTTTCTGGCAATTACAATCTTCTTTCTGTATTTCTCGCTGCTTACCTCCAACTTCACGCTCTGAGGGCAGGGTCCTATTTTGTTTTGTTTGCCTCCATGCTCCCATCGTCTACATGGTATCGGGCAAGTAGTGTGTGCCCACTACATATCTGTTGCGTCTAATGAGCCATGCGACTTGGAGCAAGGTGCTTAACCTCTGTGTGCCAGGTACTGCTCTCGGCACTGTGGTTATAGAGGTGACACAGGACAAGTGCTTGTCCTCATTAGGCAGACGTCCAGTAGGCGAGACAGACAGCACAGATGTATGAGAAGTGCAGTAGTGTAAGGTCAGGCAGGCGTGATCTTGCTCTGAAGTAAAGTGGGAGAAAGGGGTGGGGGTGATGGGGCTGATAGTGTAGTCGGGTCATCAGGAAGTCCTCACCACCAAGCGAAGCGAGACGGTGAGGCTGTTGGGGGAAGAAGTCATAATGATGCTCTTTGCGGTGACTATGCATATGTCAGCTGAGCCATCAATGCTTCGTTTTAATTCTTTTGCTTGGCTGTGGTTGGTAACACCCAGCTAAAGTGCTCCCCTCAGCGAGGGCCCCCCCTTCAGACCTCGTGTCTCTGGCCGTGCTGAGTTCCTCTCCCCTCCTTGGTCATGCTCACTCTCCTCGCCTGGCCTGCCCTCTCCTGGTTCTCCTTCAGCCTCGAAGACCTCGGCCTCCGCAATCTGCTTTGCCACGTTTCTTTATAGCTTAATAACGTGTTGCTTGGTCCCTTTCACGTCACCCCAAGTACTCTCCCTGGGTGAGCTTATCCACTGCTCATCTCTAGCTGGAAGTCACCCAGATCTACCTATCCAGCCCAGAACCTCCTCCCACCCCTCACTACTCGCTGCTGCCCCACAGGCACCTCACATGCATCCCTCCCCTGGTGCCAAATGTGCCTCTCTCAGTGTGTGGCCTGCCTTGGGTGGGACTACAGTCCCTCAGTTCTACTATAGGAGTCATTCTTGGCTGTCCTTTTTCCTCAACTGTCACCATCCATCGGTTACCACGTCCTGAAGAGCCCATCGTCCTAATTTGTCATTTCAGCCCTTTCTTCTCCCGCTGCACTCCTCCATTTAGGGACTCATCGTATGAATATGGATTTTTTTTTAACAGGCTCTTCATTGGTCTTCCCGTGTCCATCTCCCTCATTCCACCCCCACACGCCTATCAGCATGATGTCTCTAACTCACACATTTGATCATGGCTTTTTTCTGCTGAAAACTCTCTGAGGACTCCTCACTGCTCTAGAAGAAAACCTTCAGTAGGCCTGCAGTCCTTTCCTAATCTGGCCTTTGGCCACTTCCCTCATTTCACTTGTTCCCTGACCCATATTTCTATTTCAGCCCAGCCTTCCAACAGCCATCACCTCTTGGTGCCTTCCCCGGCACTGGGCCTTTTTCTGGGACTGGCCCACCCCTGCTCCCCATCTCGGTAACTCAACTCAAGTTTCCACTCTTCCGGAACCCTTCCTTCCCCACCCTGGACTTCTCTGTGACCTGGAGATGACCTTCCTCTTGGCTCCCAGAGCACACCCTGCATTTCTCTCTCTCCCAAAGCACTTATCTGCGTAACTGTTGGTTTACTTACTATCTGTTATGTTCTGTAACTGAGCTCCGTAAGGGTGGGGAACACACACACACACACACACACACACACACACACACACACACAATCTCTGTGTCCTTGGTGTTAGCACGGTGCACCTGGCTCAGGAAGTGTTTGTTGAAAGAGCGAGGATAGCAAGGTCTGTTTGTGTAGCCAAACAGCAGATTTATAACATGATTGAGTGTATTTGAACTTGGAGGTTCATTGGCCACGGAGCCTGGTAGGGCCACCTTCTTCTCAGTTTTGAGCGCAGCAGAGGCTGTTCTGGGCTTGGGCTTGGGGCTGCTGCTTGTGTTTCTCAGCCTCGGGAATAGAACTTCTCTATATTCTCTACTCCTGACTTTTTTTTTTTTAACTCTTGTTGTTGATGGGATAGTAATGGCAATTCAAAAGGAAAAATAATCCATTAAGAAATGCTCAGGAATGAGGTCCACCCAGCTTCGTCCTGGATGAATCCCAAATGGTCTAAATCAGCTAAAATAATGATTCTTGCCAACTGCCAACAGCTTCCCCCCGCTCCCCGCCGCCCAGCTAAAAATGTCTTCCTGCCTGGGGATGAGGATGGCTGCTGGTCCTTGGTGGAGGTGCCCAAGAGCATCTGTACCGTCATTTAGCACCTTGTAAAGTCCCCAGTGAGCCTCTGGCTCTGGCCTAGGGATGCCAGGTCAAGGTCTAGATGCCACCTGGGGACTGGCACAGTGCATCTAGGCGATAGCCCACACGTGCGCATGTGTCCCTGTGGGACCTTCAGCCTGATGGCTCGTTGCATCTTCTTCACTTCCTAGTTCTGCCACAGAACTGGGAAATTGTGCTGAGAAGGCAGCTTTTATTGGGAGCTCCGTGGTAATCTGGGGAGGCTTCCTAGAAAAAGCAGCCCTGCTTAACGCAGAGGTCTCCTGCTGACCAGAGTGCTCCAGTGGGCACTCGGGACTGCTTTCCTGGCCTGGAAATACTTATGCTGCTGGTTTCCCGTTCAGGAACTTTCCAAAAGCCATTCCGTCAGCATGGAATGCGTTGTCCTGGTTTGCCCAGTTCATGCCTGTTCACCTCTCAGATACCAGCTGATTTGACTCTTCTTGGGAAGCCTTCTCCACTTCCTGATACGGTCTTATCATCACCATTACCATTATCGTTATATGCTGCATAGTGATTGCTCACTCTGTGGCCAGCTCTGTCAGGGTGTTTGGTGGGTAACCACTTAGTATTAGGGCCTCAGGAGGTGTTCTCCGAGGTAAGTGTTGTCATTATTCCCCCAAAGATGCCATTTGAGGAAACGGAGGCCCAGATCAACGGAGGGGACCTGGGAGCAGGGGTGTGCCCCCAGTGCCTGACTGGTTGGTGTGCTCTTACCCATTCTTCTGTACTCCACAGGTCCCTCTGCCACGCATTCTAGCAGCCCATCCTCCCACTCACTCATTCACAGCACTTGTCACAGAGGCCGTTTTACATTTATTTGTGTGGTGATAGATGAATGAAGATTTGTCCCCACCCTGGGCAGCCCCGTAAGCCCCAGGATGGCAGGAACCTGCCCTCTATGTTGGTGCTCTACACAGTTGACTGACAGCCTGCCTGACCGCCCAGCAGCCCCTCAGCCGCTGTTTCTCCTTGCCCCTTGCATCACGCGAGTCTGGGCATAAAAGGGGCTCTCCCCAGGGCCCCCCATGTTTTAGCCTGCACCCTCACCTCCCATTTCCATGTCAGAACCAGCTGTGCTAAGGAAGCACCTGTGCTTGGCAGGGTCTGTTCCTCTCTCTGCTTTACTCCCTTTCTCTATCTTGCAAACCCCACCTCATCGCTTTGTAAGGAAGTTGACTCCTTTATCTCCCCAGGACAGAGAAAGCCCCCTTCCTCTGCTCCCCTGGACCGGGGCACACTCTGGGGATGGCTGTGACCACCAGGGCTTGTCACCGTGACCCGTGTGCCTGCCCTCCTAGTTTTTCCGGAGCCCCTCAGGGCTCGCCCGGGTGTGGTCTCTGTGGCAGGGCAGTGCCTTGTACAGTCAGGGCTGAGGGGTCCACAGAATCGGGTAAAGGAGGACAGAAGTTACCACCTTAAAAGCAGCTGGTCCATGATGTAGTTGGTGTGTGCATGAGCCTGTGCTGGTGTGTATGGGTGTGTGTGTGTGTGTGTGTCGCTCGATGTTTTACTTACATAATTCATCCTTGTACACGTTAGAAACTATGTCTGTCTCTCTCAGGGGTCTAATGTGGGGCTTTGAATGATAGATATTTCACAGCTGTGAGCTAAATAAATACTTTCTCTTCTCCCAAGCCGAAGGTGCCTCCCCTTTCCCCTGTCCCCCACCTTGGAACTTCTTCAGGACCCTCTTCCCAGACCCTGTGCAGATCACAGTGATGTGAGAGCCCTATCTGTACTCCAACAGGCTGGGCGGATGACTGGCTACTCCGCTTAGGCGAGTGTCAGGGAAGCCCGGGCCCCCAGGGACAGTTCACCGGCCTCCAGGGCCTTCTAGGGCCAGGCTGGCTGAGCTCCGAGTGACTCACTGTTTTTGAGTGGGCAAAATAAAAATAAAAAAATGGCTTCTGACCAAGTGGGTAAAATGGGCATGGGGGCGGAGCGGGAAGGACGTTAGCCACGCCTTAGGGACATCTGCCAGCCGCAAACTGAGCTTGGCTTGAAGTGCAGATGGCCTCCAGGACAAGGACGCCTTTGAAAGACACTGGTCACACTGGCCTCCGTGGGACCCAAACCTGCTTCAGAATGTCAGCTCTGTGCCTGCTAGAAGTGTGACTTAGGCAGAGCACCCAAGGTCTCTAAGCCTCAGTTTCCTCACCTGTAAAGTGGGATAGTGATAATAGTTACCAACTTTATGAGGTTTTGGTGAGGGTGAAATGAAAACATGCTTAGCACTATACCGGGCATGTAGAAAACAGTAAATATCTGTTATAATTATTGTTCTAAAAATGTAATACTGTGAATAATAGCTGTGAAAAGGCTTTGGATAAGCTACAAAGTCTAAAATACCCCATTAAAGGCTGTGAGGACTAAGTGAGATAGATGGTGGGTAAGAAAAGCACTTTGTGGATTGCAAATCATGTGCCGTATTATTATTAGCACAGATACATCTATTATTGTTTTGGCTTTGGAAAAAAAGGAGCACAATTTTATGAGGTTGAGTCTAAGTTCATTGTTGTTTTTGTTTCAGAGGGAGATTTGTCAGATAGGCCTTTATTGGAATCTCGTCCAGAGGCTGTGTGACCCACATCAGTGATCCCCAGTGCCCAATGACTGAATGCCACCAGACGTGGGGGAGCATTTCTGTAGTCCTGTTAGTATTTTAAATGTTTGATGATAAACATTTAATACATAGTAGTATTTAGTAAATTCTTGTAAGTTCATTGACAGTAAATTGTGGGAATTCCCTCTGGATGAGAGAAATTCTCACTCAGAGAATTTCGTGTCTTGTATAACTGAATAAATTTAAACAATTTATTCAGAATCAGATAGAGACAACTACCATTGTTTTTACAATGTTAGAAATATTTTCTTCACATCAACAGCCTGACTTTTGTGTTGATCTCCATTCCATACCATCCTTCCGAAAATAACCCTTTTAAAAACATGTAGATATTTTTAAGCAGAGGTTTAAAACTTCTCAGTGGTTGCATCGGGCCAGCAGATGTGTATTGTTCAGTGGCACTTACAATGTTTTAAAACTTTTTAATCCGTGGCTAACATTTAAAAATTGGTAGGTATTGTCTAGAAATCTGGATTTCCAGCTCTTCATGAAAACTCGAAGGTCTTGCAGCACTGGGTCCATCTTCCCTCACTGCAGCGCTAAGTGCGTGCCACCCCCCAGGGGCTCTGTCTCTGGCTTGCCTGGCCCCACCCAGCTGCTGCACCTTTACCTGGACTGCAGGTAACCTATTCTGTAGTCTCTGCTACACATAACCAGCATCTCTTAGATACTGTGCATCAATTTAGAATTACTTTCATTAACAACTTTGATCGTGGATAGGAAAGTCATTTCACTCACTAAGTTGCCATTTTTATGATAACCCAAGTGGCTAGAGTGTTTTATGTAGGCTCTTTGGGGTTTAGTAGAGTCACCTTCTCTCCTCCCTGTGGGAATTTCTCATTAACAGTTTTTAAGGAGTCTTCAGCAAGACTTATAAGTCAACATAAAATGTTGGCTAATGCAGGAGGTAAAATTTGATTGCAAGTATTTAAGGGAGGTTGAAAACAAGTGAATTGCTTTAATTCAGTAATTTATGATGTTGTAAGTTTCAACGATTAAAGACACTTAGTCCTTTCTATTAGCCGTCTCTCTGAAATGGTTGTAATTTGGCAGAATCTTTATGGAAACTGCTGAGGAGTTTGAGATTGTCAGTACTGGACGGTAGCGCTCCTCATAGATTTTTCTTAGGCAGGTCCTTGCCCGCTTCAGCCAGTGAGCACACAGGGGACTGGTGGCCATACACAGAGCTGGGACAGGAGGGGCTGCATCCCACAGGGGTTACTTTAGGGGAGTCCTTGAAAACACTGGAATTTAAAAATATTATTATCCTATGAGCTTTTATTTTATTTTATTTTTGTTTTTGTCATTATGGAAGAGCATATACTTGTAACTAATTCAGGCAACACTGAAGTGCATTAACATAAAGGAAGACAGTCTTCTGTGACCACTCCCCACCCCCAACCTTCATCACACATTAGATGGGTGAATGAAAAAAAAAATGAATGAATTCGTGCAAGTTAAGACTTCGGTGTTTATTCTGTAGGCAGTGCAAATCTAGTAGACATCGTTCAGGAGGTGAGTGACGTGGTCAGCACTTTTATTTTAGAAAACCAGCTGGTGGCAGTACGGGGGCTGGACTGTAGGAGGAGGCAGCAGAACTAGTTAGAGGCAGTTAAAATGGTCCAGGAAGCTGATACTGAGCCCTGTGTAGAGCTGTGGGGATGGAGAAGAGGGGATTCATGACAGGATGTGAAGACCTTTGAGTATCTTTGGTTCCTACTAGGAGAACTTGGTATAGTGATTCCTTTATAAGAAAAACTGGAGATGACGAGCTGCGCTGGGGAGAGCCTGGCGACACTCCTTGATATTTTTCTCCCCAAGCAAATGTCAGCCCCTGGGATGCACGTCCTAGGCAATGGTACTGGCTCTCTGAGGAGTGACTCTGCTGCTCTGTAGACGCCCTGCTCCATCTTCAGGAAGAGAGTAGTCAAGATGGTGGTGTCAGTGAGTCTGATTCTCCTCCCTGCAAACGGTCCCTTGATCTTACACACTACAAGCCATACTGTTTCATTGGCTCATTGGTTCTTTCTTGCGATGGGTACATTTCTCCATATTTCACTCCAAAGGAGACTTGCTCTAACAGTCTCCTTTTTTTTTTTTTTTAAGATTGCCTAAGCTCTGCTTAAGTTCCAGGCCGGGCTTACTGATAACTTGGGGGTTCAGCATCTCCCTTGCCACAAACGGGCACAGGCACACTTGTCCTCCCTCAGGTATCAGGGAGTCAGGATGACAGTGGGCACACCTTCCTAGCCCAGGCATAATCATGCGGTCTGGTACTGCCCCAACTTAACCTTCTTCAGCTTGAATTATCCTTCCTCCCCAAACCCCCAGTCCTCTCCAAGTTTTGATGAAAAGCCTTTAACCTCTGAGTAAACACATTCTTGCCTATCTCGCTGAGGTGTCCCAACTCTGTCCTTCATGAAGAGTATGCCGTCCCAGACCTTGGTCCAAAGTTCCTCATCCTGTTTGGCATGCCCTGTGAAGTGAAATGCTGGACCATCTGTACAGCCAGATGCCCACCTCCCACATCTCCCTCTCCCTTCCAAAGGTCCAGATGTCACCGGAATAACATTAATAGCTACACTGTAGAGCTTCCTGTGTGCCAGGTACCGTGTTAAGCCCATCTATCTAACCCTGACCACCCTGCAGGGGCGAGTTTCATTGCCCTTTCTGCAGATGAGGAAGCTGAGGGTTGGCATTGCAGTGGAGCTCAGCAGTTAAGAGCATGGACTTGGAGTCAAACAGACCTGGGTTTACATGACGATTTGCTATGGACCTTTGGACAGGCTAACTCAACCCTTTTAACCTTTTTCCAGATCTAGAAAATGGAGATAGTACTGAGAAGGTTCATAGGGTTGCTGTGAAAATGAAATGAAATAACATGTGTTATTTCATAAGTGCGTAAGTACTTGTTTGCCATATGCTAGACTACATGCTGTTGGTCAATCATAGGTCACCATGGATACTGTAGTAACTGCCATCCCCCCCATCCCAAGGTTACACAGCTAGTCTGTGGCTGGAGCCACGTAACTGTGACTTCAAAGCCCAGGTTCTCTTCTGTGCCATACTGTTGCTCCCAAATTCACCTTGCTTAAGACTTTCTGGTCCCTAAGCTTGCTGTCTTGGTCTTTTCTGGTTGTGCCATTTGTTCCTGTGACAAATTCTCACAAGCCCATTATTTTTCCTGAGACATTTTCTTGGAAGCCCACCCAGGGATCCTGGATGAGACGTTCAGATCTAGAAAGTTAGGTTATGTGCTCTTTTCTCAGCCTGCCACTCCTCATTCACAACCGTTTGGGTTTTCTGTTGCTGTAGGATATGGTATTCAAAGGTTGTTGGGCCATCCTGGAGCATTTGGAAATACCTGTTTTACTGATACTCTTTGCCATGTTCATTTCGTTCCCATATTTGGGATGTGTAGTCACACACTAGAACTGGCCTGGCCATTTCGATGAAACCAACCTGCTGATTTGCACATACATTCAAACCATACCTGCATCTAGCAGACAGACTAGAGAGATTTTTTTGGGGGCCCCAAATATCAGACTATTAGGAGTTTCATTGTGATACATAGATTATAAAGGTGCATAAGCTTAGCTTCAGCAGGGTTGAGTGTTCTAAATTCAGATAAATGTAAATCTCTACTTTTCAATTAAAAATTTTTGACATTTCAATCTTAAAAAGTATGCTCCCCACCCCCCCCCTTTTTAAATTTCAGTTTTCAAGGTGTGGGACTGTGAGAAGGCAAATTCCAAGCATCTTCACTTGCCAGTCTTCTAACTTGTTTGTAGACTTCTCTTTGGAACCTTTCCAGCAAACCGTGGAATAAGCCTGCTGTTTCTAACAGTAACAGGGACATGGGTGTCACTGCTGATGTCCACGCCCCTCTCTGCCTGACTTTGGGGCCCCCGCAGAAAGACAGGAATGGACCTTCCATAAAGGAGGCCCCCCGAATCCTTCACCCTGCTCTGGCTATAGTGCCAGTCCCCTCTGCTGGTAGACGTGGCACTCGGATTTGGAGCACAGGAGCCGAATCCATCAGCTATTCGAATCCATCAGCTATTTGAATCCATCAGCATTTCATATAAAGCTCTGATGCATAGTTTTCCCTCTAAAGTTTTTCTTCTTTGCTTTTCCTAAATTATAAAAGCAACAGATGCTCCCTTCAAAGCCAAGATTAGAACTCTTCACACCTGGTTCAGAATTTCAGCTCCATCCACTCGTTAGATGTGTGGGCCTGGGAAAAACACGCACCTTCCCTGAGCCTCGATGTTCTCGTTGTACAGGAGAGTTAATGATTGCACCTCACAATGTTGCTGTGAGAGTTGAGGAAGATTGGAACATAGGATGCTCTTCTAGAGGTTTGGCATGGATTTGTTTAGTCAGCGATTATTTATTGCACCCCTATGAGCCAGTTACTGTTCTAGTTGCTCTGGAGACACTTGAGAACAAGAAGGGGTGGCAAGGGGTGGTGGTGGGGGGGGGTCTCTGTTCGTGTGATGCTGACATTCTAATTAGAGAAGATACAAAGAAGCAAGGTCATTTCAGAAATTAAGACATTAGAACCCACAGGCGGTGAATGAGTCATAGGGAGGGCCACTTTAGAACAGATTGGACGGCTGGAGGGGACCTCGCTGAGGGAGGCTCCACGCTTTGTGACTAGCAGGTCCCACATTTTCTGAGACATTCCTGCTTTTAACAGCTCTGTCCCGCTACGTATAGGTGCCAGTTTTGAGTCTGGAAAATCTGACCACCTACCGCATATCAGTCAGTTCTTTTCTGGGTGGTACTTGTTTATGAATTAGCTCCCCTTTCAGAGTTTGAGCTCCCGGGGTGAGGAACACGTCCCCGGGCCTTTCAAAGGGCCCTGGGTGGGCGTGGGTTAGCAGTGCTCTCCGAGCATTCGCCCAGCTGAGCTGACACTGAATGAACAGCCTCCGTGTTGGGAAGAAGGATGATTAGTTTCTAGCCGGAGCCCATTTTGTTCCAGTGCTGCTCTGTGTGTTCCGGTTTCTAAGGAGCTGAAAGTAATTTCTCTCTCAGTGAGACTGTGGCACGCTGTAATCTCCTAATTCTCGGCATGCAGTTTTTTAAGGGCTCTCTGAGGCCACACGAACGTCGGGCAGCCAGGGCGGTCCCAACTTGCACACGGACATTTGAGTCACAGAGCAGTCAGCTCGACACTGATGCCAACTGCATCACCCCTCTTGGGTTTTTAAATGACCATTTGAGCACACTGCACTGGGCAACTGAGCACACTGCATTTGAGCACACTGCACAGAAGGACAGGCTGCCTCTGACTCACCTGTCAGGTCCATAGCTGAACTACTTTTGTTTGACCTTGATTTGCTCAGTGCAATTAAAGACACTGTTGTGAATGCATTTCTGTCCGATTTAAGTCCAACATGTGATAGCCCAGGATCTTAAACACACACATGACCTAGGCAGATGGATGGATGGACGGGGTGGTTAGTTTCTCGCTTACCTCTGAATTGTAATTCGATCACAAGGAAAGGGCTTAATTTCAAGAACACAGAACAATGATTTGAGACTAGATACGATGCCAAAGCAGCAGGCCTTGATTCCCTTGCTACAGGGCAGCTTAATCAGGAAATGGCCTAGATGGCCGCCTTTCAAGTAGGTCCTCGCAGTAGCTTGGCAACTGGCACAGGGTCATAATTGGAAGAATTTGGCTCTGAGTGTCTGTGGGTGTTTACAGTGCACTATAGGGCAGGGCTTCTTTTATTTATAGAATATTGTGAGCAACAAGCAGCAGAAGGCTGAAAAGCCACTAAATCTCGATTTATTTTTAACAAATTCCATTTTTCCCCTCATCCCAGAAGGAGAACTGAGTTATTAAAAAAAACAGTAAAAAATACATCATCACAGAGCATGCCATATCTAATTATGGAGTTGCCATCGTCGGCCTGCAGCCACACATTTTAAGGGCTTTGTAAATCAACCATCCATTCAATCCATGAACTTATATGACTCCTATTCTGCATTTAGCGTTAGAGCAACATTATTGGCAAGTGAGTGCTGATCAGAAAAAGTTCTATACTGTCTAAATTAGGAGATGGAAGATATAAATATAGAATAGCACACTTAATGTTCCCAAAGGAAGATAAAATCACTCTTCATTGTCCATTATCCTTAGCAATACAAGCATACATCCCGTAGCACCAAATAATCTTTTTGGGGTTGTTTATTCGTTGCTATGGTGGCTCCGTGCCACTCAACGGAGCTGTATTGTGATATCTCACTGAGCCCAAGCCTGAGTGATTGTTACCCGCCTAGTCATGCAAAGACATGAATCCAGTGCTTTCGGCCTGTGTTCTTGTAGCATCTTAGAGCTCGACCAGACTTCAGAGACCCTCTCGTTCAAATACATCTTACTATAGGTGGGCAAGTTGCACCCCAGAGAGGACAGTGGCCCCGCTGCGAGGCATGGCAGCGCTGGGCTAGGGCTGTGGGCTCTGCTTTTTCTCTGATGGTGTCCTGCTGGGCTAGTCAATTAAACAGGTTTGATTTCTACCCTTAAGGGTTCACACTCTCAGATATACAGTCATCAAAACAGTTGAATAATGACCATATTCATAAGTGTATGTGTACAACAAACCGGCTAGTTGAGTAGAGGAGATGGTGAGAGTGGGGAATTTGGAAATCCGTGTATCTGGATACCAAAGAAAAAGATAAAATCAGTTGCTCTCCGACCCACTTGAGAAGAGCTTTCTAGATGCTGTGAAGTTGGTAATGGAAAGAGGTGCAGCCCCTTTGCTGAGTGTTGAGGGAGGGAAGGGAAGGGGCAGCAGTGGGTGTCAGTGAAGGTAAACGGAGGATCCCTGAAAGCGGACCATTGAGGACATATCATGGGAATACCAAAGGCAGTGAAGGACAGGGGACAGGCCAGAGACAGGCGAGTTCTGTGGAGTGCTCTGTCCCATGTTGGGATAGCATGTGGGTGCCATTCCTAGTCCCCGGGCCCCAGGTAGAAGGATAATAACTTGATCATGGTGGTCTTTTTTCTGACCCTCACAATCCTCCTTTGTGCAGCATTCTGGGCAGCCAATACCAGTGGACCAGGGCTGGCACAGAAGCTGGGACCTGTCTCTTTCTTGCCTGGGCTGATGCCTGGCACAGTGCCTGGGCCAGAGTGGGCTCTTGGTGTTAGTTCTCTTTCTGAGACTGGGAGCGGGCAGAGGGAGCGAGAGAAACCTTTATGAGGAAGAATGGACTGGGAAAGCTTCTGGAAAAGTGACCTCTTGGCAATGCTGGAGACCAGTGCTTTTGGAGGATGTGAGGAGGCCAGGAGAGGGGGTGATCTGGGCCTAAATGAAGGCTGTCACAGCATGGAGAACAGCAAGCAGGAGAGGAGAGAATGGGGGAGGCAGGCAATGGGCGATGGCTACAGACAGCCGACTGGACGGGAAGGACAGTCACGTGCTGGACATGAACCTCCTACTGTGGAGGAGGCTCACGGTGGAGGGAGGGCGCAGGGCTGCTGGATTCAGCAGCTCAGGAGCCCAGGTTACGCAGGCTGGAGCCATGGGGTTGTGAAGCACGTGGTCCCTGAGAAGAGATGGTCAGCCTTCCCGGCCACTGAGTTCCTAGCCACCCCGCACAGTGGTTAAACACGTGAGGCATTTCCAGGTGGCAAGGAAAAATCAGTACATAGAATGCCTTCGATGTGATCTTCATAGTTTTTTTTTTTCTTAATCTTTTGATACCTTAGATACTTACATGCTTTTGGGTTCCCAGAGTTCAGGATATATAAATTAGAAATTTCCAATGCTTGGAAAATAGCTGAGGAGCTTTTCAGTTTGGGACTTTTATATTTTTTTCGGATTCTGTGTTTGTACTGTAGTTTTAATAAAGTCTAATAATATTTTTTTGTGGATAAAAGTTTCTAGTTTTAAAACCTTTTTCATTTTTATGGTTTATAAAGGTAGTGCTATTTCTTGATGGAGGCTGCCCCCCAAGTGTCCTACCTCTGAGTCAGCATTCGAGGAGGAGTTCTCCCCTTTCTCTCTCCTGTTTCCTCCCCCTGGCCGTTTCCCTGTCCCTCCATCTTTTCCTGTGTGCAGCTGGCCCCCAGAGACCAAGTACCCAGGTCAGGGGATTGTGTCAGTGAGAGGTTCAGTGGTAAGAACGCTGAAGCCTTCACCTGCGAGGAGGAGGTTGGGAAGTTGCCCATGAACTGAAAAGACACCCCTGTCTCCCTGTCCCAGGCATTGCCCATGGAGTTGGCTGACCCGATCATATTGTGTGTCCCCAGATAACAGTGGCATTAGTGATTGATGATGCCTTTAAGCTCTCCAGAGTAAGAAAATGTTGGTAGTTTGTTGCCAGAGCCCTATCATTTCACCCTTTCTCAGAATTACTTTGCCAAGCACCCAGCAGATGTTCAAGAAACGTGTTTGGTTCATTGAGCCACTGCGGGTCACGGCCGCTGTCACTGCCGCCACTACCTAAGGGTGTTCTGAGGGCATTCAGTGAAAGCCCTGAAGATTGTATATGTTAAGACTAGTCCAGAGTCCACCCTCCTTCCTTCAGGCTGGTCAGCCACACCTTGCCTATCAGCACCTATTTGCTCATGATCAGAGTGATAGAAGGGTCCAGTGGCCAGGGGCATCGGAGGTCACTTCCTCTGGCGCCACTCCTGTGCAGGAAAATCCCGTTTGTGCCTGTCATGACAGGCAGGCCCCTCACCCCCTCGGGCACCCACACACCAGGCATCCTGCTCCCCCTTTGTGGACATGTCTGCCTGTTAGAAAATCCTTGATTCTAATTCAAATCTGCCTCTTGGCACTGTTTCCTCATTGACATAGTTCTGCCCTTTGTAGCAACACAGAGCAAAGGTCTGTAGGCAGGGCATGATTCCACTTTGAAGTTTGGAAGTAGAGCTCAAGGACCCCCTCGCCTTTCCCTTGCCCACCCCCTTTTATCTCCCTCCCCAGGGTTTCTGTTTTCCAGTGCCTTCAACCGTTCTTTATGGGCCATGCAGTCAATATTAACATTAATGATAGGAGACATTAATTCAGTGCTTACCATGTGCCAGGCACTGTTCTGAGCTCTGTATATGAACTGTCTTATCTACTACTCACAACCACTCTATGAGGTGGAGAATGCCAATATCCTCATTTTACCAATGAGGAAACTGAGGAACGGAGGCCAGATCTTGTCCAGAGTCACACAGGTAAGCGGCAGAGCGGAGATTTGAATCCAGGCAGTCTGGCTCCAGCTCCTATGTTGTTAGCTGTGGGGCTACAATATCTCACCACCTTAGTTAGCACCAAAAGCAAGCCCATGGTGCATGTGACTGGGGCTGGCCCAACTCTGACTTACGTCGCAAGAAATCATTTGACAGGAGCCTGACTTGAACCATTTTCTATGAAAGCTCTTCAGAGTTTTTTTAGACAGAACCGACTGCAGGTTAGAGGCCTTCGTACTGTCATCCACAGATGGGTTCATCCTGGCTCCACCAAGCCCTGCGGAGGCTTAGATCACGGTGGCAAATGCGTGCATTCGTGTTCGTTTTCCTGAAATTCCTAAATCAGGAGGGGTTTTTAAAGGTGCAGGTGAGGGAGGTGGTTGGGGCCAGTCCGAGCTGGGCTTGAGTGCTGGCCCTGCCCCTTGCCAGCTGTGGCACTAGGCGCCAGTCACCTGTGGTCTGTTTCCTTTTCTGTAAGATGGGAGTAACAGCATCTTTTCACTGGATGTTTTGAGCGTTACATGAGCAAAGGCGAATGTGTCGTGAAGTTGCAGTGACTGTTGCCGAGTATTTCCCACACCTGATACTTCAAGGTTTGGTGACCAAGCCCTCGTTCACTGTCTGGCCCTTCCTGCTTTTGGAAGTGAACCCCAGCTCCTCATCTGCCTGCCATCTTGTGGAGTCTGCAGAGGCATGAGGTGGGTTCCTTCCGGGCAGGAACAGCCCCTGCCGTCACATTGGTCACCCTACTCAGAACCTTGGCAGCTCAGGCCAGGCTCCCCCGGGAGTCTAGGCAAAGGTGACTCATGACTTCATCAAGAGTCTGCTTCCTGTGCTCAGAGGCCCTTTTGGCCCCGGGCACTGGCCACGTGCTGGCTGAGCCGGGAGGACTGAGAAGCCAAGGCTGACCCATCTTTCTCTTTGTCAGTTGCTTTTCATAGAGCGTGCATCCCAGTTACTATTTCCTAGAGGTTTAAGCTGCAGAGTGTGGGGCCTGGTCCCTGAGGTGTGGGCCCAGAGACCTGGAGAGCAGAGCAGCTCGAAGCAATAGAAAAAAGATTGAATAAAATCCAGTTCCGTCATTACCAAAAGTGGGGCCTTGAGCAGTAACTGTATCTCCCTGCAATGTAGTATCTCTACCTGAAAATGGGGGATGACAATAGAACGAACACCTAAGGTTGATAGGAAGACTAGATGGGATCCTATGTGGGCATAACAAAAGGCACCTGGCACAATGTCTAACAATTAATAAATATAAGTATTGAACAATAATTTCCTTTCTCTTCCACTATCTACTCCTTCTGCTTTTCTAGTTCTGAATGCTGTTGATTTTCTAGATGTCTTTGGGTAAATATCTTAACTTCTCTTCACCCCTTCTCTCTTCATAGAAAAGAGTCGAGCCACACTACTGGTTCTAAATAGGTACATAGCTCCCTCTATAGGACATCTTGGGAATGTGTGGGGTGATTTGGCTGTCGCAATGATGGGGACAGGGCTTTCACTGGGGGTTAGTAAGGATGCTAGATGTAACAAAGACTATCCAACACCCTATACAACTTACTGAAGTTCAGCGGACATTCATGTAGGTGAAACCCTGTTTATAATTATCTGAGCCAGGAATATGACTCCGTTTTACACATAGACACAAATAATTTTTGCATGTTTTTAATATACAGTAAGTCTTCACTCACCATTGTCAGTAGGTTCTTGGAAACTGCAACCTTAAGCGAAACGACACATAACAAAACCAATTTTACCATAGGCTAATTCATATAACAAGTACAAATTGCCAGTTATAAAAACATTCACAGAGGTATAAGATACAGCCCAGGGAATATAGTCAATAATATTGTAATAACTGTGTATGGTGTTAGATAGGTACCAGACTTATCAGAGTGATCACTTCATAAGTTATATAAATGTCTAATCACTGTGCTGTACACCTGAAACTAATATAACATCGGATGTCAACTATAATTGAAGAACTTTTCAAAAAACATTTTAAAAGAGTTAAGTTCCTATGGCATATTTCTGATCACAAAAATATCACCAAACTTATAAATAAAGACCAAAAACATTTCTAATGTTAAACATGAAAATAAATGTAAGCTGTGTATACATTTAAGAAAGACTAATAAAAACAAGTAAGAGAATTATTTTCAAACCCGCTCATTTCAGTTCAATGTCACGGGTGGCCAGAGCTCATCCTAGCAGCTCAGGGCACAAGGCAGGCACCCTTTCCCAGACAGGACACCCTTACATCGCAGGGCCACTCACATACATCCACACTCACTCAGATGGGATCGTTTAGACACTCCAATTCACCTGATGTGCACATCTTTGGGAAGTGGGAGGAAGCCGGAGTACCTGGAGAAAACCATGCAGACACGGGAAGAATGTGCAAACTCCACACAGACAGTGGCTCCAGCTGGGAATCGTTTTTTTTTTTTTCTCATCCACGTTAAAACTAAATGACTTCGAATGAAATGATGTTATTCGAGGACATGCTGTACATGGAAGCTTCCAGGAGCACAACCACCAATGAATGACAGGAGGTTTACCTTTTTAAGCGCCTCATTATACCTTTCATTATGTCTTCTAGAGTTGCTGTGCCCAGCATTTACATAGTGACATACATATTACCTTCTGTTAACTAACTTCATTTCCTTCTAAGTGTTACAGTTAGGGTATTATGTTGATTGTTTTTAAAATGATAAGTATTGGTAGGTTATGTTATTTACAAATTTCATTTCAAGAGAGTGAAAGGAATGTTAAAAATATTTATATTGCATCTTTGAATTTTTAATATGAGAAAGGGGGGAGGGAGAAAGAGAGAGAGAGTGTGTGAGAGAGAGAGAGAGAGAGTGTGTGAGAGTGTGAGAGTGTGTGTGTGTGTGTGTGTGTGTGTGTATTAGCTTATAAATTAGCTGGAGAAATCTTAATATACATTTGAAATAAAAAGAAATGGTTCTATTTCTCTTAGATGTGTAATGTGAGTCAGAATTTTTAACTGCATCCATTGTCAGGGAAATAAGGTGTTTTGATGGTTCCCCTGTTCCTTTTAGGAAATACATAATCTTAAAGAGCCTGAAACATAGTTTTCATTATCTTTTTTCCATCTTTGCCCTCCCACCTGTACATATATTTTTTAAAACTCATGTGTAGATTTTTACAGAAAGGAAAACCATCCAGTCTCCCTGCTCTTTATCAAGTTTGTTTTGATTATTTTGTAGCCTCTGCCTACACCTATGAATTATTTGAATTTCATGAATTCCCTATTCATATTCCTTACCTATTTTTCCACTGAGGTATTTGTCTTTTTATTGAATCCTAGGAGGTTTTATTTTGTTCTGTTTTATTTAATTCAGAAGGGATAATACCCCTTCCCCTGTGACAGAGCTCTGGAGTCACACAGATCCGAGTTTGAACCCTGGCTTTCCCGCTCCTGAGAGGAGGAATTTCAGGCAGCTTATTCGATGTCCCTGAGAATTAGTTACTTTTTCTCTGAGAACTGAATGAAACAACACTGAATGGCACAAAATAAAAGCCCAGTGCGGGGTTTCTGCTGCTCCTGTTTTTATGTTGTTACTTCTGTTGTGACTCCTGCACTGAATATTTTCTTAGAAAAAAATATCTCAAGTTCTGACACACCCATGGTTTCTCAGATCCTTAGACCTGTAACACTTGCTGTAACCAAAGCTCATGAGTGGAAAACGAAACTGAAATCACTGAAGTATGTTTTTAAAATTATTGTTATTATGTCTCGTGTAGGAAAGAGACAGATGAAAGCAAACAAGCTGATTCCAGTTCCAGTGAAAGGAGGAACTTGAACTTTCAGGGTTATTCCTGGGGTCAGGGCACACTCAGATGAACCTCTTAGGTCTGGGGCCTCATCACAAGATTAAATCGTCTTCCTCAAGCCCTGCTTGCCAGGGCAGGCAAGTGGGCAAGTGCATTTCAGGAAGGTCCCCAATTGCTCAGAGTTGAAACAGAAAGGATCATCGGGTTAACTGTGCCTAACACGCCTGCCCTTTCCCCAGCGCTTCTGGTTGATTCATGTTACCGGCTTTGGCATCCTTGTCATGTAGGCGGGATGGGCACAAGCCTGCCTGTCCGCCCTCTTTCTCCTGCTTGAGACAGTTTGGCTTTTCTTTGCTGAGTCACTGAAACAGCAAAGCCCGTGTGGAGTCCCGACGATGGGAGTTGGGCACATCGGATTTAGTCCCTGTTCCCCACCTCCCGGCTGTGTGATCTTGAACAAGTGACTGCACCTCTCTGAGTCTCAGTGCCACCTTCTGCATGATATTGATAATAACGCCTTCCCTGAAAGGTCACTGTGAGGACAGAATGAGCTATGAAAGGGCCAGTACTGCCCTTGGCACATTTGACGCTCAGTCAATGGGAGGTGGTTGCTGCTTCGAAAAGGTGTGTGGCAGGTAGACCACAGCCGCAGTGTCGTCTGTGATGCCGCCTAGCCATCTCTCACACACCTGTCACTTATCGTGTCCCAGACCGGTGGTCCTGCCCCGCTCGGGGATTCCTCCAGCTGTCACACAGGGCACGCTGCCCAACAAGTGGACTCAGGCTGGATTTTTCCCCTTGCTGGGGGCCTTTGTGCAGTTCACAGACTGGCCGTCGCCCCTCACATCAGAAAGAAAGAGGAAACCCCGTTGGCTGTTCCTGCAGAGTATACCAAGAATCAACTTCTCAGCACCCCCACCCTGGCCGCTCAGCCCGGCCTCCCCTTATACCTCATGTCTCATCCATCAGCACAGCCTACCTGAAATATGTCTAGAATTCAGCTGCTGCTCACCACCTCCACTCCTAAAACCAGGGCTGAGCCATGTCATCTTTCCCCAGACAAGTCTAGTCTTTTCCGTCCTGG
>NW_017731538.1:1591076-1812161 GCF_001890085.2 Hipposideros armiger
CACACAGCCCCACTCCCACCACACGCGCATATAACGCATACACACAGGTCCCCGCGACACATGCTCATCCCCTCATTCCCCAGCCTCTTCTCCGCACTGCAGTCAGACTTAAAACCCAAGCAGGATCGGTCACGGGTCCTCCAAACCCCTCGGCTCGCCACAGCCCATGACTGGCTCTTCTCTGCCTGGAATGCGCCTTCCTCAGCCCCTCGCCGCCTCGCCTCCTCACATGCAGACTGCCTCCATCGCCAGTGCACCTCCTGCCCTGCCTCTGACTTTCCTCCTTAGCACTTGCTGCCTCCCAGTAGAATTTACTTACTTACCTCCTTTGCTTGCCTTCCTCACCGGAATGTGGACCAGACGAGAACAAGGATGTCTGTCTCCCAGCCCCCAGCCCCAGCACTGCTGTGTAGAACAGTGCCTGGCACTTGGATGCCCTCAGTAAATATTTGCTAAAAGATGAATGAATGATTGTGGGCCAGCACACTCACAGTGTCTCCCTTATTGCAAAATTGTCCTGAATTGAAATTTGACTGCCACATGCAGTTGGTGGTGGAAATTTACTCAAATTACCAATTTTTTCACTGTAGAAATTACCTGGCATGTATAAGTGCTCAATAAATTGTGCTGGATGGATTGCTTTAGAGTGCTGGGGCCATGGTAGCCATCTGTGGCCTCTTTACCCATCAGCCAAAACCTGGTAGGTGGGACATAGAGGAATGCCTGCCTCCCTGTGCCCCTAATTCCCTCGGCTGCACGTCGTTGTTTCACCCCAGAGCCTCTGGTGCAGCCCAGCTGCATTCCCTTCTTTTGTGGGCTCCATCTCACTAGGGAAATCATGATCCTTTGCTTTCGCATCTCATCTCCCTGGGCAACTCCAAAGCTCTGCTATCACCCATTGGCTTAATGTTCTCATCATCCTATTCTCAGCTTTCCGTTGGAGGAGCTAGTTCTCTGTATTTCAGTTTCATTGACCATAAAATGAAGGGATTGGACTTTTAAAATACCACTTACCTTTCCAATTCTTGGAAGTCCTTAGTGCTTCCTGCTGCAAAATGCTGCCTCTGGGATGTTCCCCAGCCCCCACCCAGGCCCCTCTCTCCAGCCTTTCCCTTGTCACCCTCGCTGACTCCATCTTGGTCCCCGGAGCTCCCTGTCCTGGAGCTCCTCAACTTTAAGTTCCTTCGTGTCCACTTGCCAGTCACTCTCCCCCAACCCCACGCTTCTCTCTCACCATTTCTGAGCTCCTTCATCCCAAGATTTCCAGTCTGAGTTTGCTTCTTTGCCATCAGCACGTACCTTCCACAGCCTCTGCCCTTCTTTACCAACCAGCATGAGGTCGTCACTTCAGTAACTACAGATGAGCATTCTGAGTGCTTTTCCTATGTTGAGCTCCTTCAGTCTGTGAGGAGGACTCCTCCCCCTTTTGTAGATGAGGAAACTGCCGCTCCTAGAGGTCATGGAACTTACAGAGTTGTAAGTGGCAGAGCTGGGACTTGAACCCAGGCCGTCTGGGTCCGGAAGCCCTGCACTGACCACCACCCTGTTCCACTTGTCTTCACGCACCCATCACCCTCTTGCCCTTTTGTCCACAACCTAGCTGCCCCTCAACGTGGGGAGAATCCCAGCTCTTCTCTGCTGCTGCTTGGAGAGGTGCCTGAAGGTCACAGGCCCGGTCTAGCAACTCTGCATAAACGCCTGCCCACTGTGCGGCCTCCGCAGAGAGGCCACGCTGCTCTACACAGACCACTCCCTTGCACCTCTTCCTGGCCTGTCCTCAGGTCCCTCCCCCACTGGGCAGTTGGCCTTGCTCTCTGCCAGGGTGAAAAGGTGGAGGCTGCTTCATTTAAGTGTCCCTTTTCTGCATTGCCTAATATTCTTCCCATTTTCTGTCTTCCTGTCAACCTTCCCCACTATTTCAAAGAAGGCCTGTCCTTTTTCCTCTGAGTCTCAGCTCTCCTTGGGTCCACACCCTGCTGTCTGTCCCAGCCGCCTCCCAATCAGAAACTCAAAGCATCTTTCAGGCTGTCGTGTCTTTGACTCAGCTCTCCCTCACCTGGCATCTTTCCTTTTACCACCAAGTAACAGCAGTGCATCCTTTTGTTTCCTTTAGAACAAGATGCAGATGTTTTCCAGAACTTTCTTCAACTTCAGGCAGTAAGTTTTTTTGGTGGAAAGCGTGTTCTTCCCCTGAGTCGTTAGGGCCAGGCAGTCTTCTCTTATTCTGTAGCATTAAAAAATGAAGAAAGAAGAAAACAGGAGGCAGGCTGATATGTCTTTGGTTAATGAGCATGACTCATTGATCCTTCTTGGCAGTGGGAGGGAGCTGTGCCATCTGTGAAGGTAGGGGCACGTTGAGGCTCAGGGTCAGGAGGAGAGCTTTGCCCTCGGGAGGCCGCCTCCCACAGCTGACATGGCAGGACAGCTGGGATGTAGCAGATACACAGCACACACAGCCCCATGCCCACCGAACGTTGATCATCTCCTTTGTGCCAGGCCCTGGGCTGGGCACTGGGGTGCAGGGGAGACCAGGACCCTGCTGAGGGAGAGGCAGCACCTGTGAGCTCTCTTGGCAGTTTCAGATTCCATTGTCGTCTTCCCAGTAATGCAGAGAAACCTCAGGTCTAGGCTGGAGGGGAAACCCTCGGAGCAGAGTCCAAGGAGTGGACTGAATGCACCTGGGTGCTGCAAACAAAACGTGGGTGCTGAGAGGCAGAGGGCAGCGTGAGGCAGAGGTCATGCACCGGGCAGAGCAGGTGGCCAGAGACCACTCATAGGAAAAAGTGGAACGGGGACCTGAGACCTCAGGCTGCTTTCAGAGGAGCCAAGAGTGTGATGATCAAGCCACACCAAGCACCTTCTGGCAAGGAAATCGGCAGTGTGGGAGGGGACAGGAGGGGATCCTTAGTCCCGACTGGTTTTGCAGAGCAGGCTCCCTTAGTGTACCCCCCAGAACCTTTGTCTGCCAGGTTAGATGAGACAAGGCGTGTGGACGGGCACCTGGGGAGTAGGGGACTCCACTGCTCCTGGACCTTCACCCTCCAGGGTTATTTATGTATAAGCTTCCAAGAAGCCCTGCTGAAAAGAAGCCTAACCGTTGAACCCAGCATTCCCCATTCTTCTTTGGCCATTGATAACATTTCCCGTGTAACATCATTAAAATCCCATGGGATTTTAACCAGTGTTCTATGACAGACCTTTGAGGAGTGCCAGCTTCAAGAATGTTTAAATCCCTGCTTCCTATGGAATGTGCTCACTTCTTATTTTGTGCAGGGGCCATGCCATGTAGTGGGAAAGAAGATTAATGGACTTTAGTCAAGACTCACCTGGTTTAAATCTACCTTCCTATAAAATCACCAGCCTTGGTCAAGTTCCTGCACCTCTGAAACTTCATTTTCTTATCTGTAAAACAGGAACAAGCCCTTAGCCATCCTATAGGGCTGTTGTGATGGTTAAATGAGAAAATAGGTAACACTTGGGCTTATTACGTGCCAGGCATCATCTTAAGCACTTTACTCTCCACCACAGCTCTGAGGTAGGTCATGTTATCATCCATATCATGCAGGTCAGGAGACCATGACACATGAAGTTAAGTGTCGTGCATATGTGGGAACTGAGATTACACCCTAGGCACTGATGCACAGTGGAGTGAGGCTATGAAACCTGGGGAGCACGCTCCTAACCACCGTGTCATAAAGGACCCGGTGCATTAAAAGCACTAAGTAATATCAGTTCCCTTCTTGGATATTTACAGGGGCTCAGTCCTTCCTGAGACTCCACGTCATTCTGCAGTCTTTTTTCAATCAAACCTGTTAAAGGAGTAATCTGGACCTGCTTGTCCACGCCATTGCTGTGGTTCTGACGCTTGTTTTGCCCCTCCCCCACATCCTGATCACCTGTCAGCGGTCCCATCAGTGGTCCATACATCACCATCCAGGACCAAGAGTCCCCCCAAGAAGCCCAGTGGGGCCTTAGCTTGTTCCTCAGGTTGTTCTCCTTCCTGTACTTCAGGGATGGACTTGGCAAAGGTCTGAGAAGGCATCCCTTTGACCATTCATTCTGCACTCACTCACTGGGCGCCTGTACTGGGCTAAGTGCATGCTGTGTTTTGTGACTCTTATTTAGACCCACAAACCCTTCTAACAGCCCTCAGTAACCCTCCAAGACTGGAATGCTGTGGACTGTCCTCCATCAATGGTACTAGGTGGTCTTTTCCACAAAGACCTGCCTTGTTTTGATTCACAAAGTACTCCAGAATTCACTAACCTACTCAGTGAGACCCTCTTAACTGGCCCCCCAAGCCCTGTATTTCCAAAGGCAACCAATCTCCCTGATTTATGTCCGATTTCGGGATCCCCAAGCATCTAGAGCTGTCAGTAGGACTGGGTACAGAAGTGCCACAAACAGGGCTCTCCTGCACACCCCTGACAGCCACTGCAAATACGGCTCTCCTCTGCTCAGAACCTAATCTCACCATGCAGTCCACCAGGCAAACATCTGCAACACCAAATTCAAGTCTCACCCCCTCCCGGATGCCTTCTCATTCCATTACCCACACTCCCCCCCCCCCCCCCGTCAACACACACACACACACACACACACACACACGCAGCAACTTATTTTCTGCTCTGCTCCTGTAGCTTACATCCTCCCCATTAGAAAAAAAGGCAACCGTTCCTTAAAACACTTGACTGCCACCTGCCGGAAATTTATTGTAATGGCTTCAAAATGTCTGCCACTTATAAAGGCGAAGACATATCCTGGAGTCCTGCCATGCACTGCTCTCACAACTGTGAGTGTGGCCCTGCCGGTTGCAGGGGTTATGCCATCACATCTCTTTACCAACTAGATGGAGGGAATCTAGAACATAAGGCCAGCTGATGCCCCCCTGTGTCCCCAGTGCCCTGGCTTCCGCTGCGGGCTAGATAAATGCATGCTGAATGGTCCTGGTGCAAACATCCGTCACTTCAGGCATGGCACCTGGGCCCACTGGGTGAAGATTCTTTAAATCTACCTTTCGCAAAGCAAGGCAACCAAACACTCCACAGGCTGTCATTAAGGATAGGGGTCAAGGGGGACTTTCAGGAGGGACAGGGCCCTTTCAGCCTCTCGCCTCTGCTCAGAGGCCACCACCATCTGAACAGACCAGAGCCACCCCACATTCCTTCTCAGTAAACCCCGAGTCAGGCACCAGCACCACGTAGTGGAGAACACGCAGAATGGGCCCGGGACCACCTGCCCTGGCTCTCTGAGGGAGAGAAAGTTCCTCCAGACCACTGCTGTGCCCAGGGCCAGTCCTTGTGGGGATGCAGAGGTGGCCACACAGGGGCCCTTCCTGGGAAATTGGGGGTTTTGTACAGCTCCTAGCAAGGGTAGTCAAGGATGTTGATTCATATCATCTATATTTTTCTGAGCTGTGCCCTTTTACTAAGCCACGTCATCAAAAGCCATGGACCCAATGACATCCTGGGGCTTTACAAAGAGGTCTTAACAAAACCATCCAGCTGTCACAGCTTGGGGTGGAGGCAAGAGAGTGGAACAGGCTTTCACTGGGGTCCCGTTTTAAAAAGGGGATGCCCTCTGTTCTTTCACAAAGCTTGTTTCTCCAGAGCCGCTCTGCACAGAATTGCTCAGTTCCCAGAGAGAACCTTCCCGACAAATGCTCTTCCTTGCTCAGTCTGTCCCAGTGAACTAGCTGATATGCTTCCCAGCCTGTCTGGAAGCTAGCATTTCCCTCTCTGCCCTGGCTGCCAGGAAGCCCAGAGCCAACTTGTTGGCTCGGTTTCTGTAGCTTTCCTGAACCAGGATTGCTTCTCCTCATTTCCCCTCATTCCTTCCCCCAGGAGTGCTTATTTTGGGGGTTTTGTATGTTACTTTGTGGGGATGGTTTTGGAGGCAGGACCAGGGGATGGTTTGGTAGTTAGAACCAATAGTGAGCTGTACACACCTAGGTTCAGTCCCCTTTGCTAGTTGTGTCATCTTCACATGACTTTGCCTCTTCAATCCTTAATTCCTTACCTGGAAAACTGGGGTAGTGATCATAATGAATGCTTAGGTTATTGTAAAGATTAAACTAGTCCAGTGTAAATGCCACTGTTCCCTTTCCCTCCTCCCAGGTCAGGCTTGGTCTGTGGCTCCAGGATCCTAGTCTGCATGTCTTTTCTCCTGCCTGTGTCAGGCTGCTTAGGAAGACTGACACAGCAGAAAGAACTAGGTGACCAGCTGTCCTGGTTTGTCTGGGACAGAGGAGTTTCTTGGGATGCAGGCCTTGCAGTGCTAAAACAGGAAGGTCTTAGGCAAACTGAAGACTTGGTCACCCTAGCCACAACCAACCTTGGCATCTCAGTGGCTTACAGTAGGGTTTATTTCTTCCTCCGCTGTTCTCCATCCAGGACCTGGGCTCAAGGAGGAGCCTCTATTCTGGGAATTTGCTGGTCTCAGCACAAAGAACACATGCTGACAGTTCTGTTTCAAAGTTGCAGTTGTCCCATCCACTCCCATTCATCAGTCAGAGTCACAGGGCCAGGCTTGGCCGGGGTAGCCTGCAGGCTCTCCCCACAGGGAGGGGCAGCTGATGGTGTGAACCTTAATATAATCTACAGTCTCCCCTTTCTCTTCTTGCAGCATTCTGTGTGCTGGGGCAGGGAGGAGGGAAAGCAGCAAGAGACACCTAGTCTGTGATTTCGTGGTCTTGGATGTGGTCAGATTCCTGTAGAACAGCGGTTCTCAACCTTCCTAATGCCGCGACCCTTTAATACAGTTCCTCATGTTGTGGTGACCCCCAACCATAAAATTATTTTCATTGCTACTCTATAACTGTAATTTTGCTACTGTTATGAATCGTAATGTAAATATCTTTTTTTCTGATGGTCTTAGGCAGCCCCTGTGAAAAGGTTGTTCGACCCCCAAAGGGGTCGGGACCCACAGGTGGAGAACCGCTGCGTGGTGCGTGGGGGTTTCTTAAGGGGCAAATTGGCCTCACCCTGCTCTGCTCAGAGGATCAGCTGTGTCTCCTTGTGGCACCTAATAGTGGTTGATGGGTTGCAGGGGCAGCCTGGGCTGGCTCCTCTTCTAGTCCCCTGGTTCCTTTGCATGGAGCCCCTGAAATTTCTCCCCCTGTGCTCCGAGGAGCATGAGGAGGCTGAGGTGGGACGGAGGTGCCCCCAAGTCCTTCCCAGGCACACTGCACAAATCCTTGTGCTTTCCTTTCTCTGGCCATCCAGCGAGCCTCCCTCCCACCTTTGGAAGTCTCTGGCTCAGAGGTGGGCACACATGTGGCCCCCGACTCCAGGGCCACAGGCCAGGCTCTCCCAAGAACATCCTTGCTGTGTGCCACTTGGATGGCAGCACCAGGGCTGGCCCCGAGCCCCCACTCGGCAAGGGCACCTCTCGTAGGCGCCTTCCTGCCTTCAGTTTCTTAGAGCGCTCTCCCTTGGCTCCAATTTTTTGGAAGTACGTAGCACTGTAAGAGGGTTGTTGTTGTTGTTTTTTCCCTTTTGTTTCATTTATTGTTTCACATCTAAGAACACCTTCTCGGAGAGAAAGCAGTTTTCCAAAAACAATGACCACAGCTGATTAAGTTTCCTTACTTTGTCCGAGCATATAAAAAAAAGGCCCTCTGATTTTTGTTGCGCAAAACATAGTGCCAAAGTCCATGTTAGCATTTATTATGTCCAGAAAGTAAATCTGAGTACTGGAAAAACTGATCAAAATAAGAAATTTCATACGAAGTTTGGTATTTAGGACATTCATCTAAGTTTCAGGGAGGTGTGAGAAAGAGAAGGAGTGCGGTGTGGTACTGGGAGATACCTACAGTAAGATGGGGCAGGCAGAAAGCAGAGAGGCTGAGGGTGTGAAGGGCGGGGCGGGAGCGGCAAGGCGGAGCCAGAGGGCTGCTCCTCAGAGGTGACACCTGAAGGCACTCGAAAAGGAAGCGGGAGTTCACCAGGTGGTGGAGTGGCTAAAGGAAGCCACACCTGGAAAACAGTGTGGGCACAGCTGAGGCCATGTGCTCTTGGGAACTTAAATAGCTCAGTGTCTGGGAGCTTTCAACAGCAGATGAGGAGGGTTGGGCTGGAGTTTCCTGCTAGGGAGTTGGGGGTTTTATCTGGAAGGTTTGGAGCACAGCAGGGAGGCCATTGAAGTGTTTTAAGCAAGGGCTTGTCTATCTCTGACCCCAGTGAGGCAGGGGTGAGGCTGAGGAGAGCAGCCTGGATGGAGGCAATGACCCGGAGACAGGGAGATGGCCAGGCCCATCCACCAGAGGGCTATGTGGGGATTCTGGGGTGTGAGAAGGAGAGAGAGGAGGATGCCCAGTGTGGGCCCTCAAGTTGCTAATTCGTGGGCTGGGAGGATAGTGTGGGACCTGGACTGGGAATCGGATTTAGACGCAATCAGAGATGGGAAGCCTGCCTCCAGCGGCACTTCCTGGGGACTTGCGTCCATTCGCCCCTGCTGTGTCAACTGAGGACCAGAAGTCCAGAATTCCTGGTCAGGTGGTTTGCACATGCCCAGAGACGGGTTAGCAGAGTCGGACTACAACAGGGAGTATCTCCAGAGGACAAAAATCAGTTCTACTCCTGGATATTCATTTGAAGACCTATATAATCAAGACAAAAATAAGTAGTCCAAAGACGGCAAGAACTAGCCAGCGGAATGTGAAACACTGGAATTCTTGTTTCGGAAAGGTCAGTAAAGCCCCATGTGAAATCAAAGTCCTGCCATCTCAAGGCAGAGCAGGAGGGCGGGGACACCCCAGTCTTCCTTCAGGGCCTCTTCCTCTCAGATTCGGAACACAGGGGCAGACAGGACACCCTCTGTCCTGCCTATAATGGGCAGGGAGCGCTCTCATTGTTAACATCAGCGAGCACCTTTTCAGAATTGATGTCTCCCTTAGTTTTGTGTGTGCTCAGATGTGCTGAGGATCGTGGACATTTTCGTAAAACTTCTGGGAGCAACCTAAGATATTTAAGGCGTTGTCTCTGCTGGCACTTTGTTTTGGCTTCATGTTTTCTGAAGACTTATTTTCCATGGTTCCTCATTGTTGGTGTTTAGGTCACTTCACTTGAGGGAAAGGTTTGAGTGACGTCCTTAGCAGTGAGTGCAGCTTCAGGAGCCCCTCCGCCCCAGCTGTGTGACCTCATCTAGGTCCTTCACCTCTCTACCTCAGCCTTCTCAGCAGTAAAATGAAGATAGCAGTGGTATCTACCTCATAGTTATTTCCAGGTTTAAATGAGTTCATCTACATAATGCAATAAGAACAGTGCCTGATGCAAAGTACACACTCAGTAAATGTTCATTATTATTGCTTGACCCAGCAGAAGAAATGAAAAATAAAAATTACGTCTTCCTCCTCTGATGGCCGTGCCAAGAATCCATGTTTAGTAATTTAAAAAGCATTGCCGTTCACAGAAAATATCTCCTGCCAGATTCCTTCATGTGTTTGCAGTTTCGTTGAACAGGCAGCTGTTAAAAGATGGGACTGTGAGCCGCTCAGCTACTCCCTGTAATTAGGAGTCATGAGCTAGCTCCCCCATCTGTCTTAGCAAATAAGAGATTTTTTTAAGTCTGTTTGCCCCAAAGTGACCTGTCTGGGTTTTCTTTTCCCGTGGGTCCCACTCTAGGTTTCTGGAAGAAGTTGACTGCCTGAAAGGAAACTACAAAACATGAAAATCGCGTTGAGGTGACCAACAAGTCCAGTGGCTCCTTATTCCTCCCAGGGTGGATCTGAGGTTTAAGAACTGTAACTTCAGGTAATAAATCATCGTATCCCCCCCTCCCTCTCCCCCTCCCCCAACTGACTGCCATTGGCAGTTTCTATGGTAGTTCTTCCTTCAGGAAGTGTGGTGGCTTCTAGGCCCTGAAACTTGGAATATTCCACCTCCTGCTATTGTCTGGCTGTTCACAAAGAGAGGGTGGGGACTGGAGATGGCACCCCATCTCACACCGAGGCCTAAGGGACCACCTAGACCCTGAGGGGAGGGCTCTGGACTCATGCCTGGCCTACTTCTCTGAATGTCAGTAATAACACAACAACAATGGCAGCAACCCCACAAGGCCTTTAACGCGCTTAAATTATTATAAAATGCTCCTTGAAGAATAAACCAGAATAGCCAGGAGATTTCTGAAAATGAAGAGTAAAAAGAGGAAAAGGATTTGTTCTACCAGATATTAAAATGTATTGTAAAGCCACAATAATAAACAGTGTGGCACTAGAACAGAAATAACTAGATCAAAGGAACAGAAGAGAAAGTGCAGAAATAGTGAGTAAAGGTGGCACCTCCAATGCTCGGTAACAGGATGTATGGCCTAACAGACGGTATTGGGACAGTTGTCTGTCCATTAGAGGCAAATGAGAAATTTCCAACATTAGGTAGTCCACTGAAAATAATTTCCAAATGGCTTAAAGAGCTAAAGAGAAAGGTAAAATTATAAAAATATTAGTAAAGAGGACATTCTTATTATTTTGGGGTGAGTAAAGGCTTTTTAAAACGTCACTTGTAGTATCACATGCAAATACCACAAGCAAAGTTAAGAAGCAGAAAGGTGGGAAGGTATTTACAACAAAGAATATATTTCTATATACAAATTTATTCCTTAATTCAACATCTATTTATTGAGTGCTGTGTGCTAGGAAGTGGTCTAGGCACTAAGGGTACAAGCAGTAAGCCAAACAAAACCCCTGCTCCTCTGATGCTTATAGTCTAATGGAGAGGCCAGCCAGTAAGGAAAGAAAGAAATAGGTTACCATAGGCCAAATTTTGATAAGGGCGATGGAAAAAAATTAAGCAAGCTAGGTGGGGGTGGTTAGGGAGGGTTGGCAGGGGTTGTATGTGGATAGTCAAGGAAGCTTCCTTGATAAAATGACATTTGAGCTGAAATATTTTTGCAATGAAAAACATAGAAAAAATACATCATGACTTGTCCAACAACCCAATATAAAGGAACAAGGGGAGAAGTAGTTGAATTTTGGATTTTTATTTTATTTCATTTTTATGCTGAGCTGATAGGATTTGTGATGGATTGGATGCAGGTTGTGAAAGAAAGAAATGAATCAGGAGTGACTTCTAGTTTTGGGGCCTGAGCAACCAGAAGGATTGCAATACTGTTTACTGACATGGGCGTGACTAAGAGGATTGGCTTGGGGAGAACCAGGGGTTTGGTCATGGACATTTCAGTGTGAGGTCTCTGTCGTATATTCAGAGGGAGGTGTCAGGGAGATGGTGGGTTATACAAGCTTGGCATTCAGGGAGAGGCTTGAGCTGGAGATGTAAATTTGGGAGCTGTCATAGTATGGATAGATTTGAAGCAATGAAAATAGACAGACCTCCTAGGGAATGAGTATAGACAGAGAGGAGGTCCAAGGACACCCACGGGACCCTCTTTTAGAGGCAAGGGAGATGAGGAGGAACCTGCTGACGAGACCAAAAAGGGCGTGGCTGGCCACTGAAGTAGGAGAACCAGGAGAAGGTGGCATTTCTGAAGCCAAGAGACGATTGGGAGGAAGAACCAGTTCTATCAGAGGTAGCCAGTGGATCAAATAGGAAGGAAACGGAAAACCGGCCACTGGATTTAGCAATGAGGAGGACACTGGTGACAACAGAGGCAGTCTTATTGGAATGATGGGGACAAAAGCCTGATTTGAGTTGGTTTATAGAGAGTAAGAGGAAAGGCATTAGAAATGGGGCAGTAACTGGAGGAGAATGAAGTTCAAAAAAGTCCCCTCATCTTCCGACATTATGACAGTTGTTGCAGCGTGTTTTTATCCTAATGAGAAGGATCCAGGAAATGGGGAAAGTGGGTGATGCAGGATCGGGGGCAGGAAGAAACTTCTGGAGTGATGGCCTTGAGTCATGAGAAAGGATCAAGTCATCCCCTGTTGGGTGTGGGGTCCTAACCAGCAGCACCTAGGTAGGCTGGTAGCTGTGGTTGCTGGCCACTTGCCTCACTTAGCCAGGTTATCAGCTAAGCATGAGGATAAAGGAGTTGTTGGAAGTTTGAGGAGAAAAGCAAGGTAGGAGAACAAGGGAGCAGGGCAGGCAGGATTTCTGGGCAGCCCTGGGCCTCTGAGGTGAGAGGTCGTGGATTGAAAGTGTGAGAGCACTCAATTTGTTGCATGTCTTACCCCCACCAGGTTCAGGCTCAGGCGCCCAGGTGAACATGAGTTAGCAGGCCCATCAATACTGAAGACAACATGGCAGAAAAGCAAGACAAGAGAAAACAGAAATGCCTATAGCGCAGAAATACACCATCTGTAGCAATTTAAAAATACAAGTAAAAAACAGTAAGGTTTTGTTTTTTTCCTTCAGAATGACAAGAGCTCTTGTTGGGATGTCAATTATTGGAACTTTTCTGGAGCAGTGTTTCAGTGTGTGCCAACACATACACGTGTCCCCTCTGGACCCGTCCGTCAGTCCTACTTCTAACAAATTTATACTAAGAGATAATAGCTCACATACATGGAGATCTATGCAGAAAGATGTTCATTCCAGCAGTGGTTGTGAAAGTGAAAAATTGGCATACGCCTAACCATGAGGGCCTGGTTCGCTCATCTGTGAGCATAATAGTAATAGTGAAAACAAGAGCTCACACTTACCTCTTGATTTTCAGATGAGGAAACTTGGGCCCAGAGAGAAGGAGTGACAGCCTCAGTCACATCGTGTGGAGCTCGGACCCCCGACCGCGGGCGGCACACGGCCCTCTTCAACTTCGTGTAGAGCTGGAGTTCCTTACAAGGTACTTGTCAGCCTCTTTTGGGGGCCAGCTCACTTTCTGCTTTTAAAATATGAATTCTCAAAATGCTTTGCAAACTTATTTACAATGCCTTTATTTATGCAAGGTTTCCCTTGCAGGGGATGCTGGGTACAAAAGGATAATCAGGGAAGACAGGACAGACTTTGCCTGGGCCACCGAAAGAGAGGGGTCATGTTTTTCTGACTCCCAAGTTGGACTTTATATTCTGAGAAAAGCTATTTTCTGCTTTCCTCTGACTTTTACAAAAGTTGTAACAAAAATGCAAAGATAACGAGTCTATCATTTATTTCATTGACCAGATTTATTGATTGGGAGAAAATGAAATTAGGACCGTCAGAGAACATCCGGGACATACGGTCCTCTCAGGGGAAGGCACACTGGCTGTAACCCCCCGAGCCTTGGGCTCTGGTTTAGTTCTTTCACGCCCTAGCCTAGCTTCTCTGGGCTTTTCATCACAAAAATGAGTGGGTGAACCTAAGTTACCTATAACAAATCCTAAAGGAAGTACGGTGCTCGTTTCGTTCCTGCCATGTCCCTGTTCCTATTGGCTGGTGAGAGATGTATTGGTGCTATAAGCAAGTACCCTGTCCCTCCACAGCACCGCCGTAGCCCGCCACCACTTTAGAAGGGCACACAGAAATAAACCACACCTCTGTGCCTCCCTCCTTGTGCCACTTTCAGACCTCCAATGGCCGACCAGAGAATGGACATTTCGTCAACAATCAGTGATTTCATGTCCCCGGGTGCCACCGACCTCCTGTCCAGCCCCCTCGGCACCAGTGGCGTGGATTGCAACCGCAAACGGAAAGGCAGCTCCACCGACTACCAGTAAGGCCTTTGGGCGCTTCTCCCCCTGGTTAAACGTGGTGTCGGTTCACGGGCATGGGACATCTAGGGGCAGCTACTGTGTCTCCTGGAAGAAGGATCCTCTTTATGGAAAGGGATGGGAAGGAAAGATTCAACTCCAGGTAGCCGCACAGTTGTCTTTTTCTTTATCTCACCCCTGCATTGCAAGCAAGAGAGAGCCTCCAGCACTGTTGAGGCATTTACTGCCCCCTGCGCCCCCAAATTGTCCCGCATCAAGGGAAAAAGGAGCCTCAAAGCCAAGTGCTGCTTTTTGCCTTTTCCTTCACCTTGCTTTGCCCCTTTGAGTAAGATGGCTGGGTCTGTGGATGTAACCTCAGTGGTTTCAGAGGGAGCCTTGCCTGAGGGCTCTCCCTGAGGAACACATCAGTTGCTTAATTAATGTTTGCGGAATGAGTAAGTAGAGATCATCTCTGAAAATAGTATAGGAACATGGATGTTGTCCTTAAACATTATTGACATTAGTATGTACCTGTTATATTAAATAGTATTTTTGTTTCTTTTTAGACTTGATGACTTTTCTTTTGAGTAAGTAAACTTTCACACTTACAGTCAACTCTTCTGTATCTGTACAAACACCCATGTAGTAAGGCCGTGTAGAACGTTCAAAGGCACGTTTGTTGAGGCAACTGCAGAGAGTCTTACCCAAATGTCCATTTAAGAGGGTTTCTTTTGTTTAACGAGGGACAATCTCCAAGGAGGTGTCCCCCCTACCGCAGATGTCCTTTCTACTGAAGTTCACAGGTCGAATATGGGGAGCACAGTGGCTGGAGGTCAGATGCCCACTAGGAGATGCTATGATTAATGTGTAAGTTATCCCAGATGATTTAGAGAGCAAACGCCCAGGGGATGGAGAGTGGGTGTGAAGACCGGAAGGATGTTCTTCCCTAGCAGTAACTCCTCAGCAGAGAGACCAGGAGATGTTTCCTGTGGACCCCTTGTCTCTGGCCAGCGCTGATGGACCACTGACACGTTCTAAGATTAGACCTCTGCTATCTAGATCTGTGGTTTCCAACCTTGTCACCACCTAAGACCTTCAGGCTTCCCTCATGGATCCCAGTTTGCAAATCTTTTGGAGTTCATGAGACCCTATTAATTAAGCAAGTATAATCCCTTTCCCTATCATTTTAATGTACTTAGGTCTTATCTGTCAGGTGGAGCTTCTCTTCACCTGAGATGATTAACTGGGCCTCAAAGAGCAGACGCAAGTCTAGACCAAAGGGGAGGGAACGTTTTCATTTTCCCGTGTGGCCTGGACGGTTTCCTCTGGGCTTTAGGACTAGCTCGCGAAACTCTCTGCCTGCGGGGAAATCAAAGTCGCCTGGTTGGGAACCACTGTTCTGGAATGCCCACGATGTGATTCAGTGCTCCTGAGAACATTGTTTTTGTTCTTGAGATTACGTTGTTTGAGGGGCCGTCATCCCTCCTTTCTTCCTGGATAAAGGAGAAAGGCCCAGGTGGCAGCCAGTGCCTGCCTGATAAATTTAGAGGCTGGAGAAGGCTGTGGGCTGACCCCAGGAGGATTTGCAACTCCTTCCTCTGAGGATTTCAGTTTATTTTCTACTGAACCATACACAAGGTGCCATGAAACTTGGATTTCTGGAGTCTGTTAAAGGGAGACAGATCCCTGTTGTGACCCCAGGACCCTCTATGGCCAAACAGGGTTCCACGCCCCAATTCCTCAGGGTTTCCCACCTAGCTGAGAACCAGAACACTGGGTAGCAGTGCCTTTGGAAAGCTGCCTCAGAACTCTGCTCAGTGCCTTTTTGCTGGTACTTTGATTTCCCTGCCTCGCTTGATCCCCACACACCAGTATATATGTATGCACACGTATATTAGATACTCAGTAGGTTTTGCAAATGAATAAACTCCATTTATCCAGAATGATGGTCGGGGTGGGGATGAGGTATATTTATTCAGATTCTCTGGTTAACTAAGAGTTTCCATAAATACTTTGTATTCCCAATTTTGAAACAATCAAAATATGGCAAAATATATGTTAATTCGGAAACTCTATTGAAACTATATGTAATTTTGTGGGTTTTTTTTTTTTATAATCTGGAAAACCAGTCTGAGTTTTATAGTAGGCTCAAGTTGTTTTTGTTTGTTTGACTACTGTTCATCAATAATCAATGCTATGACTATTTGAGCTTTCTCATTGTTTGGTTTCTGGATAAATGAAAACCTTCTGTATTATAAGAAGGTGTTTTATAGGTCTTTATTAATAGTCATTTTCTCTTTTGTTTTTTTCAGAGAAAGCATGGACACAGACAAAGATGACCCTCATGGAAGGTACCGTTAACCTAGTCACTTGACCTTCAGCGCACTCATAGCCATTTTCCCTGCATAATTACACATTCTATTACTTAGTACAGTAACTACCCATACCCCAGACTGGGGATAAGCAAGGAGGCTGTGAGCCTGTGGCTCATGATGGTCTCCCTCCAGCCCCCAGCCCCCAATGTGACTAACCACCAACCTTGTATATTGTAGAGAAATGACAAGGATTAAACAGGAAAGAAACAGAGAGGTATAACTTTGCCATTAATCTCCAGGGGATTGTGTTTTTATCTTTTGCTTTTTCTCTCCCCAGGTTAGAATACACAGAGCACCAAGGAAGGATAAAAAATGCAAGGTAAGCTTTGGCCCTCATTCTGTGTAAAACTGTCCTGGTTCCTTAGAGTGCAGCCAAGGAGGCTCTGTGTGTCTCGTCCCTGTGTAATAGTCTTTTTGACACAGTCATATCCTTAGGGAATAAAGGTGAGGGCAGTGGACCTCAGCTAGAAGTGGCCTCTGCCTCTTGCTCTCTCCATACTGAGCCGGCCTTCACTCTTTGCTGTCTAAGCATGTTTAACCTGAAGGGGACTTTGGAGGGAGCAGAAAATAAATCATGGCTAAGGTTTTTCTCCCAGTCTTCAGTAAGTTACTCCTTCCTGATCCTGGGCCCCCCAGGGGAGACCTGGCTCCTTGCTGCAATTCCTGGGCTGCACCTCCCCCCTCTGACAGGGGTCCTGATTGCATTGCAAGTGGCAGCTGATGGACAGACATGGGGAATACCTGCTGCCTTAAATAGATTCTCTCCCTCGGTCCTTCCTGTCTCCAACCACACTTGCTGACCCCTTTCCATGTGGGTCCTCAGCTCTCCTGCTATTAATATTAGCTCCAGGGCCATCTGAAGCTGTGTCATGATGCAGCACTAGGGGCTGCAGAGTTCAGCTGACCTGTGACTTCTAGCTTGTCTCGAGCAGAACAGCCTTGGCAGGAGGCCCATGGCTCTGTTGCTACAGCAGCAGCAACAAACTCCATTTCCACTGTCGATGCATCTCTTTAGGGGGACAGTCATAAATGGCAGGTGCAAACCAGTCAGGGACAGTGTGTGACAGTGGAAGTGTCATCCCACCTCAGTAGGCAGCAACTCCTGGGAGGGAAAAGCGTGACATCCTTGGAGACAGCTCCTGGGGACAGAGGTAGCATCTGCTGTATTTGGGTGGAGTCGTGGTTGGTCCAAGGATGGCAGCGTCAGTTACCTGGTGACTCCATCAGGGAGTGTCCGACAGGCCACACAGCGGGCTCCCCACAAACCTTAGGGACCCTTTGCTAATGGCTCTTTTGGATACTCTGCTCTTTGAAACCTCCAGCCCCCCTCTCTTTCCTTCCACCCCCATCTTAAAACCCAACTTGACAGAGGTGGAGAGCAAAAGAAAGCAGGAGAAATGAACCATACAGTTTACTTGAAAAGACAGGTTTTCTATTCTTTCTCCTTAGTTCTGAAGATAAGGGAAGCATAAGAAAACGAATACCAACCTGGCAGAGAGGCCACTTCTGGGTGACTTTAGTAGAAAAGGCTAGTTTGAAACACTCTGCGGATTCTAAATTTGCCTTGTCAGATGAACATTGCAGAGAGTTAAAACTAATTTTTTGTCATTGTTTCTTTGATGCTCGGTTACCTTGTATGAAATCATTGTTCATATTGTTCAGGGAAGCCCACAGTCAGATTGAAAAGAGGCGCCGGGATAAAATGAACAGTTTCATCGATGAATTGGCTTCTTTGGTACCAACGTGCAACGCAATGTCCAGGAAATTAGATAAACTTACTGTGCTAAGGATGGCGGTTCAGCACATGAAAACGTTACGAGGTGAGACCCTGGGCTTTATTGTTCTTTGTGCCCTAGGCCACAAATATTACTGCCCTTGCCTAGAATGCCCCTGAGTCCCTACGGCAAATGTTTACGACTTGCAAATGTGTAGCCTTGAGTAATATGCCTGTAGGTTCCAGCAGTAGACACAGTGCCAAATGAAGTGAGTATTGAGGTTCTGTGAGTGTCAAGATGTGATTTTGCAGTCCTGTATCCCCAGAGGATGGAGGCTGTGTTCTGTGCATACGTCTGTATGTGTGTATAATCAGGCTACATGCATCTCAGAGGACACCGCTGGTGTTTCGTGTTGCCTATGCGTGTGCCCGGACCCCACCCATCCAATTATAAACTTCAGAAACGTAGGTGCTCTTAGTGACACAGAAAAGTCAGTTTTTAAGAGGTCACGGCTCCTTTCAAGAGTGAGTCACTGGTTGATGGTTCTTGCTGCGTTTTATTGTCGGGAATGAACACTGATGATATTTTCATCTTCCTGGAATTATCCAAATTCGGATAGACCCTTTAGGAGGGAGTCAGTAATTTACTTCTTTTCTGAGTGTGGGGAGGGTGAGAAAACTGAGGTAGAAACATGAAAGCGACTTATCCAAACCACGGGAGAAATCTGAAACATATCAGGCATTTTAGTGAACGCTGTTCCTGGAATTTTCCATAGCTCGTCTTGGACTATTTGAGGAAACTGGAAAGTGGGCGCTGAGTCAGATCTCTGACCTGTGTTGTAAAAGAACTGTGTTTTTATATTTCTACAAAGCCACCAGAAATCGGCAGTAGCAGGTTTTGTCTGACTTTTGATCGTTGTTCTAAAATATAAATGTTGTATCCTATGCTTGGAGAATGGCATTAAAAATTCATATTAGTGAAGATGGTAGAGATTAAATTATTATAAGATAATTTCAATGAAGCTGTAAGGAAAAGAGTGGCAGATCTCAAGTTATAAAAAGCAGGGATGTGGGTCAATAATCTGCCTTGTGGATGTGAAAGTCACAGACACGTTCTGTTAACCGCCTTCCCCGTGGTACTTAGAACTATTACGGACCCGTTTCATTTTAGTTCTTCACTATTCTATTAACCATCCTGCAGATTCCAAGTCATTGACTGCTGGCGTTTTTCTTTCTTTTCTTTTTTTTTTAAAAGTTGCAGAAAAGGAGTTTATTAGGAGAAAAAATACATTTCAAAGAAACAAGGGCTGGCCGAGTGGCTCAGTTGGTCAAGAGCTTGCTCAAGAGTTTGAGCTCCGAGCAACAGGTTCCCTGGTTTGATTCCCGGCCCGAGCTGAGCTGCCACTGAGCTGCCAACAGGTGGCAGGATGGCTCAGCTAAAAAAAAAAAAGAAAAGAAAAGAAACAAAAGTGGGCCCAAACAGTAGTGTAGAGAATGGCTCAAGGGCCATTATTATTAGAAAAGAAAGTACACTCGAAAGAGTTTGGAGTGGGCCAAGCAAAGGAAGCTCAAAAGTCCCTGCTGGCATTTTTCTCTATGAAGTTATTGCTCTCCGGAAAGAGGCCTATTGACAACATTTTAAACATAAGTCTGTTCCCTTTCAGTCCCGGGAGCTTGAGTTGCATTTCCTAAAGTAATGCATTTCTCTAGGTTGCCAAGCTCATTTAACACACCACTGATGAAGACGAACTCATATTAAATGCCTCCTACCATAGATCTACTCAGGGCCTGGCAGACTGGGGGATCCCCAGGAACACTGAGAATGGTGACTTGAGGGACTGCTAGACAAGCCACTTAATGTTGGGAGGAGGGGCGTGTTGGCTTCCAGAGTTGCCTTCTCTCAGAAGCAGATGTTTGACTTCCTTCTTTTAGCTCTCGGTTTTCCCTATAGTGACAAAAGCGAGCTTGTGAGTCTCCTGTGGGCACCACTGTTCCCTTTTCAATGGCATTCTCTTCGACATTACAGGATTCTGTTCAAAGCCAGAACTGCCTTGTCTCAGTTAAGGAAAAAGAGGATAAAATTAAATCCCAGGCGGTAGGGACTAGGCCTCATCTGGAAGGCTTGAGGCAGGGCTGTGGAATGAGACATTGTCTGCATGTAGACCGTGTGCTGACTCTCTTTTTCCCTCCTCAGGTGCCACTAATCCATACACAGAGGCAAACTACAAACCAACTTTTCTGTCGGATGATGAACTGAAACACCTCATTCTCAGGGTATGTTGCAATTAGGGGATTGTTTTGCACAACATTTATTTTCACACATTTCAGAGTTAAGTACTGGCATGTGGAAATTTGAAGTCTCGACACTGAGCATTTTTAGGCCCACTTGCTTGTTTTTTGGCTCTCTACCTTTATCTTACTGTTTGGACAAGCTTCACATTCCTTCCGAGACCTTCCTCCCCTTCTGCTGCTTAGGCAAAAATGAAAGGTCAATGCTATTGTGGTTTTAAATCAGAAGAGGCAGGATTTTGTTAAAAATAGGAGGTAGTTAAGAATCACATTTCTGCATGAAGGTTTTAGGAAGGGACTGAAACTGGTCACAACTGAGACTGTCTCTTATCAGCACAAAAACATCCACCGAAATCTTTCCAGCAAAATCCCTTCAAAATAACAAAACTTCGAAAGACTTATGATCCAAGGAGGAAAATAAATGGAGGAAGTGATGCTTTCACCTGCTTGATTGCAGCTCTGCATTCATCTTGCTAGACGCTGCAGGGAGGCAGCTGAGGTGGCACCTTGGGAACTTGGCCCCCGTGCAGAATTAGGTCTGCACAGGACTTCAAGGCGTGCTCCTGGCAGAGTGAGATTCACTTGGAAATTGAAGGGAAAGAAACAGAATTCAGAAATGTGCCTTCTTGCAAATTGTAAGAAGAAATATAGAAAATGTAACTAAAAGGAAAGATACCCCCACCCATCCCCCACAGCTGGGGTTGACCTCACTTGCTAAGTAAAGCCCCTGTAGAATCTCAGCACCCTTCTTTGAGCAGATGTTTGCAAAGCCTCATGATAGAGGGTAGTCCAGCGGCATTTCTGTATCATCACTACCCATTTTCAGTTCAGCCTGACTCCAGGACCTCCGTAAGTCTGGCCTGCCTGCTTATTCCAGAATTCTCCATCCATCCCTTCATGACGTGCTGTGTTAACTGGAAGGCTTTCAACTGCAAGGAACAGAACAAGTAGGGTTTCATTTCTCAAGGATAGCGGGTACTGGGGCAGGCTGTGAGGGGTCAGTGCGGTGGGCCGGTGGGGTCCTTAGGAGCCAGGCTCCTCTGCCTTCTCACACAGCCGTGCTGCGCGCGTAGGCAGCTTGTCTCCTCAGTGTAGCAAGATGGCCTTGCCAGGTTGGAGTAGCCAGATGGTCAGAAAAGGCAGGGGAAGTTCTAGGCCAGCGGTCCTTTATATCAAGAGCCTAGTAGTGGACTTGAGCTTTATCGAGAACATTCATCTGGTCACTCCTAGCTGCAGGAAAGGTTGCACAGCAAGGGTTTAGATTTTCCAGCCTCCAGAGTAGAGGCAGACAAGAACGAAGGGTGTTAGGAATTGGTCCCCCAACAACACTTGCTGCACACACCTTCCAGAACCACTTCTGTTTGCTAAACATCCCTCCAGAAGTGGCTCTCACAACCCAACACAGAACCTCGGCTGTGGTCCGGTTGGCCTGGGGTTGAATGGGGCCGGCACCTCCCTTGCCATAGAAGCCAACTTTAGTGCCCCTTTGGGGCAGCTGTCATACTGCCCACCGCTAGCGCTCTTGTACATGAATTATTGTTAGGCCAGATCTTTTCCTTTCTTGTGTAGGTGCAGTTCATTTTTTTGAACTTTTCTTTTTATCTCTGTCAAAATATGTTTATTGGATGGTCCCACATTCCAGCTTGTTGTAAATGATCCTTTGAGGCTTCATGTGACTTTATGTCTTTCATTTTCCTTCATTCACTGATTCAGCAAACATTTTTGAGTATTTACTGTATATGCAGGGTACTATTCTAGAAACATTCAATCACTGATAAATGCATTAGGGCAGGGCCACGGTTTCCCAGCAAGTTCGTGATGGTACCTTGGTTATCTCTCTCAGGGCAGTTATTCAGACCCAGCTCTATCCCCGCCTCTCCATCCTTTTTCCTACAGAAGATGTCCTTATTCTCAGGGGGAACTTGCTGAAGTTTAGATATAAACTATGTCTGCTGCATCTCTAGAAAAAGCACCAGGGCCGACTTCACAGGCATGTGACCTATGCAGTCACACAGGGCCTGGCTATTGGCTTAATTCTCTGCTGTCGCCATCTTGAAAATCCTAATTTTTGAACAAGTGTCCCTGCATTTTCATTTTATACTGAGCCTCACAAATTACATACCTGGTCTTAATTGCTGTACTGGTAATTTGATGTTTTTAAGGAAAAAAACCCATTCATATATATGTATATAGATAGATAGATAGGTAGGTAGATATAGATATGTATATATTATAACAAGCACCTTTTGTAATGACGAATTCTTAGTTTTCTTGTTGCTGCTTATCTAAATAATTTCCTATCAGATGTCCATCCTTACAGGGTATGAAACGACAATTTTAATACTATTCAAGCTAAATATTTCATCCTGGGCTTGTCTTTCTGCTCTTCTGTTTCCTACACCACTGAAGGTGATCTGTCTTCCCCGATGAAACTTTTCTTCCTTCTCTAGCACGTTTCACTGGCTGTGAAGTCCCGTCCTAGCCCTTGAAACTCCCAGGTGCCCTGTTCCCAGGAATTTGCATCAACAACAACAAAAAAGGCAAGAGACAGTCAGATTGTGTTTGAACAATTTGGCAGCAGAAACTGGACATCTGCATTTCCGTACCAGTGCAAATCTGACTAATTTCTTACTTTACAAAGTGCTTTCAAAGTGTCTTTTATAGATGGTGTCAGGCAGCCGCCCCCCTGGTCGGTGTGTCATGTCTAGATATTCTACTTGCCCATGTTGTGGAAACTAGGCGGACCATCCCAGGGCTCTGTACCACTTACTAACACCATCCTTCCCGAGAGCGAGCCTGTGTCCCCGTGGTGCTCATGGTAGCCTCACACCTCTGTTCCCAGCTGTCCCCTTGGCCCCAGCTCCTTCTGAGAAAAGCAGAATCAGGATGTTTTGAGCCTCCCTCATACTGACTGTATTCACTGGCCTTCGGAGCCCCTGGATGTGTTGAAATCGGCTTTGCTCGTGTGGTCAGTTCAGGCCTGACTCCTCCCAGAGGTCAGGATGTCAGTCACCTTCTTCCCAGGTACTTTTTATGCCACGTCACTTCCTCAGTGAAAAGCCTCAAAAACGCTTCTCTTGTTACACATAAGATTGTCTGCAAGGCAAATGAGGAAGTTATTAATACCTGATTTTTTGACAGAATGAGGCTCCAGCAGATGGTGTTTGGAAAGTCGCTTCCCCTCCACCGTCATTCCTGGCCCCTGGGCCAACTTAGAGGCCTGACTCCAGAGAGACTTGTTCCTAGCTCACTTCTGGCTGGGAGGGCCTGCCAGGTTCTCTCTCAGCAATAGTGATCCTGTTCCCTTTCTTACTCACCTCTTTTATCTCCGCACAAGTGCAGGCACCATTCCTTAACCTCCTGGCACATGAATTCATTTCCTAGTTCTTTGAATTAAAACGATATCCCAAAGGCTCTTTTGTGGAAAAGGGAATGGAGTTTCTCCGTTTTTCCAAAGAGCAGACTGAGCACTAGTGAATCAAGTAAGATAGTGACCCACTGTGCATTGGAATTGGGGGCGCTGAGTATGAGAGCGAGTACATGACAGAGTGGGGAGCACCCTCCGTTGGTAGGAAGACCCCAGCAGGAGTTAAGTGGTTGTCCATCTGAAAATAATCTGGGTAGGATTCAGGTACAGACGAAATATGGTAAGCTGTCCGGTACTTACCTGCTTCAGTCTACCTAACACATATCGTCCTGTCTCTATACCTGTCTTTATGGGCACTTTAGATTTTTACTTGTATTTAAAGTGAAGAAGAGGTAAAAAGAACCTAAGGGCTGTTTTTTGCTTTACTCTTTTTGTCTCACTTAGAAACAAACAGCCTGGGGTCAAAGGATAATATTGGAGAGCAGTAGTTCTCAACCCTGTGTACGTTAGGATCCCTTCGGGGCAGAAGCGGGGATACAGCGGAGGTTCCAACAATACCAGTGATACAGCCCCCCTCCAGATGATCAGCATAAAACAAAAATGTGACTCCACATGCTGAGAACTATTGTTCTAGAACTTCCTGTGAACGGTGGTCAAGTTGAGTACAGCCGAGATCATGGAGAGGGGAGTCTGATCTTAAAGATCCTTCCAGCCTCAGAGTCTATGATTCTACAAGGTTGTTATGATTAAAGCAATAAAATATGACTTCTCTGGAACTTCATACAATCAAAGGAAAATTCTCAAGCTGAATTCTGCCGAGAAATAGAACGTACTATAATTGGACTCTCCCTTGTGATCGTTAGATGATATGTGTACATGGCTGCTGTGGAGGGAATTGTATTTTCCTCCTACGGCATTTGTTGTAAGCGTCCTGTTCTCAGGACTCCTGTGAAACTGTCAGTGAGAGCAGCCCTGTGCTTTGGATATGTAGGAAACAAATCCATATTTGCGATCAGAGTGATTACAAGTCATGTTTCTTAAAGTGTGATAAATTGATTATTCATTTCTCCTGATTAGGCAGCAGATGGATTTTTGTTTGTCGTAGGATGTGACCGAGGGAAGATACTCTTTGTCTCAGAGTCTGTCTTCAAGATTCTCAACTACAGCCAGGTATTGCTCATGCTCCTGCCACTGGTGGGCGCCACACGCAGCCACGCTCACCCCACTTCTCAGAATAATTATAGGGTACAGTCACGTGGAAATGCTTATGATGTCCCCCCACCCAGTTCTTCTTCCAGAAAATTCTTCTTAACCAGAGAAATGAATTTAAACCTAGAAAATCTTTTAATATGTCCCATGTTTCCCCCATTTGGAAGGTTCGACTCTGATCTTAGCAACAGCTCTATAACTTTCCTATTGCCGAAAAATAAATACCCTGTAACTATGGGGTGGGGGCGGCGGGTGAGGGGGGCTGTCGACAAGGAAGAAGGATAGGCAGATAAAACCAGACAATAGGGAAATTGGGAACCCACCCATGATGGGTTTGCAATAACGTGTCACGTTACTTCTGTTGAACCTCAGCTTCCTGATTATAATAATCTATACCTTTCATGATTATTTGTAGGATGAAATAAGATAAACACTGATGAAAGCTTCTAGAGCAGAGCTTTTAATCTATCCCATCCCTAGAGTTTTTATGCATTCAACTCATTCATTCCTTCACTCATTCCACATGCTGGTGTTTGCATGAATACTTGGTAAGGCAGAAGAATTGAAGAGTCAAAATAACATTTATATTAATTAGAATTAATGTCAACTGAATGCTTTCCCAAGTGTTTGGGTCTGTCTCACAGGAAAGGTATAGAGGAAGTTTTATTATCTCCTCTAACAGATTAGGCTGCTGAGGCACATGGGACGACCCAACTTGCTAGAAAACAGAGATACTTAATGGAGCTAGAGGCAGAGCCCATGCCCTACCACTGCCCTCCTCAGGGCGCAGAAGGACTTTGTGGGCATCAGAAATAAATAAATAAAAAGGAATACACACAGCTGAATTATTTCTATAATTGAGCCCCTTTTCCCTTGTGTGTTGTCAAAACCAAACTCCTGATGTCTCGTTCATTGTCTATATATGTTGGCAGAGTGTACATATTCACGTATGAAATATTTGGAATTCTCATGCTTAAAATTTTACAGCATGAATTCTCTGGACCTTCATACAATCAAAGGAAAAGTCTAAAGCTGAATTCTGCTTTGAAATAGAAATTGCTTTAATTGAACTTTCCCTTGTGATCACTAGATAATATATGTATACATAGCTGCTATGAGGAGAATTGTATTTCCCAACAAGTACTGAAGGCAGAGCGCTTGTTGAATAATTTATAGTCCACATGCCATTGTTCACTTGTCATTTTTAACGTTTCATCCCCACAGAATGACCTGATTGGTCAAAGTTTGTTTGACTACCTGCATCCTAAAGATATCGCCAAAGTCAAGGAACAGCTCTCCTCCTCGGACACTGCACCCCGGGAGCGGCTCATAGATGCAAAAAGTGAGTAGAGGGAGAGCCGCTGCTTCTTCCACAGCCCAGGCGGACCTGAGCGCTCCCGCGAAGATGGCGGAATGTGCGCCCGGGTCTGTCTCAGCCTCTGGGTTCCCACCTCTGCCCTTAGCCGGGTCGCAGGTGCCATCGTTGGCTAAATGGAATTATGCACATTCCTTTGTGGTTGTTTTGGTTTTATGTAAAGAAGAAAAACTCAATGTCCAGATTCACTGTGAGGTAAAACAGCTACTTTGATTTCTTTCTGATTTTTAGGCATTTTTTTTTTCAGAATCTAGAAAGTCCCACTTGTATGCTTCTGAATTTAAAGAGCTCACACCAGTTTGATTTGCTCCCCCCCAAAAAAAAATCACCTCTGTTTATCTCAGTTGCATACAAGCAGCCTCATGAAAGTAAGAAAACGTGAATTAATCTGACATTTCTTTGACCAAAGTGGTCCCTCATTAGCTTGGCTCCCCCTCCTGGCTTCCTTCTTACAGCCGTGGAACCAATGTTCACATTCTCCCCCAGCTTCCTGCTCCTGCATCCCCTCCCGTGCCTCCTATGTGAGACCCCAGGAGCCTTCTCATTAGTACAGTGGGAGGCTGTGCACTCTAGCAGTTAAGAGAGTGGAGACTCTGGAGTCAGATTGCTGGGTTCACATCCTGGCTTCACCATTTACTAGCTGTGTGACTTTGAGCAAGTTACTTAACCTCTCTGTGCCTGAACTTCCTTATGTGTAAAATAGTATCTATTTCATTGGGTTATTGTGAGGACTACATATACACTAACATACATAAACATGTGGGACAGTTCCTGGCACATAGTAAGCACAATATGTGTTGGTATTCACCTCAGCCCAGAGCAGTCATGGCCTAACTAGTTTTCTGCTTCCAAGCCCCGATTTTAATCATTGGAAGGAAATACCCCTGGAGGAACCTCCTTTAAGCCAGCCTTTTCATTAACTCACTCCTCTTCTTCCTAAAAGTGCAGTTTCTGGTACCTGTTGTCCTTTACAGTCTGGCCCTGGCAACGTGTAGTGATCTGTTGAGAAAACGATGAATGGTGTTTGGTCCCTACCTTTCAGGCTCTTACTATATAGTCTGGGAGACAAGGAGGCAGACAGCTAGCTCTCTGCATAGCAGGTACAGGCATAGGAATAGTACCAGGCATGGAGAACAGATGATTAATTCTCCTGTAGGCGTGGGGACAGGCATCACCGAGCAGGAGACAACTGAGGTGGGTTTGAAAGGATGAATTAATATTTGCTGGGTGATGAAGGGAGTAAAAAAGCAGAGGAAATGATTTGTGTGCGGGTGCATAGGTGGAACGCCTGCCGTGGGGCCTGCTTGGTGCTGCTGGAACAAAATGTGCAGGGACGGAGAGGGCTGCAAAACGAAGACTTTGTCCATCGGGACACAGTGAAGGGCCGGAGCCGGGTGGGACAGGATCCAGTGGGCTTTCTGGGGAAGATCCTTGAGGCAGCAATGTGGGAGTTGGGGGGGGGGCCTCAGGAGGAGTCCCAGGCAATGGCCTCAGCCCTAATGGTCGCTGCTGTGCTGGGCGGTGGGGTGCGCGTTACCCCACACGTAACCTGCAGCACAGTGTCTGCACTGACCAGTAGCCGCGTTTCTGTCAGGACCACAGTCACATTCCTCCCTCAGAGATTCATTCAGTGGGTCTAGAACAGCACGGTCTAATGGAAACAATGCAAATCACAAGTAGGAGCCACATGCACAATTTAGAATTTTCCAGTAGCCATATTAAAAACATAACAAATGTGAAATTAATTTTAATACTATCTTTTATTTAACCCGATCAATCCACAATGAGATCTTCTACATTCTTTTTTTTTTTTTTTTGGTACTAAGTCTTTGAAATCCTGCGTGCGTTCACACTTATAGCACACTGCAGTCAGAATAGCCACATGTCAAGGGCTCAACAGCTGCATGTAGCTAGTGGCTACCAAACTGGACAGCACAGATCTAGAATGGGGCCCGGGGGTCTGGACTGAGGACTTAAGGCAGCTTCCTCCTTTCCATTTCAGAACCCAAATCATGCCCATCCTTCGAGTCCCAGCCCAAGCTCTTTTCCTCTAGGAAGCACCGGCTGTCTCTGCCATTCACTTGGCATAGTCGTACATCCCCTTGTATTATTACTAATCTTTTCATGGGGAACTTCCATTTCCCCGTCTCGCCTCGAGCTCCTCCTGGACAGGAACCCCACACTGTATTTCTTTTTATCCCCCAGAGCACCTAATCCATTCATCCAGTGGCTGCATTCTAGGTGACCTAGACATTTGCAGATTGACAGCACACCTGTATCAACACTGCGTCTTTTAAGGCCTAAACTCAGGAGAAATGCTATTCTCGTGTCGTCGTTATAAAACAGTGAGGCAGGAACGAAAAGGCTTTCTTCACGGTCACGCTCCCCCTCCTGACAGACAACACTACCCTCGGTTTATCACGTTTTGTGTATTGATTTGCAGCTGGACTTCCAGTTAAAACAGATATAACCCCTGGGCCATCTCGATTATGTTCTGGAGCACGGCGTTCTTTCTTCTGTAGGATGAAGTGTAACAGGCCTTCAGTAAAGGTTGAAGACAAGGATTTCCCCTCCACCTGCTCCAAGAAAAAAGGTAACCATTTAGCAGTTGTGTAAAATGCTATGACAGAAGAGGCCTACTTTGTCCACTGGCCGCTCTCAGCAGGGTGTTGGCTCAGAGGTTGCTCGCTGGCCAGAGCAGTGGTCCCCGGACTCCACCCACGACAGTACCATCCCCACCACCTGCAACGCGGGGCAGTTGGGAGCAGGGAGCGTTGGAAAGCCCTGATGTGCTGTCATGATGACAGAGATTCCTGGGAAGGGTTCCTCTGCTTAAATTCTGTTGTTTCTTTTTTGTTTGTTTGTTGTTTTTAATGTGCTTGGGAAAGAAGACTCTTAGCCACAATCCTAACTGCCTCTTGAGTGACCCACCAATCCATCAGAATTGCCCTTGCTAAATTCACCAGCGACTTTCACGTTAAATGCAATGGTCACTTTTCATTTTTCTTCCATTTTGAAGTGTTCACGTCCCTAGGATTTCATGAGACTGCATTTTCCTCGTCTCCCCCACCCTCAGTCACTCCAGGCTCTCGTCCTGGTTCCTTTTGCTGGCTCCTCTTCTGTCCTGGGCCGCCTTCTCTTTTATATCTCTACTTGAGTCCCTTAGCTTTCAATGCTGTTTATATTTCAACAGCTTCCCAGTTTATATTTCTAGCCCAGACTTCTCTTTTGAACTCCAGATCCATACATTAACTGCTTATTAAATCTACCTGCTTAGCTATTGGGTTGTCGGAAAAGGCATGACGCATTTTTGCAACGAAAACCAGAAAAAATACGTCATGACTTTTCTGACAGCCCAATATTTTAAGGGCATCTCCAACATGATATATAGAAAAGGAACCACTTGAGCTTCTCCTTGATGTAAATGGCAGCAAAGACAAATAGTAAACTAAAATGTAAACCACCATCCATCTAGTTGTACAACCAGAAGCCTGGGAGGCACCCTCACCCCATTTCACCCCTGCCTCCCCACCCGTTACGAAGCCCTGCCGTGATGAATTCCTTGTGCAGAGGTTGCCTGAACTATGTTTATCCATCTTCACATTTCCCACTGTCACTAGATCCCGGATACACTCAGCTCTCCCCAGGTCTGGTAAAGCAGGCTCCTCACACTCCTATCCTTCCACACAGCAGCCAGAGTGATCTGTTTAAAATCAAATCTTTTCATCCATTCCCTTTTTAAAACCCTTCAGTTTCCCATTGCTCCTGAAGAAAAGTTCAACATCCTCAATGTGACTGGTTTTCCACATTTTCCTAGTAACTTGCACAGACGTGGTGCTTGGTAAACACTCAGTAAGGATTTGTTTATTATTGGAATCCAAAGGTACTCCCTGCTTAATATGTCCCAAAGTGAAATCTTTCTCCCTCTCTCTAAAACATACTCTCTTCCTTGAGTGAGTGAACTGTACCAGCAACCACTCAATCCAAAAATGTTGGAGTCACCTTCATTTTCTTTCTTTCGTGCTGAATACCAGGGCCGTCACACCAAATCCTAACAGTTCTCAGAACCTGCTCCTGCCTCCTTCCCTCCCTCCTCCTCCCCCTCGCTGCACAGCCTGAGTGCAGTCCTCCTCCCGGGTTTCACTCTCTTCCAGTTCACCTATCGCTCCGCTTCAGAGCATCCAAACCCTGATTTGATTTCGCTGTTTCCGCACTTAACCTACCTCTGGAAGCTCTCCATTTCCTCTCAGAAAAAGGCTAACACAACAGTTAGCAAACGATCCAAGGCCCCTGCAGTCTGCCCCAGCCTGCCTTTCCAGGCCTACCTCAGTCACCTCCCTTTCACTTCAGCTGCACAGAGCTCTCTGCCGTTTCTGGTACGAAATATGTTTCGGCGCCTCCTCAACCTTTGCACATTAGCCAGCGTGCATCCTTCTTGATCCACCTCCTCCTTTGTTTTTCTGGACAGCCTTCCTTTCCCCAGGTAGATTTACAGTAGATACTCCTGTTAAGCACAGGTAACACCGATAGCTATTTTTCTGTCCTCTCTTGCTGGATGCTCACTTCTTGAGAGTAAGGCTTTGTTTGTAATTTTTTGACTCCGTACTTATATCCCAGCCCATGCCTCCATACCCCAAAGCCACACTGACACTAACCATGGACTTTGCTTTCTAGCAGATCGAAAAAGCTTCTGCACAATCCACAGCACAGGCTATTTGAAAAGCTGGCCACCCACAAAGATGGGGCTGGATGAAGACAATGAACCAGACAACGAAGGGTGTAACCTCAGCTGCCTCGTCGCAATAGGACGACTGCACTCTCACGTGGTTCCACAGCCGGTGAACGGGGAGATCAGGGTGAAGTCGATGGAATATGTTTCTCGGCATGCAATAGATGGGAAGTTTGTTTTTGTAGACCAGAGGTAAGAGTCTTGTGTGTTACCTTTGAACAATAACAATGGTAGGGGATTTTCAACTCTGAGTAAAGCAGAGAAGACTTGGCTGTCAGCTGGCTTTTCTCAGAATAAAAAGAGAGGGAAGTGATGGGAATCTCTGCTAAAAAAAAAGAGACCCATAAGACTATCATCATCATAAATACGGAGATCTTATCTGTGACATTCTTTGGCATGTAGAGACAGTTAGTAGGGTGGTTTGACGTCCCTAGCCCAGAGAGAAATAGTAGGCATAGCATGCTATCTGAATGTATGGAATGTGGTTCCAGGACCATTACTGAGATTGGAATTCTGGAATGTGGGACTTGAAAAAGATTATCCAGTCCTGAGCCATCCCATACAGCAGTCACTGGCTGTGGTAATCTCATATGGCTGTTCACGTTTAAATGTAATCAATTAAACTTAAAAGTTAAATTCCTCAGGCTCATGAGCCACATTTCAGGTACTCAGTAGCCACATGTAGCACACACATAGAACATTTCCATCATCGCAGCAAGTCCTGTTGGACATCGCTGACCTCGTCCAATCGCATGTTTTATGGGTGAAGAGCCGAGGCCCCACCTGAAGACTGGCCTCCTCCAGGCATCACACTAATTGGTCGTAGACCTGGGCTAAGAACCCAGATGTCGCAGCTTTCCACTGCTCTCTGCTGCCTCCTTGAGAATATTCACAGGCTAATAATTTTTCTGGCTACTAGAACTAGTCACTAAATGTTGGAATAGAAGACAGCCATTTTTCAAGGTTCTCGTGGCCCCTGCTGGTGGAGCTTCTGCAGTTTGGTTACCCTGAAAAAATGTAGGCAGTAAATGGAGGAGTTTTGTACTGGGGTTTAGAGTTCTACCACATTTTTATCTAACTATTGTAATATAGTTACCATTTTTAAATGTCCTAAAATTAGATTTCTTATGATAACAATCCCCTTGAAAGGCTGATTTGCTTTCTTTCCCTCTGTTTTTATAGCCTTAGTTTAATTCAATTGCATGAAACAAATGCAGTACAACCTTGGATTGCGAGTAGCGTGGGTTGTGAGTATTCCGCAAGACGAGCAAACATTTCTAATACATTTTAATGTGGTAAACGAAGTGATGTCTTGCAATACGAGTAGTTTGTTTCCAGAACAAATTATGCTTGCAAACAAGGTATTAGTTTAGAACTCTAAACCCCAGTACAAATATATATCCACATAGTAGGCCCTCTGGAAACCCACCCAGCTTTGACCTTGTTCTCATTGACTGTAGCAGGGTTCATCCATTGCAGAGATACTGTTAATCGTCTGAATGGATTTTTTTTTTTTTAATATTCCCTTTTAGGGCAACAGCTATTTTGGCATATTTACCACAAGAACTTCTAGGCACATCATGTTATGAATATTTTCACCAAGATGACATAGGACATCTTGCAGAATGTCATAGGCAAGGTAAGCTGGGCTGTACAAAGGGTCTTAAGTTTAAAGTGTCCCCCTGCTTCTAGGCTAGTCCCTGGAACCTTCCAGAGAAATCTGCCCCCAGTGACGTGGGAGTTGGCCAGCCCAGGAGGCTTGAGGCAGAAACATCTGTGAGGAGAGGAAGCCGATGTCCAAGCCCTATCTGTCCCCTCACAGACAACCCACCCTGACTGCCTAGCAGTGCTCTGTACATAGGCCAGGGCAGTTTCTGGAAGGCGGCTCTTGTTCAGGTTTACCTAGACCCCGTAAAGATGTAATATGGCCCAAATGGGTCTGATCCTCTTTTCCATAAAATCCTGTACTGCCTCCTCCTGTATTTTTCTCTTGATTAATGGCACGGCCATACATAGAGCCTCCTCAGAGGGAAACCAGTATTGACCCCTTCCTTTATTTCATCATCCCCGAGACCAGTTCATTCACCTCAGATGTGCATTTCCAAAGAGGACCCTTTGTGCCACCTCCACTGTCCTGGTTCAGGCCCTTGTGCCCACCTCCTAATTGTGGTAGACTCCTAACAGGCCTCCCTGCTCCCTTCTGCCCCAGTCCATCTTCTGTCTTCCATAGTTATCCCATTTACGCCCCGAGAGAACGCGCCTGATGTCCTGTCCCTGCTTAAAGCCTGCCCTCAGACTCAGCCCAGATGTCTTTGATTGGCCCCGGCCCACCGCCTCAGCTTCACCCCACCTCCCTGCTTGCAGAGGCCCTACGCTCCAGCCACACTGACCATCTCGCTGTTCCCTGCCCCCCGCCCCAGGCCCTGCCACTGCTCAGGCACCTCTGCTGTTCCTCACTCCCTCAGAGGCTCTGATCTCCTCCTCTGCAGAACTGCCTCTCATTCCTGTCCTGAGGACAGGGGTCATATCCTGTCTCCTGTCCCCAGAGCACACGAAAGGTGCTTGTGACATGTTTGTTACATAAAAGAATAGATTTGAGTAGGTGAAAGTCCTAAAAATGCCGCGCTGCCCTCAGGCTTTGGACAGTGCCTTCTGGTTTGTGGGTAGTCGCTTCATAGCTGATTCCAGCTGGATGTCTGTAATGCAGTCAGGCGCCTTCATTTCATACACTCTGGAAAATAGGGGCAGATTCACAAATGAATGGAAAGGCTCTGAATCAGAAACAATCCGGCCTCCGAAGTGCCAGCGCCCTCGGCTTATTGAAGAGGGATGGCATTGGGGCCTGGGCGCACTTAGGATTTGGTGAGCTTAATGCACTGGTCTGAGGAAACGAGGATGTTCACGCTTCTTTGCATTTTCAGTTTTACAGACGAGAGAAAAGATTACAACCAACTGCTATAAGTTTAAAATCAAAGATGGTTCTTTCATCACACTGCGGAGTCGATGGTTCAGTTTCATGAACCCTTGGACCAAGGAAGTAGAATACATTGTCTCAACCAACACTGTTGTCCTGTAAGTGGTTTTCCTATCATGAGAAGTCCCCTCGCTTCAAGAGACATGCCTTGGGCCCCTTACCTGGGAAAGGGGGTGCAGGCAACAGCCAGTATCACGTCATTTAATGCCACCTTGCTAATAGCCTGGGGAGCCTCCGGAGTGGCAGGGGCCAGAAGGGCTGTTAACACAGGACAAGCTTCAGTTCTCATGCCATGCAGGCCCCCGCTTGTGGAATTGCTCCAGGAAACAGCATTTCCTTCCCGATAAAGCCGTCAGCCTCTGACTTCTCAGGCCTTGCACACTGGGCATCCGCTGTTCTCTGGAGGGAAGGGTTGGCAACCCATGAAAGGCTCACTCAGGCATCAGCTCACACTGGCCTCGGCTGAGGATGGGTGGGTATCCATGCCTACCAGGCTGGTGCCCCGAGCACTGGCAGCTGGAATGCCACCTCAAAAGCTGCCACCTGCTAGGTGAGCAGGGACGGGAAGGACCTCCTCTTTGGCCAGGCCTGCTCCCCACCTGTCCGGACCCCTACCTGTGGGTAGAGCTGAGGGAGGGGCAGGGCTGGGTGCGCTGCAGGCCGGCAGGAGAGGAGGCCCAGTAGCAGAGGCAGTGGGCTGCCGCCGTCATCCTCTGCTGGACTGCACCCCACATGAACTAGGGAGGCCCAGGCAGGCAGGAGGCCACGCACAGGCCGGAATGCTGGCCATCGCGTTATCAAACAGTGATAGACCTGCTGAGCCACTCAGACAGACACTTCATTTTCTGGCCTGTCCAGGTCCAGAGTGGACACCGGACACCTTGGCCAAGGTGAAAGGTGCACGATTCTGAGCAGGCCTGACTCACGTTTCCTTATTGCTGGGATGTTCACAGAGCCAACGTCCTGGACGGCGGGGACCCAACCTTCCTGCAGCTCACAGCGTCCCCGCACAGCATGGACAGCATGCTGACCTCTGGAGAAGGTAACTGTGCATGGCCGGGGTATCAAGGCTTGCCCATGAGAAGCTGCTTACAGCCAACAGGCCCTCCCCCCAAGGATTCGGGGTCCCAAGCCACCATGTTCTGTGGAACACGGGAGGCCTCGAGGGTATAAGCACTAAGGACTCAGTCACCTCCCTTTGGCTGGTGAGCCTGGAATACCGGGAACTCGTTTTTTGCCTTTCCTGAGACTGCCTGGACCCCCTGGAAGCCCTTCACATAGCAAACTCCTTGCTTCTCTTGTGCTTTTCCTCCCTTTGTGTCGCCCAGTGGCTGGGATGTGAAGGGCTCTTTGATGACTGTCACTGGTTCCTGCAGTGGGAAGAGGGTGTCTGTCAGCACTGGGGTGTGTGCCATCCCCAGTGGGGCTCCCTTCCAGGGCTCGGCCTTGACCCCTGCTCTCTGCACTCAATGTGTCCTCCTTCGGGATCACCCCTGCTTGCATGGTTTCAGTCCCCACCCCTCTCCATGGAGGACTCCTACAGCCGGCCTCTCTCCTGAGCTCCAGATCTGTCTTTCCACCTGCACCCCGGAAAGAACCACCTGGAGCCCCAAAGGCACCTGAAATTCAATGCATCCAAATGGATTCTCTGCGCTCCCCCATCTGGTTGGTTAAGCCGGGAACCTTGACTCCTACCTTTCCCACATTATATCTAAACATGAAATCCTGTCCCTTCTGTCTCTTAAACCTCTCCATCACTACTGATGCTACTTGGCTCTCCGCATGTGTTGCCTGGGTGATGGGAGACAACCTCCTGACCCCAGTCTCGCCCTCGTCCTCCACTATACTTCATTCTCCACGCAGTGGCCTTTCTAATAACCCAAATTGAAGTCAGTGCCTTTTCTGTGTAAAGGCCTTTGGGACCCCTTACCTCCTGTCGACATCTGTTAGTGTGGCATCTAAGGCCCTTCATCATCGGATTGGTACCAGCCTCACTGCTCCATCATCATTCATGTCAAATTTCTTGGAGCAGTCCCCAAGTTTTGTCTTGCCTCTGTGCTCTCGCATATATTGGCTGCTGTGCCTGGAATGCTTTCTCTTCCTTACCTCTCTGCCAGGCTAATTTATACTCCTCTGTCAAGACTCTGCTCAGAGTTAAACTCTTCCAGGAAGCCGCACCTCGCCCTGGATGAGTTTTTGCCTTCTACTTCCCTGTCAAGCTGATCCCACCTTGCTCCAGCCATCATCCATTTTGTCTGTCTCCCTGTTAGACTGTGAGCTCCCTGAGGACAGGGATGCTGACTGTCTCTGTGCGGCACAGTGGTACTCCATCGTATCAACTAGATGCTTCATGCCAACCCTTTGGCCTCTGACCCTGGAAGGAAACCTGAGCCTTTTCCTGCCAAGCTATGGCTCTGAGGTCTCTCAAGGCATAACCCTAAGGTTGAACTTCAAGTGGATGATGGGATGAACTGGTTTGAACACCTAATAGCATTTCTTCCTCAGTCTTCCCCCTTCTCACTCTCAGGTTTCTTTGTTGTAGGTGGACCCAAGAGGACCCACCCCACCGTTCCAGGGATTCCAGGGGGAACCAGGGCTGGGGCTGGAAAAATAGGTAGAATGATTGCTGAGGAAATCATGGAAATCCACAGGCAAGTAATATCTCCAGTTGTTCCCTTAAACCGGTGGTTCTCAGCCCAGGGCATCCCCACCCCCACCCCGCCAACGCCGGACGTTTTGTGATGTTTGGAGACATTTTTAGTTGTCACAACTGGGTGGGTGGTTGCTGCTTAGCCTCCCTGGATAGAGACCAGGGATGCTGCTTGCTAAACTTCCTACAGTACACAGGACAGCCTCCTCCCCGCCCCACCCCAACAAAAAAATGTCCAGTCCAAAATGTCGATAGTACCGAGATTGAGAAATCCTGCCTTCAATAGAGGCTAAACCCAAACAGTCCAGAGCTAAACGGAACTTGTGAGGAGGATCAACTTGCTTATGACCTTGTATGTGACTCAAGGAGCGTCCCAGTGAGGATGGATGAACACTGACTGATTACAGGATTACAGGACAACAGGAGTAGAGCTGTGAACTGCCAGAGATCTGGGCCTTAACAAAGCATTAGCCTCTTTCAATCAAGAAGCTGCCAAGGGCTGTAACAGAGACCACACACATCAGCTAGTAATAGCTCCCTTGGGCGGGACTTCGATATGAAAGAGAAGGGAAGCAGTTTACCAGCGTTCCGGTTCGGCCTCTACGTGGCTCTGCTTAGGAGATTCACTGACCTCCTTGGTCTCTGTTGACTTAAGCCCTAAAAGGGAGGCAATATCTATCTCCCAAGGATTGCTTTAGGATTGTGAGTGAACTCAGGAAAGTTCATATAGTGAGTGCTCAAAAATTATTAATCAAATCTAAGTCTTTAAGAGGCGTCATTGAGAGGGAAGTAGTTCTTCTAAGTCCATTTGAATTTGGGGAGTGGGGAGGGGCATGGAGCAGGCCCTGAGGAATGCAGACTTAATGGAACATAACCATAGGAAAAGGGCCAGTGACTGCTGTTCTTGCTGCCACTGGATTCTGTCAGCATTGGAGGCTGGACTTATTTTCCAGTTGGCCATAGGGGGCTCTTATCCCAGTGGGTAGCAGTTCTGTTCCAACTGCACAGGAATGATGGACGTGACTGCTGGAGTCTACTTCAGGAAAGAGATGTGGGGGGCGTGTGCCGTGATAATCAGGTTTTTAGCAGCCACTGCACTCCCTGTGCTTTGCTCGAGACCCCCCCAAGGATCTTACAATCTCTGAGAAGTCTATTTTATGATAATAGAAAAAAGGGAGAGTACGTGAGCTGAAGCCAGCAAGGGAGGAAGGGTTTGAACTTGGTCCAAACTCGGGTTTGTGAGGAAAGTGGGCATTTGTTCTAGAAAATACAGGTGCATGCTGCAGTGGGCATGTGAGTGGCATATTCCGGGTGGCCAAGAGGCAGGCCACCTAACTGGGAAGAAAGCCTCTTGTAGGAAGAAGGGGTCACAGAGCTATGATGGGAGAAGGCTAAGAATCCTAAGAAATGATGCTGAGCAGTTTAGACTGGAAGAAAATTGTTAAGACCCCCTTCATTGTACGATGCTGACCAGGTATCCAAATGTGTTTGAAAGCAGGCTTGAAATAGGAAGAGATGAAGGTGAGCATGCCTTAACCCAGGAAGGAGGCCCATCCTCCAGTGATTTTATCCAAAAGAGGACTCGGTAATTTAAGGACTTGAAGATAAGAAACAATGAAAAGGCAATTCCAAGATGGGGAGTCTGGGAAAATAAGTGGTTTCATAGATGTAAGGCGAGGTGGCAGACATTCAGCAACTTTTCAGTCAGCAGTTAGTTAGTAGTCATCTGTGTGTGCTGAGTGCACAGTAGGTAGCTGTATCCTGCCATTGAAGAGCTTATGACCTGGGAGAGAGCAAGTTTGTTCAATCGCAAATCTACAGAACTAGGCAGTACAGGCCAAGAGCCAAAAGACTGCTGGGCAGTGGAGGGGTCCCCGGGGCACCCGAAAGCTGCATTCATCCATGTAGGAACTAAGCGTCTGGCGGCCACACAGCTGCCACTGTACTCTATCTAAACTCTAGCTTCGGTGCCAGGCCATGGCTTCCTTTCCTGAAGTCCTTCAGCCTGACAGGTTTATGTGGATTTACAGTTCTAAGTCTATCATGTAAACCTACTATGCTGAGAAATATGCTAGCTGAGAAGGGCCCGGACCCATTTTTAATCACCTGGTGCCTGAGAAGATGATGACTAGACGATTACTACTATTAATACTGTTACTGCACAGCTACTTTCCAGGTGTGACCGAGCCTTCATTTCCTAAGAGCATTCACTAGCTTAACAGTGTTTGTAGAGAAGAGGATAAATTATTTGCTGTGGATTCTAGTTCATGGTATCAAACATAGAGGCTGAACTTCTAAAGTCTCCTCCAACTATGATATCTGGATTCTGTGAGGAAATGAAACTGGCCACTTCCTTGAAATTCGAACCTGCAATCCAGACCCTAATCCAAGGGCTTTGTCAGTGAGATGCCTGACTCCAGGGCCTGCATTTCAGATCAGGTGCCTATGGCATAAATCCAGTTCACCACCTGTTTTTGTAAATCAAGTTTTATTGGACACAGCTACACCCATCATTTACGCATTGTCTATGGCTGCTTTCAAGCTCCAATGGCAGAGTCAAGTCATTGTGACAAAGTAGTTACTGTCTGGCTCCTTACAGAACAAGTTTGCCAATCCCTATTCTAGATCTTCATCCTTTTTCTCACCCCCATCCCTCAACAACACACACACATGCCACTGAAAAAAAGGAAAGGAATGTAACTGACCCCTCTTCTCTCTTGACAGGATAAGAGGGTCATCACCTTCCAGCTGTGGCTCCAGCCCACTGAACATCACAAGTACACCTCCCCCTGATGCCTCTTCTCCAGGAGGCAAGAAGGTAAGGCTGATGACTCTTAGACCGAGGCCCGTCTTAATCTGGGGAGCATCTTGCCCAAGTTCTGAAATGTTGGGGTGACGGTATATAATTACAATTGTGGTTGCTGAAACACGTGGACCTTTTTTCCTCCTTGAAGGAAATGCATCTGGGTGAGGCTAGGTACAGAGCATAGTTAAAGAACTAGGTGGCTGGCTGACATCCTTAGGGGGTTCATTCCACGTGAGTGGGGAAAGGCAGGAAGAGATTAAGGAATGGGGAGCCATCAGTCCATTGCATTGGGGGAACAATTCACAAGCTCCCGTGGGAGAAGGATTAGTAAGTACTACACACAGAAAACTACCTAGTTCTCTGCCCGTTTGCAAGGGAGAAAATATCATTAGTGTCTAGTGCAGATGTGGAAACAGCGGTGCTTTGGAAGGCAAGCCATGCTTTTGCAGTTGCAGAGTTCTTGGGGATCTACCGCCTGGGTTTCCTGTGATGTGACAGCATGGGCACAAGTAGTTTATCAATCGTCAGCTTTCATGAAGAAGCTAGCGGGAAGACTACACTATAAATGGGCTTAGAAACCACTCATCGCTTTCATTTTTGCCAGAGAATTTACAAGTCTAGGCCCATGTTGACTGTAACTCATAAATATCTTTACAGTGCCTGCTGGTGATATAGTTTAGGATGTCCCAAGGGCCAGCATCTTTATACATAAAAGCTTCCTTCTCCTATGTCCCAAAACAAACACAGAGAGAAAGGAAATCAGTGATTTACATAGATGGGACTCCTAGGGCACAAACTGTATCAAAAGCAGGACAAAGGTTTTCAAACCTGGGCTGTTCAGAGGCTCAGGTTACCAGGAGCTGTGGTGCCACCAGGTGGGATGGGGCAAGTCAGCTGGTGAGAAGGAAGAGGAAGGTCAGGATTCCTGCTTCTACCAGGTCAGCTTTACTTCTTTTTTATATATGAACTTCTGTAAAAGTTTCTGCTTGAATTAAGGTTTTGCTCCTCCCACAAAAGGTTTCAAAGTCAGTAGATTAATGAGTAAGAGCATGGTCAAAGTAAGATAGACTTGGTTGGGTTTGAAGCCTGGCTTTGCCATGTGCTAGCTCTGATCCTGTACAATTTTTAAGCCCCCGTTTCCTTTATAATGGCGCTCATACAGGTTGGGACAGCCAGCATCTTTGCATATGAACTACCATTATGAGATAATATGTGAACGTGCCAGGCCTTTGTTAATGACTCAGAAAATAGCATCGATAGATGGTCTGGGCCATGTACACCCCTCCACTTCCTGCCGTAGCCTGTGCTCTTAGCTCTATTCTTACACCCCTAGGTCCTTCCTCCATATTAGATCCACTGTCTCCTTAGGGTGGTCTCCGCTTCTCTAGTTCTCAATTCAACTTTTAGGCACTTGATTTCCTGGTATTACCAAGAATCCTACTATTCTGTTTTGTAAGGTTACACTCCAGTATAATGCTTAAATATTACTCGGGGAACTTTCATGTATGTTCTCTCATCCTCACAACTTTATAGGGAGACAAAATCCAGGCTCCCAGGTGTTAAATGATTAGCCCAGCATTTGTTACTAAGTATGGTTCCAAACTAAATTCCAGTCTCTCTGACTTCTGATTCTTTTGACACCAACAACTGCCGGAGATGTAAGAGTGTCCTCTGCATTACAAAGCCCCAAGAATTTCTGAAGCATTTGTGAAAAAATTTTCCTTTTCTTTGGACTTATAAAAGTGGGTCTGGGAGAAGAAATTCTGAATGTATTCTCTTGAGTCCTTAGCAGCAGGATTTATAAGACCAGTCTAAACAAGATGGAGTTAAACATGACAGCAGCATTAAACAATACACCAAAGCCACAATGCTTCCAGCCCTTCCTGGGCACTTTCAAATGTGGCAGATCCAAACATGAGCTATTTAGTCTACCAGTTGTTTCAGTCAGGGTTAAGCTGAAAGGGGGAGGCTAGGTGAGCCTCATGGGGTGCGGGAGAGCCTGGACATCCAGAGGCACTAAGGCAGGTTCAAATACAGCAGCAGTTCCCTAAATGCTGTCGGTGGTCTTTTTGGGTTTTTGGGAGGGGAGGGGGACCAAGATCCTTTCAGGGCTCTGCGAAGTCCAAACTATTTTCATAATAATGCTAGAACATTATTTTTCTCAGTGTTGATATGTGAACCAATACTACAAAAATAATGTTGGGTAAAACTGCCGGTGTTTTTGCAAAAATCAGGTCAGTGGCACCAAACTGTACTAGTAGTCGTGTTTTTCACCGCCATATACTCGCAATAAAAATTTTAAAGACGGTTTCATTTAAGAATGTCCTTAATGAAGCAGTAAAAAGAACTGCTTTTATTAAAAAAAAAACTCTTTGAGTAAATCTTTCTAATACTGTTACAAAATGGGCAGTATGCATACAGCGCTGGTGCTGAGTATCGAAGTCGGATTATCTCAAGAAGAGCTCTTGTGTGACTGTTGATAAGCTGAGCGAACTGCTTTTTTCATAGGACACCATTTTTACTATTGCAAACCATAGCTATTCAGGCTTGGGTATTTAGCGTACATTTTCTTGAAAATGAATGAAATGAATGTGTGACTTCAAGGAAAACAACTGACAGTATTTGTTGCCAATGATAAAATTTTATTGGGTTGTCAGAAAAGTCATGACGTGTTTTTTCCATCTTTTTTGTTGCAAAAATGCATCATGACTTTTCCGACAACCCAGTAGCTTTCAAGCAAAATTTAGAATTCTTGCAAAACTTGTGCTCCTTTGAGCTCAACAGCTTTCTGAAACTTAAAATATATTTCTGATGACACAGGTAATATTTATTAACAGTGGTGATGTTTTGTAATGAAATATGTCAACATTTGGAAGATCTGAATAACACCACAGCCAATATTTTCCAAATGACCAGTGTAAGATGATTTAAAATCCTACGGAAGTAAAAAGGTCCATGCTAAGTGCCAAGGTATACCAATGAATTTTAACATAACAGTACAAAAATTTCATTGATAATGGTTTGATTCCACACTGTAGCTAACCTTTTGAGAAATTTCCACTTGCTGAGTTTCGATGTAATATCAAATACCACAATTATTTGAAAAAGCAATTAAAATATACATCCCTTTTCCGACTACATGTCTATGGGAGACCAGATTTCTTTCATATACTACAATCAAACAACATATCTATACAGACTAAATGGAAAAGCAAATATGAGAATCCAGTTAGATTCAAAGGCAGATATTTGATTTTTAAAAAATGTAAAACAATGACCTAATTTTTTTGTTGTTTTGGAAAATAGGTATTTTTCATTAAAATGCTATTTGTGTTAGTAGATTTATTATATTTTTAAAATTTGTTAGTTTTAACTTCCAATTAGTAAATATTGATAAATATAGCCTACAGAAACAAGTTCTTTGAAGTCCTCAGTCTTGAACTGTAGAGATAGTTGCAATGCCACCTACTGGCCAGGACTGAAATTACTACCTCTCCCAAAATCCAAGCAGCTACCAGTTTCCTTACCTACATCCAAATGCTTCTTAAAGACTCTTTTCTATAATGAGACTCAGCCAGGGGAAGGAGGCTGGGAGCAGACAGGAGAGTTCTGCTATTGAAGAATGACGATAATGCCTCTCAGTGGCCTATCTTAAGAACTTTAACCACTGGTTACTGAAGTTGGCACCTGTAATGTAACTGGTGAGAAATTTACTTCTAGTGTTTTGTTGTTCATTTGTGACTCAGAGTTGTCTCTCTTCAGTTTGTTAACAAGCCCTATTTCTTCCTCAGCAACATTTGTTGCGGTAAGTTTTACTCCCTTATAGGGGAACTGCCTGGCCAGGCTCATTAAGGTTTAGTCCTTGGCCTTGTGAGCATGATCCAAGGTGACCAAATGCTCTAGGGATTTTATTCAGCCTTTAAATTGCCTGCGTTGGCCGAACCTAATGAAGAGAAAAGAATAGTTTTGGGGAGAGTCTTTTTCCCTTACTGTAACCATTCTTAACAGTTTCTTGTTTGAATTAACCTAATAGGACACTGAAGCCATTTGAAGCTCCCCACCCCGACCCCCACCTTCCTCCTTTCAATTTCAACAAGCTTCATTTTCTTGGTGACACTGCATATGAGACTTACTGAAACTGTTGGTGACGTGCAAACCTCTTTTGTTTGTAGATTTTAAATGGAGGGACTCCAGACATTCCTTCCAGTGGCCTATTGCCAGGGCAGGCTCAGGAGAACCCAGGTTATCCATACTCTGATAGCTCCTCTATTCTTGGTAAGTGGCATTGTTATTCATTTCCATCACAATGAGCTTGCAGACATCTGGCACAAACTCAGTTTTAATAACTTGAATATACCAAACAAGCTAGTTCTAGATAAATTTGATAAGAACAAAGTAAAGGTTTAAAATTTGTTTCATCAAAAGGTTTAAAGGTTGAGTTTAATCTAATCGTTGAGTTCTGGTGGAAGGCCCCAGGTTATCCATGGAACATGGACGCAAGAGGTCCAGACTAGGCAGCAGACCCAGGCAGTTTCTCCCACCACTTGGGATATAATCTCTTCAAAGGAAAAGTGGATGAAGGTTCAGAGATAAAGCCTAGAGGGGTGATCAATAAGCATTTCAGAGGGTATTAAAAGTCATTTAGAGATGAAGAGTTTGCTTCTCCCACCCCACCTTTTTCTTATCTTTCTAGATCTTTTTTCCCTAATCTCTACCTTCCTATTTATCTTTCATTCTATAACTCTCTTTGTAATTGGTTATATCAGAATATTAAAATGAGATCAACGCAAATGCTTTTAATCTTTAATGAATTTTAAGCACTTTGTTCCTAAAAAGTGGTTTCTTCCCCCTGAAAAACTTCTAAGTTAAAAACCATATGGCAATGCAGCCCCAAAGGTAGCCTCTCTCAGCCTTCTCACCCTACTGTTAAGCACAGCTTATTAAAAGTGTGCTTAGGGGGCTGGCAGAGTGGCGTGTTGGTTGTGTTGGTTAGGAGTTGGCTTGGGACGCCAGCTCTGAGCAGCAGGGCCCCGGTTCAGGTCCCACATGAGGGCCAGTGATGCTGCACCCTCTACAGCTAAGATGGTAAACAACAGCTCAACCTGGAGCTGGGCTGCCGTGAGCTACTGTGAGCGGCCAGCAGCCAGCAGCCAGCGTGAGCTGCCGTCCAGTGGCCGGTGAGCAACTGCCTCACCCGGGAAGAGAGCAATGATAATACCAACATGGGCCAGTGAAGCGACGTCCTCCATAACTAGACTGAAGAACCAAAGACAGCAACTTGTCTGTTCCCCTTCCCTGTTCTGATCCCCAGCGCTGTTCCCCTCCCCTAACTCCCCAATAAAATCTTTTTAAAAATAATAAAAAATAAAAATAAAAGTACGCTTAGGGAGTGGCCGGTTAGCTCAGTTGGTTAGAGCACAGTGCTCAAAACACCAAGCCGTTCAATCCCCACATGGGCCACTGAGCTGTACCCTCCACAACTAGATTGAAACAACTACTTGACTTGGAGCTCATGGGTCCTGGAAAAACACACTGTTTGTTCCTCAATTTAAAAAAATAATAAAAAAAAGTACGCTTAGGAACTGCTTACGAAAGGCAAGCGTGCTGTGGTATCACCACCAACCAGTCTTCATCTTCTCCCACAGGCGACAACCCTCACATAGGCATAGACATGATAGACAACGATCAAGGCTCCAGCAGTCCCAGTAACGATGAAGCAGCAATGGCGGTCATAATGAGCCTCTTGGAAGCAGACGCTGGGCTGGGTGGCCCCGTGGACTTTAGCGACTTGCCATGGCCGCTGTAAACACTACATGTTGCTTTAGCAACACTACAGTATCAAAGTGCATTACTGGTGGAGTTTTACAGTCTGTGAAGCTTACTGGGTAAGGAGAGAACAGCTTTTATGTACTGTCTTCATAAAAGCCATCTCAGAGCCATTGATACAAGTCAATCTTACTATGTGTAACTTCAGACAAAGTGGAACTAAGCCTGCTCCAGTGTTTCCTCATCATTGATTATTGGGCTAGCTGTGGATAGCTTGCATTAATTGTATATTTTGGATTCTGTTTGTGTTGAATTTTTTAATCATTGTGCACAGAAGCATCATTGGTAGCTTTTATATGCAAATGGTCATTTCAGATGTATGGTGTTTTTACACTACAAAGAAATCCCCATGTGGATATTTCTTATACTAATTGTATCATAAAGCTGTTTATTCTTCCTTGTAAGAATCCTTTACTATAAATATGGGTTAAAGTATAATGTATTAGACAGTTAAATATTTTTAATAAATGTTTCCCTTGTTCTATAAATACTGTTCACTTTTCAAATAATTAGAAAAAAATCCTATGTGCTACAGGCTGGATCATCAATTTTCTACAGTAGGTTTTAAGGACGACCATGCCAATGACATTTACACCTTTCTGGCCTTCCTATCAAGTCTGGGACTGACGTAATTTCCCTGCTTCGCTGTATTGTGAAAATAGTTAATCTCCAAATTGTTGCAATTTTAATTTCTGAGAACAAAGATGTTACTGTTTAAATACAAAATTCAAATCCTCTGAAATTACAAATGCAAGATTAGATGTAACAAATTGGCTTCTCTATAACAACTCCTCTCCACTACTACTCACAGCTGTATGGCTTCTAACATTATGTGACCCAAACCTAAATATTTTGATTCCTTCTTGAATTGGGCCACAGAATATTAAAAAATAGCATTTGTATGAATTATATGCTAAGCAGAGCAGCACAGTACAATGGAAAAAGCCCCGAACTAGTGTCAGAAATTGGCTCTGAAAATTAAGGTTACAGTATGACCTAGCAAAAGTATTTCACCCTTCACATCAGGTGGAACGAGAAAATATTCTCTTTTCAGGTCTAACATTGTTTGAATTTATAGTATTTTAGAATTAGTAGGGAATCTAAGTGCCTCATCACACATATATGAAACTGGAGTTCTTTGAGCTACTGTTTTCTAGTTATACTGACACTATCAAGACAGAAATTCTGCTAATTATGAGACTAAAAATGGTCAAGGTTATAAAGTTGATCAGAAACATTAAAACAATGAAATTTTATTTTGATGAAAAACTCGAGTTTACAATCATTTAGTAAATGAAGAGCAAACACTTCATTTTCCTATCCCATAACTCTTAAGAAAAACAATCATTAGTAAATAAATATCTGTGAACAGATTAAGGGTAAGGCAGACTGGATAATAAACCACCCCTGCTGTTCACACTCCCTGCATGTGGCTTACTCTGACAGGGTGAAAACGGCACTGAAGATAAACTGAAAAGACAAGATATGGGCACTGAATCTCATTCTAGTTATTCAAAGAAGCCCAATGATAAATACTCATTTTTTGCTCATCATGGGCAGTAAACTATACACTTTCACTGAAGGAATACTTTGATAGAAGCACTTCAAAGTTATATTGTGCATCACAACTATAAAAATGGCTTGAACAGTTCCATTTAACCACCATTTATAAAGTGCAACTATATAATATTCTGCATTTTGTCTGGGGTGTGACGAATATCAATCTAGACGGAAAGTACCCCAGCTGCCAATTTCCACGACTTCTGAAAAGATCTAGGTGTGTGAAAAAGGACTGTCCCCCATACAAAGAACCAATTTCACAAACTTACTGGTAAACAAATACATTTATAGAACTGGAACCTCCGGGTGCTGGAGTTGTACTCATTGAAAAAACCATTCCGCTACCTTTGGTCTTTAAAAAAGCCCACACTGCTGCATCCTAAACATGTGCACGTCACGATGAAGAGAGGCCTCGCAGTGCAGAATGAGGAAGAGGGCGACGGCACCATGAAGAGTAGCATGCTATGGTTTCAGGGGACATGAGCATCACAGCACGGGGTTCTGTGCGTCAGCTTCGAGGTCATTGCTGCCCGAAGGGGGCTGGATTGGGAGAATATCCAGCTCGTCCACTTGCGGAGTTGGGTGCATGACAACCAGCTGGTCCTGGGGAATGTCTGCGGCAGCTGCTGCAAGGTTGGTGATCGATTTACTCTTTACGCACTGGAAGTCCACGTGCCGACTCTTCCCCTCTTCCTTCTCCCAGGACATTCGAATAAAGGGTCTTTGGACATAGTTGTAAATCACTTCTGGGCGGCCTCCAGGCCTTTTCTTTACTTTTTCTTTATAGGTAGGATAACCTGGAGGAGAGGAAGGTTTTAAAAACTGAGGACACACATATACATATATACATGCCCCACCCCTACTTCTCACCCAGTTTAGCCTAAAGAGGGCTTTTCTGCTGTAGCTCCTGAACAAACAAATTAAAAAGAAAGAAAACCAATATTCCATCCCCTTGGTCATCAGTTCAACAGCCAGAAACTGAAATCCTACTGATGTAATTCACAAAACCGTCCACCACAATCCCCTCAGCTACTCAATACACCAACCGCCAGAAAAACAACCTTTAAGAGCATGGAGGGGGTGGGTCCCAAATAAAATTGTATGTAATCTAGTGCATCTTGGGCTCTAGCTACGTATCCTTAATATCCCTGAACGCTTCTCTTCACAGGATTATCTGGCCTCAAGGCCTAAAATTTACTACCAAATTCGCCTTCTACTTTCCTTAAACTTAAATCTCCTCTTTACATTGCTCTGGGTTTTTTCTTTCCTTCTCTGGTTAAATGACAAAAATGTAGAGCACTCCTCAACTTCACTGGTTCTAGGGACTTTTGCACCTAGGTCAGCAAAGCCAGTATTTTAACCCCATATATCATTTTAAAATTTCTATTCCCAACAATGAAGAAGTTCCTTTAGATCAGCAATTCCAAAGCAGCTGTCCCTGATTAATCGTATCTTCCTCCTCTTGTATCATAAGCACTGAAAAGTAACAACGAGTAAAGACAATCCTAGTTTAGGAAAAGTTTTGGTCATTTACCAGGTAAGACAATTTCTCCAAAGACATAATCTCCTTAGACGTTACTGAGTCCCTTCCCTCCTTCCTACCAGCAAGAGTTGCTTGTTTAGACCAGGGCAAACATTTTCTGTGAAAGGCCAGTATAAACATTGGGTTGTCGGAAAAGTCATGACACATTTTTGCAACGAAAAACATAGAAAAATACTTCATGACTTTTCCGACAACCCAATGGTTCAGGCTTGTGGGCCATATGGTTTCTACTGCAACTACTCAACTAGGCCACTGTAAAGTGAAATCAGCTACAGGACAATACATAAATAAGCATGTCTATGTTTCAGTAAAACTTTATTTATAAAAACACTGACAATGGACTGGATTTGGCCCATGGGCCACAGTCAGACCAGAGTGAGAATCAGAGAAAAATAGAAAGGCCTCATATATTAGGGACTCAATGATTATTGCCTAAGGGGATGTATGCAGGCATCAAAACTGTAGCTCGTCTATTAGGCCACCTGTGTGTGTTGCAGGGGAGGGAGGGAGGGAGGGAGGGAGAGAGAGAGGGAGAGAGAGGGAGGGAGAGAGAGAGAGAGAGGGAGAGAGAGAGAGAGAGAGAGAGAGAGTTTGAGGTGAGGAGGGCACAGGGGCAGGCAGAGCTAAAAACCTTTGAAAGACCCTCTGAGAACGTTTTCTGCGTTTCACACTTCCAGTCATCTGCCACCTGAAGGGCAGCACTGGACATCAGAGAGAGGCCATTTCTTCCTCTTGTCCTGGATCCTCCAGAACTATTAGAAAGTCTTCAAAACTTCCATCTCATCATATTCCAATATGTCCTCCACACAGAATCAGCACTTGCTTAAAAACTACGAATAGCTTCCTCAGGATGAAAGGGGAAGGTCCATACTCCGTACCACAGTATATAAAAGGCTTTTTTATAAAAAACTACTTGATATCAGGCCTCAGCTGAGATGTCTCCTCCTGAAAGAGACCGTCCCTGCCTTCCCGATCTCAAGTTGCTTTCTCTCTAGCTCTGAGACCAAGCAGCTAAATCCCACTGTTTGGAAAATGAGAGAAGACGCACGAGTGAAACTAACGTGTCAGCAATTTCGCTACTGTTTAAGCCCCTAGTCTCTTCCTCGTGCTGCAGAGACCGTTTCTGGTCATTCTTCCTCATGTCTCAGTAGACCATTAAAGTCCTCACTTAACACTGTCAATAGGTTCTGCAACTTGAAGCAAACAGCATAATGAAACCAATTTTATCACAGGCTAATTGATATAAACAAGAGCTAAGTTCCTATGGCATCTCATCAGTGTTGTAATGAAATGACGAAGGACCTGCTGTATTGTCATCTCCAACAGCTTGACCGGGCCACTGATCAACACCATTATCTTCATTTTCATCATCACAAACATACTGAGAAATTACTACACGGCAGGCCCTGTTTTAAGCATTTTTCATGTATCCACTCATTCTGTCCTCACAATAGCCCTATAAAGTATTCATTAATACCCCATTTTAGATGAGGAAACTGAGGCACAGAGAGGTCAAGTGCCTTGGCCAAGGTCATACAGCTATTAAGTCACACAAGAAATCTGGCTCCAGAACTTTTACTCTTTACACTATTCCATGTCGTGCCAAGAAAAGTATTTTTAGTAAGGACACTTTAAAATAATAGAAGCATCTGACACGGCATCTGGAAAAATTCATTTAAATCATAAAGTAAAAAGTAATCTAAAAAATATATGGGCTCAATCAAAAATACATTAGGGTGAGCTACAGAAGATAAATTCGTATCTCTCATATCGCCAGGGAATCTTATGGAATCAAAACTTCTAATGGTCTTCTCAAATAAAGGAAGCTGAGTTTTGTTATTTATAGGTCTACTGCATGATCATTCAATAATTGTTTGAGTTTTTCTCAAGTATTCAAACTATATTCTAAATGAGATCCAATTTTTTAACCTTGTTTTTGAAAAATTAACAGAAAACAATGAAAATGTCTTACCTTCTATTCCCAGTCTAATCTTCTTAAGACCCCGCTCCTTCAAAACGGATTTGGCCACATCTCTGTTTTCAATGTACTTGAAAAATCTATATAATTTTGTGCTATAAATAACTGGAAACAAAAAGACAAAAATATTTTCTTATTAAAATCAAAGTATTTGGAGACAAAAAAATTTATCTTGATCATCAAAGGGGCCTGACAACCCTAAAAAGCCCAAATAGTGGATGCAGTAATGCCAAAGGATGACTAGCCGACATGACAGGACAATTCAGTACAGTTAATGTATAAGCAAATGTCTACTTCAGTTGAAACAGGAAAAGCTTTAATAACCAATCAGGTAACCCAATCCATAGGAAGAATCTCCTTCTGAAAGATATATCATATACAAACTTTTTGGAATAGGATCTGCCCCAATTTCTTCGATAAGAGAACCAAAGGAAGATATCAGGATCACATCATTATCAAGCAGGCAAAGTAAAGGGCTTTGTTGTGATGCCTACAAGGCCTTGTCTGGAGAGGGAAAAAATGCCTTGTCGGAGAGTACAAGATGGATACATCTTACATTTCATGGATTGAGCAACTATTAATAACTCCCCAAAAAGGCAAAGACCCTCCCCACAAACTGTTTTCCATTCAGGCGAACAGCCCCATTTAATACTAATGTTAAAATGGCAGATTCGAGCATGTTCTGCCTAGGTTAGTCTGTTTAGAGCAAACTGGCTTTGCAAAGGACAGACATTCCACTGACAACATGTTGAGTCTTCGAAATGTGCTGGGAACTTCAGGGAGTTAGACTGATGGGCCTTCCTCGCCTTCTCTCTTTCAGGTGGAGTTATCTCCCTTAAAAGGTGAACTGCAAAGGTTTTTTCAAAAAAAGAAAAACACACTCACAAACCAAACATGCTGGTTTAAGAGCCAATAAAAGGAAAATACGTATACAGATGCTACTCATGGGGTAAATTTGTGATTATTAACTACATCTTTAATAAGATTACTGATATTTTAAGATAAATATTTTTTTGACATCAGAATGGATGGTGTCATAATGTCGCATTTAGGAAAATCAGCCTGAAGAGGCAATCTCTGTCTCCTCTTTTTTAGGTTGGAACATCTTGGCACAAAATGAAACATTTAGACAAATTAAGTAAAAATGTTTTCAGTCTTTTTAAGCTTTGAAGCTTAAGATAATAAAATAAAATAAAATAAAACCAAAAAAACACTGAAATGGAAAGCTAACAATTGAAAAGCCAGGTGTATTATAATTCCTATATCACTATAATCTCATTTCTGTGTTCTACGATTGGCTCTAATCTCTCGAGTCAAACTTTTTGAAAACTAAATTACAAATTACAAATTTGTTCATTCTCTCTCTTGACACAAAACAATGTAATACATTTCTCTGAATTTTTGGTAACCTTTCATTTTTTCCTGTGTTTTTTCAACTTTTTATTCCATATATTATTATAGCCATTGTCAGCAAAGAGCCTAGGAATGAGGAAATAGCAACAGAAGTGTCTGTTACTACAACTGTCCACAGAAGAATCACAACACTCATTTCAGTACATCATGCAAAGAAAATGTCTCAATGTAAATTCTGAAAAGTACTACCATAATTCGTTAAAATACTCTGAAAACCTTTAGAAGTCAAAAAGAATACCACTTGGAATCTTTATTTTGTTTTTAGAAAAGGGTAAGTAAAATGGAAAAACCATGAAAAACCACTTTCTATATTCCTGAACTTTTCACTTAAATCTTAATCCTTACCGAGTCAACGCGGACTAGATTACAGAATAAGATGCTAGCCTATTTTACCTATTTCTTCAAATCATTCTTTCAACTCTATCTTCTCAATCTATGAAATGGTTTAAAAATACTATATTGGGTTAATCACAACAAACAATGTAAGATACATTTTCTAACAAAAAAAAATCAGAAGGCTCTAATTAGAAAAAATTTGGAAGTGTAGTTAAGAAAAAAGTTGGTCACTGCTGCTCAAGATACGCTGTTTTGGTCAGAGATATCTAACTATAGTTCTACAAAGCTCGCTGAAGGGTCACTGTATCCTCCAAAGACACACATGACACTTAAAAAAGAACATCTTAGAAATTAAAGTCACCTTTGAAATCAATGAGTCAAAGGTTCTCATTTTATATACAGATAAAAATTCATCTGAAAAAACAAAAACAAAAACAGTTTATTCAGTATAATCTACTACTCCAGGATCTGCTTCTCTAGGATGCTTCCAAATGCAAAGAAAAAAATACATCAAGATCCAGAGACTCAACAAAGAGCAAATCATCTCTGTGCATGTCAGAGGCGGGCACGCTTTTTCTTTACAGGGCCAGATGGTCAATACTTCGGGCTTTGCGAGCCATGCGGTCTCTGTTGCAACTACTCAACTCTGCCATGGTAGCACAAAAGCAGCCATAGACAATACATAAAACCTCACTTATAAAAACAGGCAATAGGCTGGATTTGACCCGAGGTCATGGTTTGCTGACTCCTGGTATAGTTGAGAATTCAATGTACTTTCTTTATAAAAACTGTCCTTTGATCAATAGTATAAAAAATAGAGAATTGGGGATGACTCAAGAGAGAAAACATGCCACAACGCACTCTGTGAGTACTCCTCTCCCATCTGCGGCGGGTACTCTTCATCCCAGTCCACGACATCATCGTCCGTAAGCACCACTATGTGGCATTCTCGTTCCCCACTCTGGGCACTCGCCACCATGAGAGGCAGGATCATTTCCTCCAGGTAAAACTCAAACTGTCGACGAGCACCATCATTTGATAACTCATGCATTAGGGCACCTGAAATGAAACCCACAAAAATATCTTGATTTTTTTGGGTGACTGAAAAGTAAAAGAAGAGCAGAAGCAACACACAAACAAAATATGGGATTAGTTCAGCATTTACTTTGGGCCCCTATGGGCAATGGAGTGGTTATTCTCTAGTCAACAAAACTTTTCCTAGGAAGAGTTCTTACAGAACTACAGAATTTTACAGCAAAAAGGGCCAATAAAGACATCCAACAATACGCCCCGTCATTTTACACATCATGATGCAATCTGCCTAAGATTACAAAACTAATCTACAAAATCAGAACTAAATTCGCCCCCCACCCCCCGCCCCACCATCCCTAGTCCAGGGCATTTTTTACTAATCATCTTGTCTTCCATCAGTACACACAATTATATTTTGAAGTGGATATTAAGGACATTTTTCAGATTATCCATATGAACTAAAATAGCTCCCACAGTACATCTCCCACGTGTTTTCTTTCTCAGAAAATTATTCACAAATAGCACTAATATTTCAGTGTAGACAGAGGGGTGAGATGAGAAGGGTCAACTGGCTTGGGATAAGGAAGGCAAAAGGCCAAGCCAAACACAGCAAGGTACAGGAGTTACACAGAGCTGACTCTAGAATTGCGAGAGGTAAAAGATACACTTCACGTCACCTTCCTTAAGTACAGGCATAATGAACAACTTCAACGTCCCAAATACACAGCCACAAACTCACCTGCATTGACCTAATGGTTTTTCTTTTATTCTTCTTTCAGTGGCAATATCCCATCTGCTACCTATAGCCCTACCATCTCAGGAACTAGTGGGAACTAGTGGGCACTAGAACTCAAATCTGTAGTCTCCCAAAGGAGAGTGTCTTTCCCCCTACAACATGTTGTGTAATTATATAATAACTATCAATAACACGTAATTATAATAAAATGATTAAATAATTAACAATCTATGTTATTATCTAGTTATGTCTCTCTCTAGGCAGGCTACTTCCTTTTTTTTTTTTTAACAATTCCATTTATGGCCAAACCACTAGATGTTTCAAACACGTTCTCTTTGCCCTAATTTCTGAACCAATTAGGGCTTCCACACTCACTACTCTACTCTTCAAAACTACTCTCGCTATGGTCTCCAAATGACCTTTAGATTGTTAAAGACATTGCATATTCTGATCCCAATCTGATTTGACTTCTCGGTTGAATCTCTCTCAGGGACCACTCCCTCCTCCTTAAAATGGTCTCATTTCTAAGAATCTCTATGCCAATTTGCCTGGTTTTCTTTCTCCTTCCTGACTGTTTTTCTCTGGTCACCTTTACCAACTCTTTCTTCTCTAGCTGTTCATTAAATATTGATATTTCTCAGGACGATTTTAAGTTCTTTTCTTCTCTCACTTTATGTTGACCATTCCCAAATTTATTCTACTAATTCTACCTTCTGTATTCCAGATGCATTATATTCAACTGCCTTCCGGAAATCTCCATCTGTATGCCACCTCATAGGCACCTCGAAAAATTGAATTTAATCATCTCTGCCTCTCTCTGCAGTGTTTTCTAAATCAGTAAATAGCATCACTATCCACTAAAGTTCTCAGTATCATCTCAAGAGTGCTGGGCATTAATAGGCACTTAAATATTTGTAGAATAAATAAATCAATCCTTGGTTCCTCTTTCATCTCGTAATTCAATCAATTCCCAAATGCTATCAAGTCCACCTCTTAAATACATCTTGGATTATGTCATTTCTTTCTCCAGAAGATGCTATTTTCCAAAGATAGCTGCAAAATCTCTTATGCCACGTGCTTTTCTGCAATGTGATCGTCACATCTTGCCAAGAGCTGGAGTCTAATTCTCCTTCCTTTTTATCCAGGCTGGTCATACTGACTTGCTTGAAACCAGGGGAGCACGGCAGAGGTGATGGTGCATGACTTGCAGTTCTGCCTTGGTCTCAAAATGCTTCCTCTCTGGAGGAATCTCCAGACTCGGGGAAGCCTAAGCCACAGAAAGAGGCCACACACACGTCCTCTGTTTGACAGTCATAGCTGATCCCAGCCTTTGCATCATCCCAGTCCAGGCAGCAACATGTCAGTGCAGAAGCCTCCAGCCTTATGAGTCACCTCAGCCCTTCAATTCTTCACAAAATGAGGCTTCAGATATTGTGAAGAAATAAGCCACCGCTGTTGTACCCTGTCTGAACTCTTGACCCATAGAATAAAAATGATCATACTTTATGCTACTAAGTTTGGAATGGTTTTTAAATAGCAATAAATAGAACACAGGCCATCCTCATTGCCCCCAACACAGTGCAAGTCATCAATTTTCACCCAAACTATGGTAAAATCTTCTAATTAAATTTCCCCTTGGGCGGGCCGAGTAGCGCGATGATTAAGAGCTGGCTTGGGACGCCAGAGGACCCCGGTTCGGATCCCACATATGAGGGCCAGTGACACTGCCCTCCACAGCTAAGATGCTGAACAACAGCTCAACCTGGAGCTGGGCTGCCGTGAGTCACCTGCAACGGCGTAGGCTGCAGCCCCTGTGGCAGTGGGTTGCCATGGGCTACCGTGTGTAGCCAGCAGCCAGCAGCCAGCGTGAGCGGCCAGCAGCCGCAGTGAGCGGCCGTCCAGAAGCCGGCGACTGATCTGCCTCACCTGGGAAGAGCACGATGATGGTGCCAACTTGGGCCAGTGAAGCAACGTCCTCCACAACCAGACTGAAGAACAAAACGACAGCAACTTGTCTGTTCCCCTTCCCCCAATTCCCCAGCGCTGTTCCCATCCCCCAATTCCCCAATAAAAATCTTAAAAAAAAAAAAAATTTCTCCAACACTGGCTTCTGCCCCTCTGTACAGTAGTCCCCCTTATCTGTGGTTTTGCTTTCTGTGATTTTGGTTACCCGCAGTCAACTGTGGTCAAAAATATTAAATGGAAAATACCAGAGAAACAATTCATACATTTTAAATTGTGTGCTGTTCTGAGCAGTGTGATGAAATTTCTCATCAGCTCTGCCCCACCCAGGACGTGAATCATTTTATCCAGCATATTCACGCTGCATACGCTACCCTTCCATTAGTCACAGTAGCTGTCTAGGTTATCAGGTAAACTGTCACAGTATCACAGTGCTTGTGTTCAAGTCACCCTTATTCTACTTAGTAAGGGCCCCAAAGCACAAGAGAAGTGATGCTGGCAATTCAGATAGGCCAACGAGAAGTCCTAAGAGTTTCCTTTAAGCGAAAAGGTGAAAGGTCTTGACTTAAGAAAAAAATCATATGCTGAGGTTGCTAAGATCTATGGTAAAAACCAATCTTTTATCTGTGAAATTGTGAAGAAGGAAAAAGAAATTCATGCTGATTTTGCTGTTGTACCTCAAACTGCAAAAGTTACAACCACAGTGCATGGTAAGTGCTTAGCTAAGATGGAAAAGGCATTACACTGTGGGTGGAAAACATGAACAGAAAATGTATATACATATATAGGGTTTGGCGCTATCTGCGGTTCCAGGCATCCACTGGGGGGTATTGGAATGTATCTCCTTCAGGTAAGGGCGGGGACTACTGTAACTCATTTTCCCCATAGCACCCAAATTCAACTATGTGTCTCCTCCTAGTTTAAACCTTTCATGGCTGTACTATTCTTAGATTAAAAGTTCCAAATCCCCAACTTGATCCACAAAGCACTGTTATATGAAAAAGGTTATAGATCACTGTGAACAGTCCTTTAAAAAAATATTTTTTAAAATACTATCTACATATGGATGACTTCCACATATAAATATCTAGCTCACATTTCTCTCCTGAACTCTAGACATGTATACCCAATGTCCCACTCAACCTTTCCACTTGGATGTCTAATAGGTATTTCAAACATAACATGTCCAAAAGCAAGCTTCTAAACTTCTGCTCCCATGAAGTCTCCTCCATCTCAGTTAACGGCAAGTCTACACTTCCAGTTTAAACATATTCTACATGCAACAGTAACAAAAATACAAAATATCAAAGAATAAACTTAAGACCAGGGCAGGAATAAAAGAAGACATAAAATAAAACTGAATAAATGGAAAGTCAGGGCAGTTGGAGTAGGAATCAGTATAATAATTATGCTCATTCTTCTAAAAAATTAACTTCAAAGAATTGTAAGGAAAAGCTCAAAAATTTTTAAATAATTTTTTTGAATGTCTAGAATAGACATAGGTTAGAGTTGAGTATGTTTGAGCCTGAGGATCAGAGAGGGAAAAACTAATACTAGAGAAGATGGCAACAAGAAAATGAATAAGATGATAAAATAATTTATTCATTCAACAAATGGTTACTGAGTCCTTGCTATGTGGCAGGCACTATGGACACAAAGTTCAAAAGGTATAATCCCTGTCCTCAAGTTCGAACTGGTTTAATGATATAAAGTGGAAAATAGAGCAAGATAGAAATAGGGGTAGAGATGGAGTGGGAGATGGAGAGGGAGATGGAGATAGAGGCAGAAAACACAAGTGTATCATTTCAGTGTCTCTGTTTCAGTGCCTCCACAGGCACGCTCTGCCTCACATCTCCCTTTCTCAACAGGCTTGGATATAAATTCAATGTTTCAGATTTTGGTTGCAGTCCCATTATCTCCCACATGGATGGTGCCTTTCTTCCTGGGCCTTCTGAACTGGTATTTTATTCAAACTTTAAATTTCATTTTCCATACCACTTTTATCCAAGGACACTATTTTCATTTCTTTTAGCACTAGGCCTTCATCCCTGAGTTTAACTCTCATTCTCAAGATCTCTTCTGGATTACAGTGCTTGCCCAGGAAAAGAATGTGTACACTGAAGAAATTTATAGCCTATTTGGGAAGCTACTACTTACCACAGATTTCCTTGACTTGCTGGTAAGTTCTCTGACAGATGTTTGCGAAGTCAGTCCCTCTACTCATCTTACCTACAAACATACCATTCCTTCAGCTTGGAACATACTTCCTCTTCCCTTTCCTCCAGAAAGCTTCCTCAAGCCCCACACCAGAGGTACAGTTCCTATATGCTCATTTAGCACCCTATTCTTCCTCTAACATCATAATACAACTTACTTCCCTGTCTTCCCCCCATGCTACAAGCATCATGAGTGTTGCCTTTTATATACCTAATATTTAGTATAAAGTGAGTGCTCAATAAAAATGCAGAAAATGACTGATTACTATGTAACCATTAAACAAATTGTTATTAAAAATATTTACTAATGGAATTATTCACAATATATTCCCATATAGAAATATAAAATAGCGTGTACAGTATGACCCTTTAATATTTTTCTTTTAATTTACTTTTATTTCCGAATTTTGCTACCTTATTTTTTAGCAAACTCTATTTCACACTGTGTGTCAAGCACTATTCACTTAATTTTCACAACAACCCTGGGAGATCAGTATCATTGTCTCTATTTTAAAGATAAGGAAACTAAGAAACAAGGTTTTAAGTAACTTGCCAAGAAACCCAACTCTCTATTCAATAAACATTTAGTACTTATTTGACTTCTTATTAAATGAAGAGACAAACTTAGGCATTTTAGTGTAAAGTGCCATTCCAATATTCAGTAAAGGCACTTATCTGCAGGAAAAAAAATTCATTTTTGGACTCAAGTCTACACCTACAGTATCCTTTTATATTTTTATGAGACTATTTTTGTCTCTTCAAATTCTATTAGTTCTGTTTTAATAAAGTCTATGAGAATCTCTAAATTTTTAGTAACATATTACAAGTAATCTAGAAACAATTACTAAGTATTTAAAAGTCAGAAGTCTAGTACATATGGAAAACCATTTTACATAACAATTCTTACCTATAATTCCATAACAAATAAATGAAACTTAACAGTGATGACAAGGTAAGCTGTGTCCAAAGGATTACAGAACTAAAATCCACATCATCTGTAAGAAATTCTATTGTTTCTTTAAAATTTGACAGTCACCAAAATTCAACATCTAATTATATGAAGTTCAATTAAAATGGTCCCATGGGGCCGGCCAAGTGGCACGATGGTTAAGAACTGGCTTGGGACGCCAGAGGGCCCCAGTTCGGATCCCACATATGAGGGCCAGTGACACTGCCCTCCACAGCTAAGATGCTGAACAACAGCTCAACCTGGAGCTGGGCTGCCGTGAGTCGCCGGCGATGGCGTAGGCTGCAGCCCCTGTGGCAGTGGGTTGCCATGGGTTACCGTGTGTAGCCAGCAGCCAGCAGCCAGCGTGAGCGGCCAGCAGCCGCAGTGAGCGGCCGTCCAGAAGCCAGCGACTGATCTGCTTCACCCGGGAAGAGCACAATGATGGTGCCAACTTGGGCCAGTGAAGCAATGTCCTCCACAACTAGATTGAAGAACAAAACGACAGCAACTTGTCTGTTCCCCTTCCCCCAATTCCCCAGCACTGATCCCATCCCCCCAATTCTCCAATAAAAATCTTTAAAAAAAAAAAAATGGTCCCATGAATTAAAAAACACTAAACTTGACGTCAAGGATCTATAATTAAAATAATAAATGCTCATGGTTTCAATAAAAAGACTTTTTAAGATGTAAAAAATAGCAACTTTGTTCAAGTTTACGGTTATATGCTCCAGTTATCCAACTATTTGACTTTAAACTTTTAAATATCATTTACAGAGACATGGACTCAGAGGTGGACCATCCACTGCTTTGTCCCACCTACTGATATTCTTATGGAAACTTTAAAGAATGTCTGGCAAAAATAAAATGGTACTTAGGGACAGACTTAATAAGGCCATTCATTTTCAGTTAGATCATAAGTAAGCATGAAGGATAGTTATATTTAAGTATACAGTAGGTGCCTTAAAAATTTAAATAAAATTTCCCACTCACAGTTTCCAATATACCAATCTCTGAAAAGGTATGACATCACTCTCTGCTAAGCCAGTGATGAATTTAGGTAATGAAGATAACCTTATATCTGGAGCTAACACAAGGTTATAACCACATATAGAAAACTTTAAAAATGGCTTCCCACTGTATATAAAATAAAATGTAAGAACACACGTTTGGATTAAAGACCTTCTATAATCTGGCCCACCTACTTATCCTGTCTCCTTCTGGTTCTGATATAAAGTCTTTGCTCCAATTAGGTTATTTACAAAGTATATCCTCCCCACTTTACTCCAAAAATCTCAGCTCTTAGAATGACCTCCCTACTCTACTTTTTGTAAAACCATTCCTATTCCTTGTTTACTACCTGTCTCCTCTGAACTCTTCTCCAAACTCTCTAGCTGACAATAGCCTCTCCTTCATCTGAACTTCCCCAACCACTTAATAACCAAGTCAACATTTGATAATTCTCATAAACTATTTGGACTTTTCTGTATATATCACCTTTTTTTCTTAGGCATGGCATAATGGTGAAATGGTGGGATGCTGAGGTGGTGGTGGTAAGAAAATATCAATCAAAGAGTTAGGGTCCCTAAGTTGTAGACCTTGCTCTGAGACTATTTTTAAAGTTCTTAATTGAAGTCACTTAACCCTTTGTATAAATGAGGGCTAGGTATTCAATCTAAGATCTTTAATGACAAATTTTTGAGAATTATTTCTATCTTCCACAGTAGCTTAGGATATTATCTTACATGTTAAACAGAAAAAAATTATAAATTTTTGGTTGATGTGATCTAAGGAATGAAGTCAAACACCACACTTTACCAAAGCCAGGGATCCCAAGCTGGGAGATAAAAGACTAGCAACAAATCATAAAGGAAACAGTTGATGAGCAAATATGGGAAAGGCTATCAAAATAATAAATTATGAAAGTTGACAAGAGGTTTTTGGAAAATTGCACAAGGAGCTTATAAACATGTCTGTAAACTTCCATAAATAATCTTTATGGTACTAGAATGTTTTACAATGTAATTAAACAAATATTGATGTGTAGGTAAATAACACTATTTCAGGCTTTTCATCCCAAGATATTATAACTCTACAAACTATTCATACACAAAACATCATACTTACTGAGATCTCTACATTTAATAGTACTATATTCAAAAGAGATACAGAGATAGTCACATGCTTCTCTCAGTTCAGGAATAGATATGCCATCAGGACAACGGATTATTCCTGTTTTATAGTAATCCTAAAAAAAGAAAAGAAAGGCAAAGAATGCATAAAACATCTGGTGCATGAGGTAGCCAAAACTTATTACTAAGGTTGGGCTGGTAGCATTTTCAAATATAGTAGAGCTCTGAGATTTGTGAATTGCGTATTTTAAAGTTAGATGGGACCTCAGTTCACCTAACAACTATTTCATTTAACAAGAAAAATTTATGCCCAAATAGGTTCACTGACTCACCAAGTCATAGAATTATTTAATAGCAGAGATAAAATGAGAACCTAGGTCTCCCCATTATTTATGCATCTCTTCTCTCGACTACATCATGCTAATTCATATGTAAGTATGAATTCAAAAATAAGTATGGGCAGCCGAAAGAAGTACTTTCTAACAGTACTTTCTGGCTCAAGCTTCTCAAGGTTCAGTCACAGTGACATAATTTCTAAAGCTGATGAATCAATGGAAACAAGTCATTATCGGGTGCTTGTCTGAGGACTAACAACCCAATCAAGATCAACTACAGTTGACCCCTGAACAACAACGAACTTAAAGAGTACCAACTCCCTGTATAGTCGAAAATCTGCGTATAACTTTTGCCCCCGAAAACCTTAATCGTCAATAGCTTACTATTGACAAGATACCTTACTGATAACATAAACAGTTGATGCAAATATATTTTGTATGTTATATGTATTATATACTGTATTCTTACAATAAAGTAAGCTAGAGAAAAGAAAATGGTATTAACAAAATCACAAGGATAAGAAAGTTCATCTACATTATTTATTGAAAAAAATCTGCAAATAAGAAGATCCACACTGTTCAAACCCATGTTGTTCAAGGTTCAACTATACTTTTCCTATCTTGAACTACAGGATTCTCCCTCCCCTCTTCCCCCAAAACTGTTTGACAAATCCATATTTTCAGACTATGGCATAAACTGTCACACACTATAATCAAATCTTTATCTCTGATTTAAAATTATAAGTAGGGACTCTGTAATACTAATTTAAATATTCCTCAAAATAAAAGGTTACAAACTTCAAAATAAAAATAAAGGTTTAAAACAAACACGCTAACAAATACATTTCAGATGAGTTTTAAATGTTCATAAATGTCCATATTGCTGTTTATGTGCGATAAAATACTAGAATTCAAGTAGCTACATTACATTCATTCTCAGGTAGCAAAAAATGATAAACTTATTTTATTTAAGAGAATTACAAGGAGGAAGGAGTAACATGACTCCATAAATGTTAACATTAAACCCTTAAAAGAACTGTTTATGCAGACCTAAGAGATGAATCATCCCCTATCCTATCTTCCCAAAGGTCATAAAATTCATTTATATCATATTATCTTTATGTATTAAAATAAAAATGAATTAAATAGTATTTTTTTAAAAAAACAATATCCTGCATACCTCCATAAAGATATCCAAATAGAACTCTGATTTCAATTCCAGTACCTACCAAGAAGGGGTCATATGATTAAGTCAAAACACATAAGAAACAAGAACTTACCAGGATAGCTCGAAATACAGTGGAGCCAATTCCCTCTGCCACCTCATACTCTCCCTTCTCATTGGGTCGTGTAAAGTTATGTTCTCTGCCAGATCCAAACATCCTATAATAGCAAATAATTAAGAAATATATCAATAAGTAGAACATTTCCTCAAAAGAGAAAATTGATTTTATGCACAAAACTAAAAAGGAATTATAATTTAAGCATTAAGTTATATCATTAAATTAGTTCAAGAATTTTTATAAGAAATTTATTCTGGTAAAGGTAATAAACAAAGGAATATTTAAAATATTTCCTTTTTTTGATGGGCAGGAACAGTAACATACATTCCCTATAAGCAAACAAAATCAACTGGTAAAATTCAGAAGCTAAAGAACTTTTCAGGGGACGGCAGAGTGGCTCAGTTGGTTAGAGCGTGAACTCGGAGCAACAGGGTCACTGGTTCGATTCCCACAGGGGCCAGTGAGCTGTGCCCGAGCTGCTAACAGTGGCAGGATGGCTCAGCTGGTGAGCACATATACTCCTAAAAACAGGTTGCCGGTTCGACTCCCGCATGGGATGGTGGGTTACCCCCCCACCTCCGCAACTAAAACTGAACACGGCACCTTGACCTGAGCTGCCCTGAGCCACAGACACAGCCGGATGGCGACGGGACTTGGAGCTGAGCTAGCTGCACCCTCCACAACTAAGATTGAAGGACAACAACTTGACTGTTCCCCTCCCCCAATTCCCCAACACTGTTCCCCTTCCCCAAAAAAATCTTAAAAAAAAAAAAAGAACTTGTCAGCCCCTTGTCCTTGGGGGGCGAAAAAAAATCAATCAATCTAGGGGAAAAATGGCTTTTATGCTAATCTTACCAAGAAGGAACCATGTTATTTGTGCCTTTTCCTTACAACTGCCATCTTTACTGCAAAGTTAATGCTATAATACAGCACTTACAGTAATCTAAACTAGGTAAAAGTAAGATGTAAAAGCAGGTTAGTTGTTTTACTTTTCACAATCTTAACTACAAATGTAAGAAATCTTGCTTAAAATTCTTACACTTGCATTCTAGAATTGAAAAACAAGCAATCAAATGATGGAGAGGAATGAAAAAGAGAATGAAAAGTTTAAATAAAAAAAATATATATTAATTTTGACATAAGAAAAATACAAATGGACATATTTTTTCAGGTCATGTTGTTGGTCCTCTAACCGTATCCATTTAGAAAAGAGGCAATTTGTAAAATATATCCTTCAAAATAAAAAGTATAATGCATTATTCCCAAGAAAAAGTTTAAATTGTGATTTAAAGGAAACAGAACCCCCTCCAAATTTGGGCATTTCACTGACCACAAAAGTTCAGAACAAATGTCGGGGGGCTAGCACCGGGTTGAAAATGTTTTCATAAGTTAGGGAATTATATACCATCTGCTATTCCCATCTTTTAATAAAAGACAGGACATTCTAACAAGAAAAAAATTAGGATAAAAATCACTGAATAAATGATAGTCCTTAAATTGTACTTAACTACATGAAAAAAAAAAGGATGTAGAACATCCGAATCTGATACCACTATTACTAAAGTAAATATGACTGAGTATTCTACTCAACAATTTCCCAATTTAAATATTTCCCCTTTTGTTATAACACAGAAACCTGTAAAGAACAAAGCATTTTTATTTCAGTTTCCAGAAAAATGCCAGCTGCTTTCTACAGTTTCCCATGTATATTAATTTACAGCCCCAAAGATATACTTTAGTCAACTGACATGAAAAGAAGCCTTCACTGATACAAAAAAAGAGTCTTACATGAATCAAGTGTAATGTAATTTTCTCAAAACACCTTAACTTTTACAAAAGGTGAATGCTGTAATTTTCATTTTCAGATCAATATTGATACACAGACACAAAATATATTTTTTAAGAAAACACAGTCTAACAGCTGAAGCAAAATATCAAATACCTACTTTGTAATTGTATTTCTTTAAAGTTTAGGTAAAAAATAAAGTATTAACAGTATCAAGTCATCCTCCTAATTGCTTCCATCAATAATCTTTCCCCGTGCTACTAAAAATACATAAATACCTATAGTTCAAGTATTTTTTTTCCTCACACACGCAAAGCCAATGTTAAAAGAAAATATTTATCTACTCAAAACATACAGTGTCATATGCTAGCATTTATTTTGTATTCGGACACTGACAAATCACACACACACACACACACACACACACACACACACACACACACACACACGGGCATCCCACGAGTATTTAGGTTACAATTATTCATATGTAACCTAAAAAACATAAGGACTTTCTTACTTCATGTAAATTTCTACTTCATACGTTCACTTTACATTAGAGTGAACAGAAAAAGATACTGATTTTACAGTTAAAAGGTATCTGACCCTAATTTTTGACACGATGAAAAATCAAGTCTATATTGTCTGTATCATTCTTGGATTGCAGTTCCCATTACTACAAACTTTACATTAATCTATTACTCTCAATGAGCACAGATTAGAAGATGACTATTAATCTCTCCTTCGTTCTACTAACTCTGATATTTGTTAATAGCATTCCTTTTTCTAAGTATCTATATCAAACTGACAACTCATGCTGACTTTTCAGCTAACCAAACTGTTGGGTTTTATTCCTTTAAACAAGTCTGATACCGGCTGTATTTGACGGTGGACTTTGGGAGCTCCAAGTAAAGAAAACATTATCACTGTTCAATTCACATTGTCAGATGCAATCTGTGGTTTCAGCCTATAGAGATCTTTAAGTATCCTTTCTTCATTAACTAATATACTTGCTATTCCTACTGGTACAACAAAGATCGTTAGAAATAAAACCAATTTCAAGATCTGGCTCTACCACTTTCTAGCTGTATAAACTTGAACAAGTTATTTAATCTTCAAAAGTTTAGTTCTTTCATCTGTAAAATAGGAACACTACATTCCAACAGACAATTACCATTAAGAAAAAATGAAAAACTTAAATAAAACAAGATGTGAAAGTGCTTTATAATTAATCATACAAAGAACTGCAATAATACAAACCTGCCCAACATTGTATTTGGCTGCGCAGTAAAAATGGATGGGTCTACAACAAATCTAGTGTTATCCACTATTAGTGTCACTCGTTCTGACGTTCTTACATTCCGAGCTCCTTCTTTTGCATTTTCATATACAAACACCATCTCCCCAGGTGTCTTACAGCTACTATCTGAACTTGACTGACTACTGTTTCTGCTGCTGTTTCCAGCACTACTACTGGAACCATTGGGAGATGCTTTTTGAGGACGAGGACTGCTTGGACGAGAGGAACTGTGATCTTTTTCTCGTTCTGAAATAAAGATGTTAAACAAAGTTATGCAAATTTCTTTTTAAAATGCAAGAGCCATATATATCTTTTTAAAATTTTGATTTAGAAAAGTTGTTTTAAATCACAGCATTCCTGCTTTTTTATCTCAAATAACATATCACAGAATATCATAAATATTAATGTGTTTCCCAGGAATAAAACCTAAAACATCAAAATGTTTTCTAAAATAATTAATCTTTGTAGACTTTTAAAAAGGTGGATAGCTTACTAATGTTGATCCAGACTAAGATCAAAATTAAGGTAAATTTTATGTTATCACCCTACTTAAAAATATATAGAAACCCAAGGAACAGAATTACAAGTCAAATAAGTATTGAAAGTTAGTAAAAGATTAGTCAGAACACCAATTTAAACTCTCCTAAATACTAAAAGTATTAATACTATTCTGAGAACACAAAGTACAAACTTTTGAATCTCACTGTGTTAACAAGGGCATTTCAAAACCAGCAATTTAACTCACAAAAGGAAGATCCCAAAGGAAGAAAAAAACGTCGCTAAGGACAGCAAAAAGTACTTATTTTTCAAATGACTCTTAATGTCTACCAAATTAAGTGGCTTCCATAGCTGATAATAGTACTTTCTTTTCATTCTCACTTTTGTTGAATAAAGCACTGCTACAAAGTTCATAGGATCAAATTATTATCTATAATTTTAATAGGTAGCAAATATTAAAATTCAGAACATTTTCTTTGGATGTTCCAATTTTCTACAAAGGGGAAATTAAAACTAAGATCTTTATGATTAAGTTTCCTTTAGAGGCTAGATCACTAAGCTTTAAAGGTGACCTAAAAATGTACCTCCATCTCATCAGTTTCATCAGCTTTTGCCAAATTCCTCCATGACTCAGGCTTACTTAGAACACTCTGTACAGCTTTACTGATTATATAATTAGATTTGCAGTATCTCCAGAGATACTGTGACACCTCGCTTTTATTGCCTGTTTCCACAATGCTGGTAGTATCCCAAAAGCAAAATTTGTCAAGTAATAAAATAATTTATTGTATCCTCCTATTATCTTCCCACATACTGAACTTCACATATAACAAACTATAATCTCTTACTTATTATACTTCTATTGATTTCTGGCTTATCAGTATTAGTCTGACTTTAAGGACCTACTTAGTTATTGACAACTTCTATACATATTTAGACCCTAATATAAATGGTTTTGATTCATAACAATCATAAACTACCTCATATAGTCAGTTGAGGTATTTAATTTAGCCCCTTCCCCAGGAGAAAATGAAAGTCAGCAAGTTCACATTGCTTACATACCTCGGCTTCAGACTAGTACATTATAGTCAGTCACACAATGCATTTACCTGGGGTAATAACGTTCATTTACAGTAACGTGTAGGAAGAAAAAGACCTGAGCTAGTTGCCAAGACAGCAAAACACTTCACACATTCCCTTTCATCTTCTATTTTTATTATTAAAAATACTGTCAAAAATCAAAATAAATTACTCCTTGATGGCTATTCTAGCTTTCACTTCCTTTTCTTCAGAATGATTAACCAAGGATTCCTATCAGTAATTGACTATTGTTGATAGTAAATTTATTGCTGATGTTATTGATTTTTACAGTAAATTTATTATTGATAGTATTTATTATTACAATAATTGACAAATTAGTTTAAAATAAACCACTGTTATGTATCTCATAAGATAAAAATCAACTTGAAAAATGTTTAAATCTACATATCACCATTATAAAGGCTTTTCAAATTACTTCTTTTATAGAACTGTTCCAGATTCTTAAAAGTAACTCACTTTTAAGTTTCATTTAATAAGTTGTTTTTTCACAGCAAGCACCAAGCTAAGCTAAAAGAGAAGCAACTGAATAAAAATAAGAAATTAATTTTACTCTGAAGTATTAGGCACAAATTCAGTGTCATTACTACTTTAAAACAGTAAATGCATGCTTGAAAAAACTGCTGCGAAGGTTTGTTGATGTACCTACCAATATGGTGCTGTCGTGTTGGAGAAGTAACATTTCTAATACAAGGAGTGAGTTGAGATTCTGTTCTTTCATGAGATGAATCTCGTGATCTGTCACTTGACCTTCGTCTATCTCTTGATCTCTCATGTCCCCCACTAGCACCATGTAGACTCATTTTGGTGTGGTCGACAACTCCTTTAGCAACACGTGAAGGAGTGCTGATAAGTTACAAAAGAAAATTAACCATAAAAGTATAGAACATGAGATACAAACATTTTTAAAGAAAAAACCAATTAACATAAAACTACAAATATTGTTTTTATAAGAGTTTATTTGAACCAAACTGATAAGATCTGAAATGCTCCCAAACTACTAATATTTTGAAGGGCAAGAATCAAATGCTACTTTACAATTCTGAAACCTAATTTACCTCAAACTTGTAGGTTTTATAAATTCTGGAGCACTATCTTTAAAGATCACATAAATCCAACTCAGTTGTTTTTTTTTATGGATGAGAAAGTTAAAGCCCAGAAAGGTTAACTGACTTCTGAGTAAGTAGCAGAAGTAAAGTAGTAGTAGTAGTAGTAGTAGTAGTAGTAGTAGTAGTAGTGACCTCCCGTATCTAAATATTACTCAAATGTTCTTTTGATTTCTTTGATTGTGGGAGAAAAAGAGAGGGAAAGATCACCAGCTTCTGGAACTCAAAACACTGAGGTAGATGCCAAAGTAACTGGTCTCCTTGCCAAGTAAAATAACTTTACATGCTAGGTTCAATCAATTCATTTTGATTTTGATTGAGCGCTTTTCAAAAAGTTTAAAAACATTTCTCTAAAACGCTTAACTGCACCAACTGTGTAAAATCACAGAATTTAAAATTTAAAAACATCATATGTAAACTTACCCATGAGAAGTGAATAACAGAGAATGATGATTAACTAAAATAGTCTCACTGACAGAATTCATTCACACAATTATTTATTAAGTTATATGTACTCTGTATAGAGTGCTGTGCTACATGCCAGTAGAGAGACTCCCTCAAGGAGCTTAGGTGTGCAGTAAAACATGAACATGTGGAAATTTAAACAATTCAAGAATTATCCCAAATTTCAAATATAAAATGACTAAATATACCTCAAATACGTAAATAAATAATAAATGAGTGATAGATAATAAATGCCTTAAGATCTCAGAGGAAGAATACATCACTGTAGATTAGGGTTAGTCACTGGTGAACTAGGCACTGATAAATAGATAAGATTTTAATCAGAAGAGGTAGGCAGAATAGGCAGGTAGGAAAATTGACAGGACAAAAATTAAACAGAGCTAGACCTAAGGCATTTTGGAAATTTACTATTTTAGCATATACCATGGTTTAAAAATATTAAAGTGTTTTATAGAAATAGAAGGAACTTCACGGCTCTAGAGTAACAAAGACTTAGAATCAAGTCATCCTTTAATTCATAATTGCTCAACATGTCAAATTTACTTAATGTTTTGGACGCTTAGTTTTCTCATCTGTAAAATGTAGATTCTATTTACTTTCTAAAGTTAAATGAGAATTAAATGAAGTATAAGTAAGCTGACTAGCAATGTACCTGGCACACTAGAATCATCCAGTAAATCTAAGTTTATTTAGTTATGACAGATGAGGATATTGAAGTTCAAAAGTATAAGACTTGCTCAGTCACATATTAAGTGTATATGCCAATAATACTGTAACCTAAGCCTTTTGAGTCATTCCAGTGTCCCCTCCATAATATTACCCTGCTCTCCTTCACCAAAACCACACTATTTAAAATTTAATCTTCTTGATAATTCACTTTTAAACCTTGCAGTGCTTCAAGGTCATCTCCTCTGTTAGCTTATTAGTTATAACACTAGTTTTATTATTTTGGTGGTTTCTTTCATTATTAAAATCCGTTATCACCTCACTGTAACAGACTACAATGACAAAAGATAGGGTCGACTTTGTATTTATACCCCAAGAGTTACTTCTAGGGTAATAAAGGCAACCGACCTCTCAGCTTTTATCAGTCACTTGTCTCTCATAAACCTACAGAAAGGAAAAATTCTCCCACCTTCTTTCTAGTGAAAAAGATCAAGAGTAGAATTGCATCTTTGGAACATTATCATTTTTTTTTTTCAAGTAGGACAAGATCCTAACACATTTATGTTAAAAACCTTAGACTAGAAACAACAGATTTTCTGGCTTAAGTCCTAAAGTAGGAAAAAGAAAGAAATCCACATAAATAGAACAAGGATTATATAGCTAAAAAATAACTCCTCAAATTATTCTAGTGTTATGTTTTGAATGTGCTAAGCGCATTTTCTAAATATGAATCTAATTGATAATGTAATACACAATGTACAAACACAACTACAGCTAAGGCAAAAGCAGGATAAATGCTCAGTCTGAGTAAAGGCCAAGCAGACTGATTAATTGAAAAAGCGTTTCCACCAGACATTTCTGCAGCTGAAGTATGAAATACTGCTAAGTGTTCTGTTGAAATATTGGTTTCGTTTCTAAACTGTTCAGATTTTAAATGAATGTAAAAGATATCATAATACTCTTCCATCCTTTCTTTTCATTCCCACATGGAATGTACTCTGAATCAGACCTTCAAAATCTGATGTCATGATAGACTAATTATGTCCTACTCTATTTAATTAAATAATTTTAGATCAGGAAAGAGCTCAAAGGGTAAAAATAATTAATGTGTGCAAAATAAAATGAGGACGGGCAAGTTCGGAGGAGATAATTCTGCTTCATGTTGCATTTAAAAGAATTTGAGATACATGAATTGAGGACAGGTAAGGAGATGAAAACTACAACAGCCTCCATATCCCCTAAAATGGACAAAATATATGAAACAATGGTTTGCAAGCACAGTACATCATTCAAAGACAGTGAGCCCTGAAAGCTGGAAAACAAATGGGTTAAGCCCAACAACTGCCCCAATTATTGAAAGGATACCAGAGAGAGGAGAGCAGCACAGACAAAAAAAAAAATCTCAGAGATCTGCAGTGAGTCTTCCTCAAGTATTGAGCTTGGTACCAATCAGCACATGCGTAAGGAAACGACATGAGGCTGGAGAAAGAACCAACTCAAAGGATTAGAGGAAACGATGCCCAGGACTCACACAGGACCTGTTCCTCCCAGTCCTGGAAAACCTCATAATTCATAGGGTACTGGGAAGAGAATCTAAAGGGTCTTGTTCCTGAAATGGGATAGAATTAGACCTAAACTGATCACTGCTCTAGTCACACCTAATAAATCTTAACAGCAAGACCTGAAAGACTCAAACTAACTATACTGAACCCTAAAACAAAGCTCAAGAATATTTACAGAAATGCAAAAATATCCAGCACCCAAACAAGATAAAATTCACAATGGATAGCATCCAATAAAATATTACTAGGCATGCAAAGCAGCAGAAAAACATAACCTATAAGGAAAAAAAAATCAATCAAATCAACCCAGAACTTACCACATCATAGTTAGAAACAAAGACAGTATAATCACATTCCTCCAAAAAATTATGTAGAGATATAGAAGATAAAAAATATATAAATCAAACTTCCAGAGATAAAAATGACAAGGTCTGAGATGAAAAATACACTGAATGGAATTAATGAAGATTACATACATTATAAATGAAAAGATTCATGAATTTGAAGGCACAGCAATAGGAAATAATAAAAATGAAATACAGAGAGAAAATAGAAAAATACAGCATGAGTGAGCTGTGGGTCAATTTTAAATGCCCTAATATATAAAAACTGGAGTCCATAAAGGAAGAGAGGTGGGGAAGAGAAAAAGTATTTGAAAAAATAATGTCTTAAAATGTAGTAAAAACTACAAACCTACAGATGCAACATGCATGACAAATCCCAAAAACATTTTAAGAAAAAATAAAACATAAAAACAAAGCAAAACAGTAACAACCCATCAATCTACATTTGTTATATCCAGTAAAACATCTTTCAAAAATAAAGGGAAAATGCATTTTCAGACACACACACACAGATGAATGAATTCATCACAGTCGCACTTGCACATACGAAAAATTAAAGAAAGCCCTTTGGACACAAGAAAAAATAATGCCACATAAAACTATGGATCTACACAAAGGAACGAAGAACACTGAAAATAGCAGCTACATGGGAAAATATATAATTTTTTTTCTTATTGTTTAAATCTCTTTAAAATATTAGTTTAAACAATAATTAAAACAATTATAGCATGGGGTTTGTAACATATACATATGACTACAGTAGTACAAATTTGAGAGGAGAGAAATAGAAGTACACTATTATAAGGCTCTTATACAACAAATGGTATAATATCACTTAAAGGTAGACTTACAAATTAAAGATGTATGTTGTAAGCCCTAAAGCAGCCACTAAAGTAAGGAAACAAAGAATTACAGCTAATAATCCAACAAAGGGGATAAAATGAAATCATAAAAAAGATACAACTAATCCAAAAGAGGTAAAGAAAAAAAGAGGAGAATGGGGGAAACTAGATTAAATGGGAAAAAATAGAAAATAAACAGCAAGATGAAAGACTTAATCTTAACCATCTCTATTAATATAATCACATTAAATGTAAATGGTCTAAGCCATAAAAGGTAAAGATTATCCAACTGGATACAGAAGCCAGACCCAAAAAACACACTTTAAATATAAAAGCACAAAGAGGTTCAACATAATAAGATAAGATAAACTAAGCTAACACTAGTCAAAAGAAAGCAAGAGTGGCTATATTAATGTCAGACAAAGTAGAACTCAGAACAAAGAATATTACCAAGGCACTTAACAATCCTAAAAGTTCTGCCTCGTAAAAGAGCTTCAAAATACATGAAGCAAAAACTGATGAAATTAGAGAACTAAACAATTCCACAATTATAGTGAGAGATTTCAATACCCCTCTCATAGTATTTAATAGGGCAAGTAGAAAATCAGTAAAGATGAGTAAGATTTAAACAACACTATCAATTGGCTTGACCAGTTGACATTTACAGAACATTTCTAACTGACATTTATAGAATATTTCACCCAACAAGAACAGAAAACTCATTCTTTTCATGTACACGCAAAACATTTATCAAGACAGGCCATATTCTGGGCAATAAAACAAGTCTCAATAAATTTAAAAGAATTCATTCATACAAAGCATGTTCTGATTATAATGGAATTAAATAAAATTCAGTAACAGAAAGATATCTGGAAAATTCCCAAATATTTGGAAATAAAGTGAGACCTTTCTGAATAACCCATGGTGCAAAGAAAAAATCAGAAGGGAAAATAGAAAATTTTGAAGTGAAAAATATATCAAAATATGTGGAGTGGCATGATATATAACAGTGGTTAGATAGCAAATTACAGTATCAAGTGCTTATATTAAAAAGAAGGAAGATCAGTAGCGGCCAGGTGACTTAGTTGGTTAGAACACATGCTCTGAACAACAAGGTTGCCGGTTCGATTCCCCCATGGGATGGTAGGCTGCGCCACGCCCCCTCAACTAGAGTAAAAAATGGCAACTGGACTTGGAGATGAGCTGTGCCCTCCACAACTAGACTGAAGGACGACGACTTGATTTGAAGCTGATGGGTACTGGAAAAAACACACTGTTACCCAATAAAAATTTTTAGGGGCCGGCTGAGTGGCTCAGTTGGTTAAGAGCTTGCTCAAGAGTGCGAGCTCTTAGCAACAGCGGTTCGAGTCCCGGCCCGAGCTGAGCAGCCGCTGAGCTGCCAACAGGTGGCAGGATGGCTCAGCTAAAAAAAGAAAACAAACAAAAAAAACAATGAAAATTTTTTAAAAAGAAGAAAGATCAAAGGAAAATCACCTCGTTTCCACCTTAACAAACTAGACAAAAACCAAACAAAACCCGAAGAATGTAGAAAGAATAAACAAAGATTACAGTGGAAATCAAAATAATCGAAAACAGAAAAAGAATAAGGTAAACCAATTACTGTATTTTCCTATGTATAATGCACATTTTTGCCCAAATTTGTGAGGAATAAGGATGCATATTATATGTGGGTAGTACTAATTCCATATCTATATAAATGTTTTTATTTCTTTTATTTATGCTTATGAGTTAAAAGTATAACTCTAGAAATCAATAACAATATCCATATGCAAAATAATACCCTGAAATGGGATCATCGGTTTTGTTGTACTTACCATGGATTTGCAAGGACGAAGAGTTCCTGGTCTTTTATGATGTGTAAATATTATAAATTTGTTACTGGTACATAAAATTTCTTTTACCTTGTATCTGTTCTTGTGTTTTGTAATTATTTGTTACGTAAAATTTCTAAAAACTCTAATATGTTAAAAATTAAATGCTAAAATTCCTTTATAATACAAAAAACAAGTACCTATTGGGTTGTCGGAAAAGTCATGACATATTTTTGCAATGAAAAACATAGAAAAAATACGTCATGACTTTTTCAACAACCCAATAAATGCAAACAGATAAAAACTTAAATTAAAAAATTAAAATGAAATATTTTTTCCCTGCAAGTTTGGGCCAAAAATGTGGATGTGCATTATACCCAGGAGCGCATTATACATGGTAAAATATGGTAAAACAAAAGCTGGTTCTTTGAAAAGATTAATAAAACTAATAAACCTCTACCCTAGACTGGGGAAAAAATGAGAAGATACAAATTACCAGTATCAGAAATAATACAGCTGATATCACTACAAAGTTTACAAATACTAAAAGAATGACAGAATGTTATAAACAACTTTATACAAATAAATCCATCAACTTAGAAGAACGAATTCAAACCTACCAAAATTCACTCAAAAAGAAACAGATAAGGTGAACAGCTCTATATTTGTTAAAATATTGAATTTGAAGTTAAGAGCTTCCCCTCTAATAAAACTTCAGGCTCAGATGGCTTCACCTATGAATTCAACCAACCTGTTAAGATAGAAATAATACCAATCCTACACAAACTCTTCCAGAAAATTGAAGAAAGGGTATTTCCTAACTCAATCTATGAAGTCAGCATTCTCATTACCAAAATCAGACAAAGACATTACAAGAAAACTACAAAACTATGTCTCTCAGAACACAGGTGCAAATATTTTAAACAAAATTTTAATAATTCAAATATAGCAATACATAAAAATGTCAGTACATCATGACCTAATAATCTTTATTCTAAAAATGTAAGATTGAATATTCAAAAGTGAATGTAATTCACATTAACAAATTAAGAAAAAAATTATAGCTCAATATACATAGGAAATACATATAACAAAATACAAAATCCATTCCGAATTATTAAAACAATCAAAAAACAAAAAAAAACTCAGCAAAGTAAGAATACAATGGAATTTCATCAGCTGGATAAAAGATATCTATGGAAAACCTACAGCCAACATCATACTTAGTGGTCAAACACCAAAATCAGGAACAAGACAAGGATTTTCACTCTCATCACTTCTATTCAGAAATGTACTGAAGGTTCTAGCCAGAGCAATATGGCAAGAAAAAGATATAATGGGCATCCACACTGAAAAAAAAAAAAAGTCCTTATCTGCAGACATGTGCATTTCAGCTTTCAAGTGACCCCAAGCTAGGCATAAATAAGCAGCAGTCTATCTGGGCCTGGAACATAGTTTCAACTAAGCAGCCATGAGCCCAGGACAAGTGGTGGTTGTTGTCAGCTCACATCATGGTGCCCACCAAAAGGGCCCAAGACTCACACAAGTGGCAGCTGGCCTCCGATCACAGTGCGGCCTCTCCCAGGCACCTACAAGCCCAGCACAAGCAGCATGCAATCACACATCACTTTGTAGCTCCTACCAAGAAGACCTAAGCCCAGCATAAGCAGTGGCTGACCTTGGCCTAAACCGAACAACCTCCCAAGAGGCTCCAGAACCAACACACCCAGTGGCCAGCTTCAGACTACATAAGCACCACCCAGCCAGCTCTACAAATGACACACCCAAAAGGCAGTCTTGGCTGGCACCATATTCCTGCTAAAGCAACTTCTGCTTTGTGGGGTCAGCCTCCACACAACTGCTCGTCCACTGTAGTCACAGCCAGCTAGCCCTCATAGCCAGTCAGCCTGAGGGTCAACCACACCCACTGATGTGCCAACAGCAATTGAGGCTCAACAACAGGGGGGCACACAAAACCCATAGAGGGAACATCCCTGGAGAACCTGGCTCAGGTGACACAGGAGACAGTCTCCCAGACAGGAGACTGGCCCTGGAAAACACCTTCTACGTAAGGCTACTCTGTCAAAACCAGGAGATAGGGCAGACATACCTAATAAACAGAAACAAACAGTGAGTCGGCCAAAATGAGGAGACAAAGGAAACTTGTACCAAATAAAGAACAGGACAAAACTCCACAAAAATAACTAAAGGAAATGGAGACAAGCAATCTACCAGATACAGAATTCAAAACACTGGTTATAAGGATGCTCAATGAACTAAGGGAAAGAATAGATTAACTCAGCAAAACTTCAACAAAGAGATAGAAAACATAAAAAGTAAGATAACAAAACATAAAAAAGAACCAGTCAGAAATAAAGAATACAGTAACTGAAATGAAGACTACTCATTAGAGGGAATCAACACCAGATTAGATGAAAGAGAGGATAGAATCAGTGATCTGGAAGAAAAGGTGACAGAAAACACCCAATTGGGATAGCAAAAAGAAAAAGGAATCAAAAACAAAGAGGATAGTTTAAAGGGCCTCTGGGACAACATCAAGAGTACCAACACTCACATTATAGGGGTACAGGAAGAAGAGAGAGAGCAAGGAATTGAAACCCTGTGTGAGAAAATAAAGACGCAAAACTTGCCAAACGTGGCAAAGGAAATAGACATACATGTCTAGAAAGCTCAGACAGTCCCAAACAAGATGAACCCAAAGAGGCCCATACTAAGACACATCATATTTAAAAATGCCAAAGGTTAAAGAAAAAGAGAGAATCTTAAAAGCAGCAAGAGAAAAAGCAGTTAGCTACTTTCAAGGCAGCTCCCATAAGACTGTTAGCTGATTTCTCAAAAGAAACTTCACAGGCCAGAAGGGATTGGCACAAAAATATTCAATGTGATAAAAAGCAAGGACCTACAACCAAGATTACTGATCTCACTTATATGCAGATCTAAAGAACAGAATAAATGAGCAAACAAAACAGAAACAGACTCATAGGGAGAAAAAACTGATGGTTGCTAGATTGGGGGAGAGGGGTTTAGTATGGGAGAGAAGGTGAAGGGATTAGAAAGTACAAATTGGTAGTCACGGAATAGTCATGAGACATGAAATACAGAATGGGAATATAATCAATAACGCTATAAAGATTATGTAGGGTGCCAGATGGGTACTGGACTTAATCAGGGGTATCACTTCATAGATTGTGTAGATACCTGACCACTGCTCTGTACACCCGAAGATGAAGTAGAATAAAATACTGGTATGCATACACACACACACACACACACACACACACACACACACACACACACACACACACATATTCATGAGATGTAAAGTGCTGCATAGGGAATATAGTCTTGGTATTTAACAGCTACATACGATGTCAGAGGGGTAGTAGACTTGGGGGGTGGTATCACTTTATGAGTGGTATAAATGTTTAATCATGTTTTGTATACCTGAAACTAATATAAAATCAATCAATCAATGAATCAACAAACAACAAATGTTGGCGAGAATGTGGAGAAAGGGCAACACTTGTGCACTGTTGGCGGGACTGCAAATTAATGCAGACACTATGCGAAAGGGTTTGGAGATTCCTCAAAAAATTAAAAACAGAACCACCATATGACCCAGCAATTCCACTTCTGGGTATTTATCCAAAGAAATTCAAAACACCAATTCAAAAAGATATATGCACCCCTATGTTCACTGCAGCAGTATTTACAATAGCCAAGATACGGAACAACCCAAGTGCCCATCAATACACAACTGGATAAAGACGATATTGTACATATATACAATGGAATACTACTCGGCTATCTAAAAAAAAATGAAATCTTACCATTTGCAACACCATGGATGGACCTAGGGGTGATTATGCTAAGTGAAATAAGTCAGACTGAGAAAGACAAATGCCATATGATCTCACTTATATGTGGAATCTAAAAGACAAAATAAATGAACAAACAAAATAGAAACTCAAAGATACAGAGAACAGATTGGTGGTCACCAGATTGGAAGGGATGATTGAGGGGATAGGTGAAAAAGGTGAAAGGGATTAAGAAGTATAAATTGGCAGCTACAAAATAGTCACAAGGATATAAAGTACATCACAGGGAATATAGTCAACAATATTGCAATAATTACATATGGTATCAGATGGGTACTAGACTTATCATGGCGATCACTTCATAAATGTCTAAGCACTGTGTTGTACATCTGAAACTAATGTAATATTGTATGTCAAGTGTAACTAAAAATAATTAAAAAAGAAAAAACCAAACAAAAAATTTTTAAAAAAGAACAAACTCTGATATGCACAATAACATGAATGGATCTCAAAGGCATTATGCTGAATGAAAAAAAAACAAAATCCCAAAAGATTACACACTATCTGATTCCATTTATATAATATTCTCAAAATGACAGAATTACACTGATGGAGAACAAATCAGAGGTTGCCAGATGTTAGGAACAGGTAAAGGATGTGACTCTAAAAAAGGGGTAGCATGATGGAGTTTCTTTGTGGTGATAGAACAGTTCTGTATCCTGATTGTAGTGAGTTACATGAATATATATGATAAACTATCATAGACTATATAGAAAAAAGAAAAGAGTACACATAAAAACTGATGTCTATAGTTTAATTATAGTAATGTACAGGTCAATTTCCTGTTGATAATGTACTACCTTTATGTGAGTGAGATGTTATCACTGAGGAAAGCTGAGTAAATAAAGAGCACCCAGAGACTCACTGTACAATTTTTGCAATTTCTTGCAAATCTAAAATTTCATAATTAATTTTAATACACATAATTTTAAAAGGCAATAGGCAATGTAAAGACAGAAAAAAAGCAAAACTATAATCACTAAACTCAGTGATATAAAAAATATTGTATCAATAAAACAAGGACAGGAATGCTGTTTTCTAAAAAAATAAAACTAAAGAATGAGAAAGTTCTGAGAAATTCAAAACACAATACCATAAATTTTAAAAGGTCATTTAAAGGGTTGAAAGAAAAATTGGGATTAAAAGGCAAAGAAATGGAAAAAGAAGAGAGAAAAGGTAAAAAAATTAAAGAGCTAATGAAGGAGGTCAACATTCAACAAATATATGTTCCAGAGAGATCAGAGGGAAATAAATTATCAAAGAAATAATATAAGAAAAATTTTCAGAAGTAACTGATATTACTAGCACTGCTGCTCTGATAGAAATTATTGTCAAATAATGTAAATATTTTTTAAATATATTAAAAATATAAATGAATCAGCTAAACATGAATATATTAAACATAAATATTAACATATAAAAAAACTACAATATCTAAAAAAATGAGTGAAACTCCCTTATGTATTGCACCCAGGTGTAGTATACACTTGGTATAGCCTCATAGCACTTTGGGAAATTACCTTATCTTTTAATACTTCCCGCAACTAACATCTTATTAATGTTTACTGAATTTAGCTCAAGTTTCAGAGTATATATATATTTCCCATCGTCAATTGTTTATTCCTTGTCAGACACTGACGTGTGTGTGTGTAGAAAGAGATATAGCTTTACAGTTTACCAGATGTTTTAAACAACCAAGCTTTAAAAAACATTTTTTTTCTTAAAGATGAGTTAAGCACATCCTTGTAAATTTCATATTAGATGCTCTTATCTATTTGAATTTATCTTAATTAAAGAAGTAGTATTTTAAATCCTATTTTTTGGGGAAAAATAAGCTATCACTATAACAAATATCTTGTGTTCTAGCTTTTTTTATTAAATGCTTTTAAATGGTTTTATATTAATATATTTTTTAAGCAATTAACTTGCATATGCTTTTTATAAGCATGTTTAATATAAGGCAAGGGTTCGAAAACTGTGGCCCATGGGTTAAATTCAACCCATTACTAAGTTAGTAAATAAAGTTTTATTAGAACACAACCACGCTCATTCATTTATATACTGGTTTATGGCTACTTTCACTCTGCAGTAACAAAATTGACTGGCTGCGACACAAACTGTATAGCCCACACAACCAAAATATTTACTATCCAGTCCTTTACAGGAAATGTTTGCCAATCCCTGTGATAAGTGTCACTAACTGTAATGATCTAAGAAATGCTATCAAACTTCTAAATCTACTTTCAACAGAAGAAAGGCAAATTTCTCTCATCTTTTTCCTTTTCTGTCAATTAGCCTTTTCTATAAGCTTTTTGTTCTGCTTTCTATATGGTCAGTTTTCCAAGGAACAAAAGCTCATTACTGAAAAGGGCAGTTCTCCATTGAGCAATGGGCTATGTGCTCAAAGGGCATCTTCTTTTTTGATGCATTTTTTCCATAGAAATATTTTACCTCTTTTTTTTTTTTTTTTTAGCTGAGCCATCCTGCCACCTGTTGGCAGCTCACGGCTGCTCAGCTCGGGCTGACTCGAACCGCTGTTGCTCAGAGCTCAAACTCTTGAGCGAGCTCTTAACCAACTGAGCCACTCAGCCGGCCCCTCCATAGAAATATTTTAAATGATACTTAATCCCAGATTACCCCACAAAAGACAACTTTAGCGAGAAATACAGCCCAAGAACAGTTTTAATACTAGTCCCAAATCCTGACCTATTTCTCTTCTTCCTAAAACCCCGTGGTTAGAGATGTATCAGCAACTTATGTGAGTCAGGGGCAGTATCAGCAGCAGCAAGAGTTTGATATACTGCTGTGTGACCACTGTAAGAGCATCTTTTCTTTGAAGTCAGATGAAGAGCTAGATATTAACATTTTGACAGAAAAATATCCCTTAATAGCCAAACTTTAACATTTTACTATTGAGGTAAAAGGTTAAACAAGTGATAAAAATAAATTTCATGCAAATAGCAAAAGGAGCTGGAAGTTTCTTTTGCTTTTAAACAGGTCTATTACCGTGTTTCTGGCTTTTGAACTTTTTTAATAAACAAATATACTGCTAGGTGAGCACCTCTACAAATTGAGGAGTCTCTGAATTAAAGCTGTAATATTTAATTCATACTGCTATTTTTTTTAGCTCTAAAAAATACTACAGTTTTAAATCATCAATAGGGAGGGGGTTGACCCCCTTAACCAAAGGCTCAATTGGTTAAGAGCTTGAGCGCTGATCAACAGGGTCGCTGGGTTTGATTCCCACATGGGCCAGTGAGCTGCGCTCGACCTGAGCTGCCACTGAGCCTCCTAACAACAAGGTTGCCAGTTTGACTCCAGCATGGGATGGTGGGCTACACCCACGCGCAATTGAGATTGAACATGACACTTTGAGCTGAGCGGCCACGAGCTACCGATGGGCAGCCGGATGGCGACTGGACTTGGAGCTGAGCTAGCTGTGCCCTCCACAACTAAGATTGAAGGACAACAACTTGGCTGTTCTCCTTCCCCAATTCCCCAATAAAATCTAAAAAAAAAAAAAAATCATCCAATAGGTATGAAGTACTTGCAATATACAATAATCCCTATAATAACTAAAAGTATTCTTATCCTCTCCCCTGGCAATGCTTTTAGTTTTATCATGCATTCAACTCTATCAAATATTCATTGAACACTTATCATATGGTACTTACTAATTCTAGCCCCGGTGGATATAACCAAGAAAGTCTCTGCCCCTAAAATTAATACATTCTAATAAAGACATAGAACATATAAAATAAATACATTAAATAACATACGTTGGTAAGTGCTATGAGGTCATTTAAGGCAGGGTAAAGAGGACAGAGTCATCATTTTGAGGTGAGAGGTTTCTACTTTACAAAGAGTGGTCAAGGTGGGACTCTGATGACACAACGTCTGAGCAAAGACCTAAGAAAGTGAGAAGCAGAACTATGAGAACTATGAGAACATCTGAGGGAAGAGTAGGTACAGATATCCTGTGGCAAGAGTCATCGTTGGCTTTCTTAAGGCATTCAAGAAGGCCAAGTTAGCTGGAGCACTGAAAACAATAGTGTTGAAAATGAGCTCAGAGAGACAAGACTAGGACCAGATCATGAAGGCCCTTGAAGGAATGTTTAAAGGGTTTTTGCTTTTGATCTGAGTGAAATGGGTACCAGTGAAGGGTGAGCTACATGATCTAATGTTAGATCAAGTGGACAATTGAAGGGGGCAAAGGCAGAATTCAAGGGACCATTTCAGAGGCAACTAAAAATAATCCAGGTGAAAGTTAAAAGTGACTTGGACCAGGGTTGTAGCAGTGACATGTGGTAAAGAGTGCACCAGGCTATATACTGAAGAACAAGACTTTGGAATTGGATAGATTAAATGTAGGAGGTAAGAGAGAAGAACGAAGGATGACTATGATTTTGGCCTGAGACACTAAAAGAATGGAAGTTCCACTTACTGAGTAAGAATGAGAATGAAAGCATTAGGTTTGGAAAGTGTAGGTGTATCTCTTAGATGTGTTAAGAGTGAGATGTTTATCAGACATCCAAGTGGAGATATCAAATAGAGAGTTAAACACATAAGTATAAAGTTCAGGAAAAGGTTCAGGTTACAGATAAAAATTCGGGAGTTGGAAATCACTATATACTTAACATTCTTCTCAAGCAACCTCCCTACCACAGAAAATAACAAAATATTTCTAAAAAACAGCTAACCACTATTAATAATTGTGCAGAACTAAATTAATAGGCAAATATATTTTGTATCAATTGATTAGTTATTCAGTCAACAAATGTTTACTAAATAATAGTTTGTGCCAGTTACTGTTCTGGGTGTGCTTCATGATTGAGAATAATATTGTAATATATAAACAATCAAGTACTTTAATGGTGCTTTAAATGCTATAATTATTTTTAAAAACTTTTGGAGCATCTTTTCTACTTATTACTAAAGGGGGAAAAGAAAATCAAAACAACGGAAAAAAGGTATGAAGGACAAATAAGAGATTTAGTTTTAGAAATATTTATCAAATGACTGAATATTTTAATGAATGAGTTTCACAAAACAGGTTTTTAGAGAGAAATTACAGCAATCGTTCATGCTTCCAAATGGCCTTTTGAAAACACAAACTAGCTTGTTCCCTAAATTCTCTCCCATATGCCTCATCCTAAAATTTTAAGCATTAAAAAAAAGAACTATAATTAAAAATCTAAGCTACACTGCAATTAGATTGATAAAATTAAAGAATAAGAGAATATGCATCAGAGGCCCTTTGATGGTGGACATTCAATATGCCTAACTATTCTCAGAAATATCCACAGAAACACAGACTCTAACTTTAGGAAAATTCTTTCAGAAAATCTAGTCCAAACACTTATCTAATTTCTGAATCTCATCTACAAAGTCCCCATGAATTAGCTGACCTAGTGCTGTTAATGACAGGGAAGGGTAACTTGTTTTTTCTTTTTAACAGTTTAGTTCTATCTTTGGAAAGCTCTGACTCTCAGGCATTTTTTTCTTAATATTAAAGCTTAATTAAACCTTTTTATCGGACCCTAGTTCAGGATTTTGGACTTGTTAATTCTTGGTTGTGGGGAGCTGTCCTCTGCATCGTAAGATGTTGAGTAGCATCCCTGGCCTGGAACCCACTGGATGATAGTAATACTCCCTCCCCCAATTGTAACAATCAAAAATGTCTTCAGACATTGCCAAATGCCCAGTGAGAAGCACAATCAACCGTCTCGATGGGAACCTCTGCCCTGGTTCTAATTTAGTAAAACCAAATAACAACACTAACATTTGAGCATTTAGTATGTGCCAGGCACAATACTGAGCACTTTGCATATTTTCTAATTTAATTCTCAAACCATCCCAATGTTAGAGCTAAGAAAATGGAAGCTTAGAGACTAAGGAACTTGCCTAAAATCACATAGCTAATTAAGTAGCAGGTCTGAAATGTGACCTAAGGAGTTCAATTTCAGAGCTCACACTTTTAACCTCAAACAAGTCTGACTCAAACCAAGTCTAGTTTCTTTTCCAAAGGATAATTCTTCCCATATTTAAAGATATTGTGAGATTCCTAGTATCCACCAGAGCTGCCCCTAAAACCTCTAACTTCTCAGTTCTTTAAGATGACAAGGCTTCCAATTTCTTCACATCCTTCCTTCTGAATATACACAGAACTAAACACAACAGACTCCAGTGTACAGCAGAGTGGCTCTAGTCTTCTTTTCCATTAATTATGATGGTTTTTTGGAGGGGCGGGGAGATGGGATGATGGCAGCCATATGGTATTTCTGTTTTACATAGTTTACTACCAAAAATCACCCCCAAGTCTTTTCCATATGTGATGCTCTAAAGCTATGCTAACTTAATGTATATTAGTGTTTTTCAGGCCTTAGGTATACTCCTGAAAAGTTCATTTAAATACAGTCCAGCAGAATGAGGTCAAACCCACCCAAATGACATCATTGATAATAGGGGAGGGGCACTTCCTCCAAGGAAAACCTGGGTGCCTTTGGGAGGAAAAGCGGGGAATGGACGCTGGAAAGTCAGCCAACAATGTCCATCACAGTTTGTTTTTGAAGAAAATGTGAGAAGCAACTGTTGAAAGATTTGTTAAGCAAGCAATAATTAGTCCTTCATCAAGGATATTTCAAAGTCTGTAAAGGACTCCTCTAAGAAATTCATGAAAATCAACAAGCCTTCTAATTGCCAGAAGTTATTGCAGAAGGGGAAGAAATGCAGACTGATCAGTGAACCAGAAGCTGAAGTTGTCCCAGAGGTTTATATTTTAAAAACCACCTTGGAGAAGCAGCTGGTATGTACATTTCTTAGATCTGGTATTTCGAAGGTGTCAAAATAATGCATTTTGTTTTCATTGTTTATTTCCCTACTTATAACAAAGTGATTGTTCTGTTAAGTTTATAGCTTATTCCAAAGATGCTGTTGAAATTCAGGATTAATCTTCAATACTGCAAAAATAGGCTCTCCAATCTCTTTCCCTTTAAAAGGGCTTTTAATTTTCTTGAACTTTTTATTAAATTCTTCACAGAATGTTAGCTTCAAGGGAATAAAAAAAATTAAGTTTAATTAAAAAAATAAATTTAGTCCAACAATCCAGATTCAGAGATCATTTTGGACCATTTAGTACATTATTTATTATCCTTCTTCCTTTATTGTCACCTATAAATTTGATAATTTGCCTTCTCCAGATAAGCATAAGACAAAGCAAAGAACAAAGCCACTTTCCATGATCGACTACCTTTGGAGAGGGTCCGTCAAAATAAAAATTGTGTCAATTAATTGATATACTCAACTAGTGGCTAATTCAATTTTCCTTCATCTTACACCCAAGGATATAAAAAAGATTTCACCAAAAACTAAGCTTACATCCAAATACATTATATTGCTACTAGTCTACCTACTGCACCAGAGAAAAATCAGTTGATGTGACTATTTTTAGCAAACCCATTCTGGTTCATTTTTAACCTGTTTTTCTTCAAGTTAGTCATAAATAATCCTTTCCATTTTTTGTTCTAAAATCTTCTACCTTTTTTCAAAATCAGGCCTAAAATGCCCTTTTAGTACTTCCTGTATTCCCCTAAAACCTGTTAAGACCACAAATAACACCAGTAATTTTAAGATTTTGCAGGCAGTTCCTTTTATAACTATATGTTTCAACTCACCCAGGAGACAACTCATTTAACCAGCTGCTTTCTTCCTCTATACCCATGTTGGTTTTTATGCCCTTCCTAGCAATCTTTACTTTGTTTATTACTATTATCGGTGGTGAGGGTTTACAATTCCTATTTGACAAAATAACTCCTAAATAAGAGTTCAGGGATTTTTTTCCTTCCCTTATTGCCAATCACTATTATTACACTTTCCTTGATTACCCGTTTAAATGTAATATAAGAAATCCTTTTTGGCTAGTCTTAGCATTTTTTTTAAGTCTCAGCTCGTTTCAGCTCTTGTGTTCCTGATTTTTTTAAAGATTTATTTTCTACACTTTATTATGGCAATATTAGCTATATGCATTGTTTTAAAAGTAGTGTGCATATCTTTGAACAGTTCATTGTGTAATAACACTAAGGATCTTTTTCTATCCAAAAAAATATCAAAATTACATTTTTACTTAACTCCTTAAAATAATCTTCCTTTTTGGAATAATTTGTACTGTGGAATCATGCTGATCTTTTCTCTCATCAAGAATCAGAAAATCTCAAATTGGTGAAATAAATTATAAAATATATATACGAAAACACTATGCAGCTCTTTAGAAGTATGCTACAGAAGGCTAAATATTTCATGACACAGGAGATGTTCATGCTTAAGTTGTTTTTTTTTAATGTATGGGTTATATAACAGTACATACAGTAATATCCCAAAATCGTTTTTAAGTGCATATGTGTGATTTTATATTTTTATATATATACACAAAAATCAGTTATATACAAAAATATTTAAAGTAGTTTTCTTTGATCATAGGATAACATATTTTTCTTTTCTTCCACGTGCTTTTCAGTATTTATCAAATTAATGTAATGAATATATCACTTTTATGATACAAGCATTATTTTAAAAGAATCAGTAGAACCAGAGGGAAATATTCTATAGAGTATAAGAAAAAAAGTCTAGCATGAGATTTCTGCTTTTATAACTCTATTACTAAAACAAGCTTAGAAAAACATTCAGAATTAAATGGGGGAAATCACAAGAACTTCCAAAAGGTTGTTATATGAACTATTTAAATACATTAAAAATAGAATAATTTTAAAATGTGTATCTCCCACTATCCCTACAAAATGAAGGATCAGTAAGATAGGGGTAATCAAGACAAAAAAAAAAAGTTCTAATGTTTTAAATTATGCTAAAATCTCCTAATAAAGTAAGCAATGTCACCTATTAATATTTAAATTCTCATAGCAAGAACATTTATCTTTATTTAGAAATTTTGTCTGGTTGAAAGTCAGTTTGCAATAATCCAAAAACTTATCTGGCTACTCTATTTCAGTGTCAATATCTAGATCATCTATTCAAAGTCTAGGTTCTGAAAGACTTGAAAAAAAATCATTTTAACCAATTAAAACTTTATCATTAAAAAACATTTGGTTCTGTAAAATATTACTATATATAAGTGGTTCAACTAATACTAATTCATCCAAAAGTAAAAATACATTTACTTTCTTTAGGAAATTATTTCAATTATTTTATTTATATCAAATTTTTTCAAATATATAAAAAATATTATTTCAAATTTAATCTTTCCTTAAATAAATTTTTTGATATTCATAAAAAACAATACCAAACATAATCCATTCTCAGTTACATGAAGATTCTAACACTTTAAATGAAATAAAAAACAAAGCATCAAACCCATGAAAACAATACAAATACACATTTATTTTAAAATTACTTGCCATTAAACAGACAATCAAGACACATGATCTTTACAGCCACAATGCAAATGAGCATAATGAAACAAAGGCCAAACATCTCTCAATCTCTCTCATATTCATACATGTATAGAATTATAACCCAGCAATATCAGGTAATAAATGAATACACACCTTACTTTAGTATATGCCAAGGTAGACACACAAAAACAAGAAAAAAATTTTGAAATCAGAGTATAAAGGGACTCTGCTTTTTCAAACAATGCAGCACTGAAAGCCAGGTCAGCATCCTTGGGCATTACTAGGAAACTTTAGCACATCTGATATTTCCATCATCTTCAAGATTCCTCTGAATAATCAGAAAATTCTAGTCTCCCCCTACCTCACCTGTCCAGACATCCTTTGGCTTTCTTCCCTCTACTGTGTAATAAAGCTATTGTGGTTATTAAGGCTTTAAATGTTCAGAGATACAACCCCCTCCATATATTAATTCAGTTCATTTTCTCACAGACACTGACTCAGCCGTGGGTTGTGCAGCACTGACGTTTCTAACCAAACAGCATCGTGTGAGCTGTGATCATCCCACTTCCCCATCTCTGTGCAGTGATTGGCTACTGTGATTGATAGACAGGCTGAAGAAAACTCAGGAGATGAGAGCATAGTGATATGAGATATGTTGCCAAATGCCATCTGTAAAGCTAAATCTAGCTCTGCCAGCTTGCCAGATTTACAAAACTAGGATGGAGTTTTCTTGTTTCCTTTCAATATTTTACTGTGTACCCATTCTGGGCAGTAAAGCTTCTCTTTAAAACCAAAGAGAAAGTGTTATTTGTACTTTAAGAATCTACTCAAGAACTACTCTTTAAAGCCATGAAACTTCCATTTCTAAATTGCTACTGGAACTACAGAGTGACTTAAAAAGGAAACTAGAAAGCTCAATCTTCATGCAGTCTCAGAAGAAACGAGCATGCGTACTTCTACGTGGAAATGAAACCTTGCGGCAAAGTCTTACTGAATGTATGATGCATTTATCTTTAGTAACCTGAGCAGACTGCAGATCTGAGTTTTAAATAGTCAGGTTCGATCCAATTCATATAGTCAAGAGCTTTTAGCATATCGTCAATCTAGGCATTTTAATGTTAATTATACAGAAAAAGTGCTTTTTCCTTTTAAAATAGCAAAAACTCTAATTTATAATTTAAAGAAAGTTGTCATAATTCAGGCCAAATATACTTCAACTAAAATGATCTTTAACCTCTCAGCAAGCAACCAAATCCCTCTGTACAGGTATTAACTATAAAACTACTCAAAAAGAAACAAAGTTCAGTGACTTTTTAACTATCTAATTCATTTGTATGCACTGCAGAGAAATCCTAGGCACCCTGAAGTCCATCCCCGTCCAGGTCAGCTTCAGTCTTGTCTTTTATATATCACAGCGTCACACATATCAAATCTACATTCAAAATGAAGTTCAGAAAAGAAAGTACCTTAAAGTTTTATTAGATGAAAGAGAAAGCATAAGGCAATGCCCACCAAGCTCTCAAACCTAAATGGTAAGCACACATAAAACAGTTACTGTTACTGTTATAATTCAAGAAATTTATTTTTATCTTTGCCAGTAAGGAAAGGTAGAGGGGAAAAAAATCAAAGAAAAAAGACAGAAAAAAAGCAGGCTATTCTAAAATATGAACAGAACAAATAAATTTAAACAAGGCAACTTTTTAGATTATCTACAAAAATTGAATCAATAATTCTTATTTCTTTACTGCTAAAGACTGAATGTTTATGTCCCCCCAAAATTCATATGTTGAAATGTATTCCCCCAAATGATGGTATTCAGAGATGAGGTAATAGTTCAGGGGGGCAGAGCCCTCCTGAATGAGATTAGTGCCTTAATGAAAGAGACCCCAGAGAAACCCCCTAGCCATGTGAAGACACGGCAGAAAGAGGGCTGTCTGAACCAGAGGCGAGCCCGTACCAGATACAAAACATGCCAGCACCTTGACTTTGGACTTCCCAGCCTCCATAACCATATGAAATAAATTTCTGTTGTTTTATAAGCCACCCAGGCTATGGTATATTGTTATAACAGTATACCAAACAGACTGAGATATTTACTTCTTGTAAATTTTAATTCCCAATTCTGCGAGAGATGGCAATGTGCCTACCAATAGTTCTCAGCCCCCTTAGTCAGAGATGACTGTATGACATAGTTTTAGCCAATGATTTATAAACAGATGCCTTGTGGGAATTACTGAGAAACGTAATTTCCTGATATAAATAAAACCCCTTTCCCACTGTCCCCTTCTATCTTCCTCTTCCTCCTTGTCTGGAAGGTGGGCATAATGGCAGAAGCTATAGTAAGCCATCTTGTGACCACGAGGAAAAGCCAAGAAAATGAGATTTTTGACTCCAACATCCTCAAGCCATTAAATCTACATCAGGCATTGCCTACCTGTGGACTTCTTAAAAAACCCTTAACTGAAGCCAGTGTTTAGTCTGGTTTTCTTTCCCTCAAATATCCCAAAATAAAATACACAAGATACAAAAACAAAACAAACAAACAAACAAAAAAGGATGAGAGTAGGTAGAAGCATAGGTGAAACAAAATCAGTCATAAATTGATAACTTAAAGCTGGGTGACGGATATACAGGCATTCATTATACCTGTTCTCTCTACTTTATATGTATTTAAAATGTACCATAAGTTATTTAAAAGTTTAAAAATAAAAATAATAAGAAACGTGTTTATAAATCTGCCATTTACAAGTCGGATGTCCTTGGGCAAGTTTATTGACCTCACTGTTTTCATCTGTCAAATGGAGACAATTAATACTATTCACAAAGCTCCATCTTCAAACCCAGTCAAGATAATCTCTACCAGGTCCCTGGCAAGAATGCCCTCCATCCACCTCATCATCCACGGATTAGCTCAAGTCTCATTTTCACCTACTCAAATCAACACTGATTCTTTCTCTGAACTCTTATTTTACTACAACTCACTACACAGTTTATGCCCTACTGTCCTCTAATTGTTCCACACGTAGATATGAAAGCATCCCATGATGGTACCCTGACAAATTTCTCACTTTCCTGAACTGAGCGCCGGTTCTCAACAATATTTGCTGATTACTGTTAGTTTTTGAAACCTCTTAATTAATTTACTATCAATTAAAAAAAACTTTTAAAAAGTGAAACTATATATTTTTAAAGTATCCTAAATATGTTCCTAAGTACATACGACAAGGGGTCTCTAAAAGTAAGCTGTTTTCCCTTGGGCATTTATTCCACAAATGAGGTTAAAATAAACTTTAAGGATTTCATGATATTTTCTTAAAAAAAAACATCAATGTGTTGGTGGTATTTATTTTCTATTTCTCTTAAATATTTTTTACTTAAAACAATGAATATTGCAGCAGTCTACCTAAAAAGAGCACCAAAAAGGTACTGATGCTATAGACAACAAGTAGAGCTATGATATGTGTTACTGAAATGAAACAATAGCAATGAAAAAAGTACTGTTAGTTCTTTTGTATGCATGTAGTTTTTATAAAGCAAATAGCTTATTTTCACTGTCACCACTTCACATATAATGCACTATTGTACATCAGCAGAAAAATATTAAGAACTAGGAAGGATAACATATAATTCATCTGAAAATATGTATACAACCTAGCAGATATAAATGTAGCCCCATGCTTAGTGAGATAAAACCAATCTGTTTTTAATCTAAAAGACAAAATAATTATCCATGGAAGCAGGAGAGAGAAAAAGAACTAGAGCTACCAGCTGAAGGGGACACACACACACACATACACACATCCGCATGGCAAACCAAAAAACACTCATACCACTGGTGTGTAATTATAAATTAATAAAGTCAGCTTAACATTTTCAGTTTAGACCTCACCACATTAAAAGTCCACAATAAAGCCAGACAAGATGTCAGGAGACTTAAATATTAAACAGTACTAGTCACTCATATTTTCTTATGGCATACAGTTTAAAAGTACCCGAATTATTTCTTTAAAATTACAAAAAAGGGTTTCAATATCATAATTTATTTTTTCAAGAAAAATATTAGTTATCAGTAAAATTCTACATTCAAGTAAGTTAAATGTTCAATAATATCCCCTAAGTAAATATTCATAAACCATAATACTGTATGAAAAATGCTTACATGTCTATAACAGGGGGTTTATGACCTGCCAATTATCATCTTAAAATTCAGATCATAAAGTATTCTAAATCAGTTGTTCCTTATTAACTCACACAGCACAAAATGAAAGCTTTAAACATAATATATAAATGGGCTGAAATTTTTGAAATGAATATTATTTAATGCATCGAACTTTAAACGAACCAGCAGTCACTGCAGAAAGACTGATGTCCCATTAGGATCAGGATGACAACACGATGTAAATTCACATAGTTAAAAATGTATAGAGGCAAAGACTGACATTTATACATGATAAATTATCTCATGTATAATCTATATACAATGTATTTAGAAAACGAAATAAATTCCTAAAAGGGTTTTAATTACAAAGAACAAACCTATTTTGCCCAAGTTCCCAATTAAATTAATTATTGCACTTATTCATAGGGTTAACTAAGGAGTTTTTAACATTATTTAGAAACAGAAGCAATAACTCAAATAAATACAAGAAAATAAAAGGAAAGAAATGTTTCTCAAAGTTATTTAAGGAGAAATGCAAACATTCAAAGTATTTTGTAAACCAGCCCCCATCCTCTGACAAGACTTGCCACAACCAAATGCAGTTTGGTTCTTTATAAAAATCAATTTTATCAGAGCTTTGAAATGTGAAATACGTATTTTCTACCTACCTTGAATGTTTATAAAGTTTACGAGGTCTACTATGCAATTTCCGATCCCAATTCTCTGGATCGCTGGAGTTACTGTCATAAGGATGAGGCCGTCCTGCCATCCTCACACTACTGCTCTGAAAGCACACATGTAGCACCCATAACCTACATAAAAGAGTAGTGTTGACCTTTAAGTCTATTCCATGCAGGATAAAATAGTCACAGAAGTTTATATATTTTCTGATATTATTGTGACATTTTTTTCAAAGTGATGAGCAGGGTTATAAAATACTGGGCACACAAAATGCCAAAAATTAGATTAAAATAAACACAAAGTCTTTTTAGGTACTTTTCATTTGATTCTTCTATTAAATTTTCTACCCTTATGCAGCAGTTTAAAAACATGCTATTTATATTTAGTAAATAAACTTAACTGCCATCTGGGTACCTCATGTTTCCAAACATTAATATAGTGCCAACAAGGGCAAAAAGAATTCCACAGGATGATTCTTTCAGACAAAATTTCACTTGAAATATGTTTCTTAATTACTAAAAGTTTATGTTTAACAAAGCATTCATCAAGAACAAATAACAATGTTGTTGTTTCTTTAACCAGTTAAAGACCTTGAATAGTAGTAATTAAATATTTGCTCAAAAATAAAAGTACGTAAACATCCAGATGTTGTCTTACAGTGCAATTACCTCAAAAATAGTTTATCAATATGATTCAAATACTTTATGCCTTTTCATATGTGAGGTTTGTGACATTTCTATAAGTCATATGAAACTATAAGGAAACTCAATAACTTTACAGAATACTCAGACTAAACATTTTAAAGTATATTCACTCTCCAATTTAATCTTCACAATCATCTTACAAGGTAGGCATTATAACCCCCATGTACAGAATAAAAAACAGTCTTAGAAATTTAGTACCATTGCCTCAAGAAACAGGGCTTACAAATGGCAAGATTATAAAAAACAAGAATTTATGATACAGAATAAAGTCTTGATCTTGAAAAATATTCAGACTGGAGTATTTTGTTTGGAAATAGCAGGTCAGATTGGACTTTTAGAGATTGCAAACACCAAAAGAAAAATCAAACGAAGTTAAACAATTTGAACAAAGTTGTATTAAGTTGGACTAGAACCCAGGTTTCCGGATACCCACTCCTGTATACTTTCTATAAACTTTTCCAAGCTGGATTTGATAGAAATGAGGGGGAGTTGTACATAAATGACAAAGTGAACACAGAACTGGGAAAATAGTATATCTTACTGAATTTTATAAGGTATTCCAGCACAATTTCACAAAAAAATGTGAAAGATAAACTCATGAAAACGGTAAGTCTGTTTCAGAACTCATCAAGAACTCGTTTCAGAGAAACTATTTTGCTATTTTGTACTTTTTTCCTCATAGTTACTTAGTACTTTCTTTCCAAAAACAATTGAAAATCTTATAATAAACATTTTAATATAATAAATATGTAAATAAGTAGGTAGACCAATGAGTGAAATAAAAATAATAGAAAAGGGAGGGGGAATTGCACAATGGCTAATTCAAATTCCTAAGCAAATGTCACAGTTTATTTACTGAATGTTACTGGAAAAGGAAACCTGTTTCCTTAAGGATCACTGCATGACTGAAAATCAATCACATATTAGATGAACATAAAAACTATAAAATTATTTTGAAAACAAAAAAAGTCAATCTCATTTGAGTATTTACTTATAAAAATAAAAATGTATTTACTAAAAAGGAAACTTAAAACTTCAATTTGATCTTATAGCTAGTTTTCTGTACTGCAGAGATGAAGCAGAAGAGAAGGGTGAGAGAACAAAGAGAGGCAAAGGAGGAGGAAATCAGACAGAAAAAAAGGGTCACAGAGCAAGAGAGACAAGAGGTAAAAACAACAGTAGGGGAAAATTGATAAGAAGGAAACAGAAAGGTGTAGGGAGGCTTAGCAGCATCTGTAGAATGAGATCTTGAGCATTTTCTCCTTAGGGCTTCCTATAATGCTATTTCAGGCCTTAACATTTCTTTACAAGAGCATTTTATCTCCTCCTAACTTAACTACAAGACACACCCCTGTGAACAGGATAGCTACAAATGTCCATTGAGGGAAGATGTCCTAAACCTTGGGTCGCAGTGACTAAAAGAATACATTCACATTTTCCACCATTTTACAGTGGGTGGCACATATCTCAGCAGCAAGGAAATAACAGAATGCCTGTCTTCCTAATCAATCTTTCTGGAATGAACAAGCATGTATTTTATAGCCAGCCACAAGAAAGTAAAGAATGTTCAGATGAAGGCTACCAAAAAAGTCAACTGGAAAATCATATTTACATCTCATTTGTCAATAAAACTTGTTCACCATGTGAAAGATTTCTCCCCACTCCTCACTCTCAATAGTCAGGGATACGAGCATAAAAACAAGTGAAATTGAAGTCTGCGATAGCTGGAAAAAATATGCCTGCGTTTGCCTGTACATGTTAGTGTATTTTAAATGTTATCAATAAGCTATATCTAAAACTACAAATACATAAAAGGCAAATCACACATTATATATTATTTTGAAAAGTTTAATGATTTCTTCTATTTTAACCATTCTCTCTGCCATAATAGGTGACATCATGTTTATCTTATTTCATTCATTCATTTATTCAAGCATTATTGAACACCCACTACAATATGCCAAGCAATTTACAAGATGCTGAACTGAAGCAAGTCGGACATTGGTCCTGTTCTCAAAAACTCACTCCAGTAAGGGAAAAACAGATTGCCAATGACTCCATATGCCACTTCACCGTCTCGCTCTCCTACCTGGATAGTTCTTGCACTGTTACCCTACTTTGAAGTCATCCTTGACTTCTCATTTCCCTATATCAAGTCTACTTCAAAATTTTCTTCTGACGCCTTCTCTCCTTTTTCATTCATAAGGCTACTGCCTTCATTTAAAACCCTTAACACCTATCATTAAGCCTCTTGGTTAACCTCTTTACCACCATTCAATTTCATATTTGCTCTGCTGTAATCACAATGATCTTTCTAAAAATTTTTAATGGCTCACCACTTCCTCTGTTTAAACTCCTCACCAAAAAAATGTGACACTTGGATCCCCCAATGTCTACTTCACATCAGGCAAACTAAAGTTTATTATTGTTTGGATCTTGTAATCAACAAAGAATTACTAGACTACTGGAAACAAATTTCTTAGAAAATGTCACAGTCCATTATTACTATTTTTAGGCATGATAAAAATTATTTAAATTCCAAATAATCTAGAAATAATCTTTACAGAGGCTGGAACAACTGGGCCTGTTGACTAGGAACATGTATTCAGGAGACTGCCAAACGTCAACTGGGAAAAAGGTGACTCAATTACTCTTCCCCTTCTCTTTGATATTACGAATTTAAAATAAAAAAAAAAGGAAGGGGGACAGACACCTCATGGCTACAATAACATAAATAAGTGTTCCCTGGGACACTAATTCCAAGTCGTATTGATTAATAACAACGATCCACACAAAGGTAAAACAACCTAATAGGATACCCAGACAATTTATTCTGTCCTTACTATGTACCAAGGCACTAGGAAGTTGATATACAAGGCTCCTCCACTATCCAAGAGTACAGCGGTCCTATGAAACTGTCCAGGAAAGAATTCGAGCCTAAGAAAAAGTCTTATAAGAGTTTGTTTGAGCCACACTGACTACAAGTCCCGGGAAGCGAAATCTCAACGAACTGAGAAAATGCTCCTGAGAATGGCAGTTATGCAACTTAATTTATACATTAGAATCAAATGAGACATAAAGAGGGTTATATGAAATTCACTGTTGGTAGATTAGGAAGATGGGGGTAAAAATCAAAACGAAGAGATACATACTTCTTTTACTGATACATTGGTGGGCACAGGACATTTAATATTTACAGTACATAGAGCTGGTACAGTATGTGGGCGGCAAGATAACAATGTGGTCTCATGCTCTGGTGCTGGCAATTGTGCCTTCGAGGAGTCTGGAACAGAAAATTACTCTGACATTTCAAAGGTATGCTATCTCAGATGCACAAAGACAATAGACAATTTCAAAGGTAAAAACTGACCTTTGGCAATTACAGGCCTAGGACATGACTACCCACCATGACCTGCTTTTAGTTAGGAATTTTCACATTCAGACCAGCCTGTGTGGTAACTTTTGGTCTGAGTGTGTTAGGCCCACCATGTGGGCCTCTCCTGAGCTTGTCAGGTTTAGTATGTGGCCCCTTTTTCATCCACAAAATCTTTCATAAAGTGAAGAAGTAATTACCATTAATTTATATGTAAAAAAGTTTTCAACATGCCCAGGCCCAAAAATAACCTACCAAATCACACCAAATATGCTTTTGGTTTTACACGAAGCATAACACCCTTTCAAGCTCTCTTAGACTTTTCTGATACCTTGGGACACATCTTGCTAACAGATGCACAAAATAAACAAAGCACAGATGCTCACAGGCACAGTTCAAAGCCATGGGGCTTGGTGCTGAGATGCTGACTGGGTGTATGTAGTTCCTGGAGAAGGAGGCTGGCAGTCCCAATCTCACTTTTAGAGATGCATGCTGCCTCTATTAACGGCTTGCTGCAAAACAAATGCTGAACACTATTTTTGCTTTGTACCCTGATTCGTAGAGGTGAGAGGGAAAACAGTGAAGATAACAGAATCACATGATGATACCAGGGCCAAGAGCCAAGGATTGCCGTCAGCTGCATAGAAAGCCAAGTATCCAGAGGTGTGGGTGGTAGAGGCTGACCAAGAGGTAGCCAAGAAAGCGCCGAGCTAGTAAAATGTCCTTAGGCAAACTTTCCTATGTGGAAAAGACCAAAAGGAGGTGAAGGAGCCCAACAGAGCAAATGAATCCCTTGAGATTGGCCAAGGAAAGAGCAAACACCTGATTTCACACATTTAATTCTGTACTAACTATACAGAAGGCCTTCAGAGGGACCTAGATGAAAAATTTCTGAAGGGACAGAAATTGATAAGGGATCATTTGATCAGCCTCCCACCTTAGGAATAAAAGAGACCATACCACCCTGAAAGGCACAAAATATGATATAAATATAACCACAATCAAAGTTTTGAAAAAGTTCTACAAAGTGTTTATAATTTCCGCATGATTGGTAGCTAACCCACTCTATGTGTAGGAAAAATCCTTAAATTGATAAGTCATTTCTGGCTACATTAAGAATTGGAAAACCTGGAGAGATGAATACTACCGCAGATAATCATGAGTGAAAGGGAACAGGTAGAAACAAGTTTTAAGAGAAAAGAAAACCAGAGGGGTGAAAAGAAACCTCTTGCAAATGCAGCCAAGTGAAGTGATCATACAAGTCCCCTTCAGATAACAATCACCTAAACAACAAATCTAAATAAAATGTAAACACACACACACACACACACACACACACACACACACCTGTTTTAAAAGCACTGGAAAATGTCCCAAAGCATGCAGTAATCAAAGAAAAGCTCGCTCTTGAAAAACTACAACTGGAAGTGGGCAGAACATGAGTTCAGTTTGAAGTTTTTATGTTGAGTGCCCTCCCCATTCCCTACAAATATGGTGAAGGAAATCAGGCAGCCACACAGCTCAAAGTCGTTAAGAAAATAGTTTCAAGCTGGAAGTGCAGCTGGAAATTTAAGGCAGATATACTGGGAGCGAAAGAACCACAGAGGTGAGAGCCAAAATCTGAGCATAAACTTTGCTCAGCTAAACTATACACATACATGGGGGACCCCAGGTAGCTCTATAGTAGACTACAGAGGAATTTACCCTTGAAAGGTAGTATAAGATCTACGAGTTTGATGCTCTTTTAATTGAGTTCATTCTCCAAGCACCAGAAAGTTAAAGCCGTTACTGACTTAAGTGTAAGAGGACAGATACCACCACTGGCCAAAGAGCTAGAAATTAGGAGGGAATTCCCAGAAGTAGAGGATGAGTTCCAAAATATGAGTGTAATCTCTGCCTAAATTTTTGGCTGACCACCAAATCACACAGGTGCAGGACATCCCTCCCCCCACCTATTCCCCAGGAGACCAAGCTAAAAAACAAGTAGCTGGAAGACAAACTGAGCAGATAGATTATCAGCTGCCATATACACTGTGGGGAAAACAAAGTTTTGCAATTTGAGCCCAGGCAAGTTAATGATCCACTAAGGAAAAAAAAAAATCCTCATAGTAACTCTACAATGTCTAGGTTTCAACCAAAAATTATGAGAGATGCAAAGAAACAAGACAGTGAAAGGGTAGTCCATAGATAGATATTGACTCCAAGTGGATCCAGATGTAGGGTTTAACAAAGACTTCAAAGCACACCTTATAAATATATTCAAACAATCAAAGGAAAGTATATTCAGAGAACAAAGATAAAAAAAACAGTGGCAGAAAGGAAATCTCAATAGAGAAGTGAAAACTATCAAAAACATAGTAATTCAGCTCTAACTGAAAAGAACAATACTAAAATGAAAAATTCATGAGATGGGCACAACAGGAGATGAATGACAAAAAAAAAAAAATGGGGGAACTTGAAAATAGATCAACAAAAATTACCCAATCCATCAAATAGAAAGATTTAAGAAAAATAAATAGATATGCAGACACAGATGGGACAGCATCTAATAATAATCACAACATCTAAGTAACTGGAGTCACTACTGATACACACAGCAAGACACCATCTCAAAAGCATTATAAGTGAAAGACGCCAGACTCAAAGGTTGCATACCATATGATTCTACTCTATAACTCTCTCAGAAAGACAAAACTGTAGGAATAGAGAACAGAGCAGCCAGGGATTGGGGCTGGGGTTACTACACAGAGATAGCACAAGGTAACTTTGGGGAGTTGCGGGGGGAATCATGGACTATTCTGTATCTGGATTGTGGCAGCGTATGCCTTTGTCAGAACTCATAGAACTATACACCAGAAAGAGAATTTTATTACACATAAATTTAAAAAGAAAATTTTAAAGAAAAAAGAAATCAGCAGAGATGTTTATTATTTATAAGTATCAAACATATTAGCATGACAAACCACTTTTTGATCAAAAACCCCAAATCATATTGCCCCCATTACCACCCAAGTATACTTAATAAGTATCCTCCAACTGTTATAAATGACATACATTAACTTTCGATAATGAAAAGTGGTGAGAACTTTTCTACTTCTACCACAACAGTAACTAAGAAAAAAGGTTTTTGGAATCATATAAAACCAGTTGTATGATTGTACACGCTTTTTAACCTACAAGACCTCAATTTCCTTAATTGTGAAACAAAGAAAATAACACAGTTCTCATTACCATTATTTTATCTATTACTACAATCACGTCAATCAAATTGTTGTAAAAAATAAACGTGACAGAACACCCTAAACAGTAACATAGTGCTAGGCACATTACTGACTTTCTCTAGTAGACTACTGAATGTAAATCTTGCATAATATTTTATTAGCTCATTCATCACTTTCTATTTGCCTTCTGAGCTCACAGAAGATGAGAATTCCTAAATAGCCACTCAACGTTTATTGAGCACCTAAAATGTGCTAGATGGTTGGAATAAAAGAATGAATATGGGGCCGGCTGAGTGGCGCATTGGTTAGGAGTTGGCTTGGGATGCCAGCTCTGAGCAGCAGGGCCCCGGTTCGGATCCCACATGGGCCAGTGACGCTTCGCCCTCTACAGCTACGATGATGAACAACAGCTCGACCTGGAGCTGGGCTGCCATGAGTCGCCGGCGATGGCGTAGGCTGCAGCCCCTGCTGCAGTGGGCTGCCATGAGCGCCGTAAGTGGCTACCCTATAGCCGATGAGCGACTGCCTCAGCCAGGAAGAGCGCAATGATAATACCAACATGGGCCAGTGAAGCGACGTCCTCCACAACTAGACTCAATAACAAATGGACAGCAACTTGTCTGTTTCCCTTCCCCAATTCCCCAACGCTGTTCCCCTCTCCCAATTCCTCAATAAAATCTTTAAAAATCAAAATGAATATGGTATCAATGTCCTTGTTGTTAAAAAAAAAATCACAACACAGGGAACAGGGGAAGAATGATTAAGGATGGAATTTCTACTCATTTTGAGTTTTTCTAATTTCTCCAGGGTACACTTGACCCTCTGCCATTCTACTCAACATCAAAAATATCTTAAACTTTTACATGGTCATCAAAAAGCCATGTACTTGGGACACAACTGCTGGTAACAGTGTTAGGAGCTAAATCAAAACCTTATGTCATTCCTACAGTAACTAAGATAAAACAATTATTTCACTGTTAGCTTAAAAGTAAATTTTAATCTCTGGAAGAGCAGACCAATCATCCTAGTTTCTACCTCTGCAAAAACTCCTTCAGTTATTTTTATCAGAATATTCCTGCTGTATCCAAGAAGCTTAAATTTAAAATTTTTTCTCTTGGGCCGGCCGAGTGGCTCGTTGGTTAAAAGGTGGCTTGGAAGCGTAAGCTGTGAGCAGCAGGGCTGCCGGTTCGGATCCCAAATGGGCCAGTGATGCTGCGCCCTCTACAGCTAAGATGGTGAACAGCTCGACCCGGAGCTGGGCTGCCATGAGTCACTGGTGTGGCGTAGGCTGCAGTGAGCTGTCTTAAGCTACCATGTGTGGCAGGCAAGCCAGCATGAGCAGCCATCTAATGGCCAGTGACCAATCTGCCTCAGCCGGGAAGAGCACAATGATCACAATACCAACATGAGTCAGTGAAGCGATGTCCTCCACAACTAGACTGAAAAACAAAAGGACAACAACTTGTCTGTTCCCCTTCCCTGAGTCCCCAATGCTGTTCCCTCCCCCAATTCCCCAATAAAATCTTTAATAAAAATAAAAATTTTTCTCTTTTGAACATAACAGCCTCCTTGCTCAGTAACAAATTATCACAAACCAAGTAGCTTACAACACCACACATGTATCATCTCAGTTTCTGTGGGTCAGGAATCTGACATAGTTTAGCTGGGTATTCCGGAAAGCTATGATCAAGGTGTCAGCTATGACTAGATCCTCATTTGGAGGCTCAACTGGGGAAGGATCTACTTCCAAGCTTACTGAGATTGTAACAATTCGTTTCCTTATGGCTATAGGATTCAAAGCCAAGGACAAAGAGATAGCAAGTAGGCTAGCAAAATGGAGTTTTATGTAATTAGGGAAGTAACATCCCATTACTTTAACATATTCTTTTGGTTAGAAGGAAGTCATAAATTCTGCTCACTCAAGAAGTGGGGATTATACAAAGGCATGAACACCAGGAGCCAGGGATCATGGGAACTACCTTAGAGTAGTATCTGCCATATTGTCCAACACATTCTACCTATGCATTACACTAAAAGTTTTAAGATTCTGTTCAGCCCTTGTTATAATTATACATACCACTACACTAACACTAGCATACACACAAAACACATACATTGCTTTTCTCTCCTTGATACATATACAGCATTATATCATAGCAAAAACCTAGAACCAATCTAAACATTCACAAAAAATGAACTGGTTAAAAATCTGCACAGTATCATGCAACCAGTAAAAATGAGGTAGACAGATATATACTGATAAGAAAAATATTCCAAGATATAGTAAGCTAAAAAACAAGATACAAATATGCATTATGTACTCCAATATTTTATTTTATTTTATTTTATTTTATTTTAATTTTATTTTATTTTTTTTAGCTGAGCCATCCCGCCACCTGTTGGCAGCTCACGGCTGCTCAGCTCGGGCTGACTCGAACCACTGTTACTCAGAGCTCAAACTCTTGAGCGAGCTCTTAACCAACTGAGCCACTCAGCCGGCCCTGTACTCCAATATTTTAAAAATATATATGTACATGCAAATACCCACCTGTGCTTGTATATGTTTTAAAAATGTCTAGAAATATCACATAAAAGTTATGACTAGTTGCCTCTGAGGAAAGCTTGGAATGAGAGAGAATTACTTTTCATTGTATCGCATATACTATTTGAATACATCACATGCTGTTTTCATGATGATAATGGGGGGAGTGAGGGGTCTAAAATAAAGTATTTGGAGATGGCTTTGTTACAACATTTTTTTCCCTTCTTTAATTTTACTGCTTAAGTGTAGTTTTGAAACCAGAGGCTAAACAAGTTTGGGGCTCGTGCTGCCTGGGCCGCTCAGCCAATAAACCGACACAGGAGTTGGGTCATAGAATAAGTGCTTATTATCAGAGCACCAGTGGTCTGAGAAGACAACGGGTTAACACCTCCAAAAACTGCCTTACCATTCTCTATCCAGCTTGAGGTATTTAAGGGAAAATCTGGGCATTCCTCCAGTGGCTACATGATGATTCTGGGGGTCTGCATGGAGCCTTCCCTCTGGCCACGCGATTCTCTGGTAGATGAGCAACCTGGGAACAATGATGGAAATAGCCTGGTAGACCATTGAGACTGTGATCAATAAGCCTAAGGGTACTAATCATAAGTTCAGGGCAATTTTTTTAAATGGGGAACTGGGTGGGACAGGGAATATTCGTTCAAGTCACAGGGAGATGACCTATTATTAAGCTATAAGTAGGTCAAGTAAAGGTGAGGCTGGGGACGCAGCAGGGCCTCTACTGTGGGGGTCCCAACCGGGCCCTGTTTCAGTTTTGTTTTTGTTTTTATGGCCAACACCTATTGTAGGGGAGGAAAAATATATTTTTCCTTTACCTTTCTAAGTTAACAACTGGAACCCCTATAACAAAAGACAGATTAACAAGAGAAAGCATACAAATTTATTTAAGTTTTACATGACCTTCATAAGGAAATGAAGACCTGAAAAAACAAACAAACGATTAAATCGAACAGAGTGTTCTTATGCTAGGTTTAATGAAGAGCAGAAGAAAGTCATGGAAAGGTAAGATAGGATAAAGACTATGAGCTAAGTGTAGTAAACAGAAGAAACCTCATTAGCAAAGCCTGTTGTTCAGATTCCTCTCTGTGTCATTTCATCTTTGGAGCTAAGGATGCTCGTGTCCTCTGGATACAGGGAGGACACTTCTCACATGAGAGTTCTATGACCTGTTTCAGGGGCAGGTCAGAAAGTCCTTCCTGCACACACCATTTCTCAAATTCCTTTAGCTTAAAATATTCAATATGCCAAGTCACCATATTTTGGGGTAGTACGTTTTAAACCCCATCATAATGTCACTGTAGGCAGAAAGAACAGACACAGGGAAAGAGGGGGGAGGAAGGAAAGGAGGATGTAAGGGAAAACAAAGAAAAGAAAGGAGATGGGATCATTCCTAAGATAAGGTGCAACTATAGCTAACTGTAATGGATTATAACACTATTAGCACTGTAGGCAGGGAAAAATCTCCACCCTCTGTGTCACCATAACAGTTCCTACAAGGAAATCCCACCTCCAGGAGTGGTCATCAACAGCAGAGACCTATAACACCACCCCTGAATACTTCATGCCTCATTCAAACATAATCCTAAATTTTCTTTTTCTGGGGCACAGTCACTCTCCTCCTGGGACTGTCCACTCCTGCATTTTGGACACACACACACGGTGCCAAAAAATGTATACACATTTTAAGAAAGAAAAACTGTATTAAAATCGTAGTACTCAATATATACCGATAGCCAAAGATGAATACAAGTCACGTCTGACTTCTACATTTACAATAGGTGCTCAAAGTGTCCATCAGTGTCCAGACACTTTTGATTACATTGAACTACTGCTTGAGCAACGTGATCAAATTGTCCACTTGTATACATTTTTTTGGCACCCCCACTGCGCGCGTGCGTGCACGCGCATGTGTGTGTACATTTTTAAAATAAATCCTTGGCTTCCTTGCCTATGTCCACGTGGCACTGTTTGTTCGTACATCTGGAATGCCTTCCAGTGATGATAAAAGGACCTTGATCTCTGATAACAAGTACATGTTGATAGAATATGTTTCTGCCACATGTTCCCCATTAAATTGTAACATCCTTGAGGGCAAGAAAAAAAGATTCATATTTGTGTTCCCACAGCTTAGTACAACTTGTATATAAGCTTTTACAAAATGTCTTAATTAAATTAATGAAATAAACTAAAAGATGTTTAACACAATCCACTAGTGGAAATACAAATTATGAAGATTTATAGACAGGCTTTACCTTAGTTGCTTGTCTAAAAAAAGAATAGTATCATATAACTATACCTACATTTTAGTTATGGTATATGGTAAAGAGCACCAATCATGTGAATCTCACCCTCAAATAAGCAAAAAGTCCACAGTTCACAAATTTCCCCAAAATATTCCTCAAAGCTGCCTGTCTAAATGTCACAGAAGGCGTTTCAATTCTCAAGGCTTGTCCTTTTCTGATTTGCTGCAGTTAAAATAAAGCAAGTAAAAAAAAAAAAAGAAAAAAGTAAATAAAGCTAATTTAGTTTATTCAGTATATTTTTATACTAGATTATATCTAAATTTTATGTAACTAGTTCCATGATATCAAATTCAACTGATTTATGCTTTCATTCAAAATCTATTCATTGGCTACTTAGCACGTTTTCAGGCATTTTGCTAACTGCTAGGGATACTTAAATAGATTTAATAAAATTGCATGGAATTTCCATTAAAAGTAGGATACTTAGTTTATTAAAGGGCCTCCATATCTTATATCTTATCCACCAAAATGTAAGACTTCCAAAATCAATCCATATTTAGCCCTTGATCTTCCAGAGGTAACTCGGAGATGAAATCTTTGGAGTTACCTGATTTTATCTTTTATAGAATTTCTATTCAAATTTTGCTGACTTCTTATTCAAGGCATTAATACTTCAAGAAACACTTCATTTTTTCCTATCTTAGCTCAATAAATATTTGAAAATCTTTCCATATCTTAAGCATTTTCTAAGTATCTACATTACCTGATTAGCACTTTAAAGAACCAGATGCTGTTTATAGTGTTAAATTGTTAAAACTCATTAAAAGACATGATTTTTTATATATTCTTTAAGAAATCTTTATGTTTTGTTTTCTGTGTATACGTCTCTACTTTTCCTTTTCTTCTGTGACTAGTATTATTTCAAAACCAGAAACATCTTAGTTGAAGCAAATCACCTTGACATAAAATTCAATATAGGTAAATCTCCAATAAGCTGATGAAGTACCTGAATCAAAGGTGATTACATTCAACTCCTAAGAACCAGAACCCTTTAAACAAAATCAGACTCTTAAACAATGTTTTCTTTTTTTCCCTCTGTGGGGCTTTTTAAATGTTTTGTTTTTTTATACAACCTTTACCATGCTGTTCCATTTTGAACCATTCGTTATTCCCATTACCTTCCATTCCTTTCATATTTTTGCTTGTTTATCTGCCATCAACTCACTAGGCTAGAAAAGGCCCTAAGTATGAATCAAGTTCTAGACTGCAGTGCTGCCCAATAGAACTTTGTGTGATAATGGAAATGTTCTATGTCTTCACTGTGCAAAAAGCAGTCACTAGTCACATGTGACTCTTAAGCACTTAAAATGTACCACAACTGAGGAAGTGAATTTTTCATTTTCCATTTTAATTAATTTAAATAGCCACATGTGGCTGGTAACTACTATATATGCCAGCACAGTGAGAGGCAGAATATCAGAACCTTCTCCACCAAGCTTTTTATCCTCTAAATGCTTCATTTTAAGGAATCTAAAATTTGCCTTGAGACAAAATACTTGCTCCCGAAGAAAGATTCTACATATTTTGTGTCTTACTTAGTATTATGGGTAGTGTTCCATTTTAATAAAATAAACATTTTCTTATATTCAAAGATCACTAAGGTTTATTTCAAAAACTAAAAGTCTGTGGTACTGGTACATGAATAGACAGATGAACGGAATAAAAGATCTAGAAATAGAACCCTACAACATAAGAAAGTTTGATAGATGATAAAGTGATTGCTCAAATCACTTGAGGAAAGGATAGACACTAATAAATGGTATTGAAACAACTGGATAAACACTTGGGAAAACAAAATTGAATCCATACTTCACAGTTATACTAGGGTAAGCTCCAAATGGATCAGTTATCCAAATGTAAAAACTGAAATCATACAAATACTAGGAAGAAACATGGGTGATTTCCTTTAGACTCTGGAAGAAGGAAAAGCCTTTCTTATTTGACTATATAAAAATAAACACCTTTGCATTGCAAAAAGCAGCAATAAACAAAACAAAAACAATTTTTTTAGTATATTAAGAGGTCTTTAAAAGGGGAGGCAAAGACACCCCCCAAAAAAAAAATTGAAAATGCCCAAAAGACATGGGCAATTCTCAGAAAAATTAAGGCAAATGACTTTAAACATGTGAAAGAGTGCTCAACCTACCTCAAAGAGAAATAAATTAACACCTTCAATTTTGAGCATACAATGTTGGTGAGACTGTGGAGAAACAGACATTCTCTACATTCTCATACACTGCTAATGAAAAATACAAAATGATATAATACCTATGGAGAGGAATTTTGCAATATCTAACAAAATTACACAAACATTTACCAGTCCCACTTCTAAGAATCTACCCTGAAGATGCAACTCCACAATTACAACTCCACAAATACTAAACAAAATATTCAAAATATATTCACCGTGGCATTATTTGTAACAGCAAAAGACTGAAAACAATCTGAACTGCACCAAAAGAGGCTAACTGAATAAACTATGGTACATCCACACAATGAAATACCAGCATCTATAAAAAAGAATGAGGAAGATCCCCATGTATTAATATGGATTAATATCCAAGATATACTGTTAAGTGAAAGAAGAAAAAAAAATAGTTTGCTACCTTTTGTGAATAAATCAAATAAACATACACATAATATAGAAATACAAATATACATATATTTGTTTGTTTTTGCAAAAAGAACTCTAGAGGAGAAACAAGACATTAAATAGAAATAGCTAGCTACCTACAGGGGCAGGGTGGGAATGGGGTGAAAGTAATACAGATGTACGCAAGAATTTTGAGTGCTCTTTATATAGTTTTGATATTTGAACCATATAATAATTTATATATTCTAAGTCAATAAATAACTAAAGGGCCTACTAATACCATGTTCTAAATTGCACCATTTTATGGTTTGGGTTTTGTTTAAATAAAGGAAACAGTAGATGTACACTATAAATGTAATTGCAGATTTAGTAGAAATAAAAAGGGTTGCCGTGTCACTCAAATTCCTTCACCTCTTATTAAATACCTCCATCTAGAACAGTCAGCAATGACCAATACGTATCAGAATGGGTTCCTGAAGAATAAGGTCAAGCCATCCTCCTTTGGGAAAGTCACCACGGTGTGGTAGATGAGAGATCTCTCAGCACTAAGGACTATAGCAAAATATTCAGTGACACAAGCAGTGTCTTTTATTATACAAAGGTGGTCCCTTTTAAAAAAATCGAGAAATTGGCTTAAAGGAATATTATTTGCCTCAAGTCACACAGCTAATAAATATGTATCTCTACAGTCAAGTTCAGTGTTTTTTCCACCCTTATATTGTCTCTCAAATTTAATACACAACCCATCAAATTACTGACCCCAGAAAATTAAGTGTTAGTGGTAGCATTTCAAATCACTGAGAGATAAATAGAGATGACAAACTGAAAGATTCAAGGTTAGATAGGTTTTAAAAAATTAATTGGTTAACTATTTGAAAAGATCCTTTCCTTTCTCAACATTTTATCTTCCCAAAATTCCACATCAAGAATAAAATATACGTGGATATTTATCTGACTCTCAGAATAAAGAAGAAATTTCTAAGCCTCAAAAAAAAAAAAAAAACATTATCAAGGCAAAGACTGTTAGTATGAGAAACAGGAATGTGCAGCCAGTCACTTTAAGCTAACATTCCCAACAAAGGCTAGTGAAAACTTGATCAGGGATCAGAATTACGACTGCAGACCAGCTTTCAAGAAACATTAGTTTAGACTACTTAAAAATTTAAACTATAGGGCCGGCAGAGAGGCGCATTGGTTAAGAGCTGGCTTGGGACGCCAACTCTGAGCAGCAGGGCCCCAGTTCGGATCCCACATGAGGGCCAGTGACACTGCCCTCTACAGCTAAGATGGTGAACGACAGCTCGACCTGGAACCGCGCAGCTGTGAGTCACCGGCAATGGTGTAGGCGGCAGCCCCTGCTGCAGTGGGCTGCCATAGACTACCGTGTGTAGCCGGCAGCCAGCATGAGCGGCTGGCAGCAAGTGTGAGCTGTCAAGAGCCACCATGAGCGGACGTCCAGAGGCTGACGACCAATCTGCCTTACCCGGGAAGAGCAAAATGATAATACCAACATGGGCCAGTGAAGCAATACCTTCCACAACTAGACTGAAGAACAAAAGGGCAGCAACTTGTCTGTTCCCCTCCCCCAACTCCCCAATAAAATCTTTCAAAAAAAAAAATTCAAACTACAAAACATAAATAAAAAACGATAAAAAAATTTTTACAATACAAAGGACTAAAATCTTAACTGCATAAGGAATATTTATAACTCCATATTAAAACATCTCAACACTATGATGGAAAAATAATCAAAGTTTTTAAACTAGCAATTTACAAAAAGAATACCAGTGGCCAAAAAAAGAGGAAAAGAAATATTCAATCTCACTAGTAATATAAGAAATTCAAGTTAAATTTTAGATGTTTAACCTATCAATCAAACTGTCAAAGGTTTGTTGGTTTGTTTAATGATACCGAGTCGTGGCTAAAGTACAAGAAAAATGGCTACTCAATTGTAAAACATACTGTATCATACACTTTGACAAAAAAACACTTACTTTTAACATTTTACCCTAAGAAATATGTTCATCAAAGAATTTATGGTAAGAGGAAGAAGGAGAAGGGAAATGAAAGGGAAAAAGGAGGGAGAAAATGTTAATTTTTAAATCTAGTTATTTATCTGTTATATTATTCAATTTTTCTTTTTATTTCTCAAAATAAAAATTTTAAGTCATTACATACAGAATAATTCCAATTTTGGGTGTGCATGCATGTTTGTGACTTAAAGCGATTATCACTGGGTCATGATTTATGGTGCCATCTTCTTCTTTGATTTTTGCTAAATGATCTTTGCCAAATTGCATGCAATGTATTATTTTAATAGTCAGAAAGTAAGTATATATACCTTTACATATATACTTTAAAAAAATTACTCCAAAAACTCTACTTTTATAAGTAAGTTTTCAAAGTACTCATTGTAAACAATTTCAAAATCAGTAAGTGTTCAAGGCTACTGTTAAATAATATTCACCAGGGAAGAAAAGATGATCAAAGATGTCATACCACTTTTCTTCCTAAATGACATTTTTTCCCTTTTTTAATGTTTTGAGTTTAACTAACTTGAACAGTAGGCACATATATATGTATATAAATTAATGCACATATACTGTCACACCAGTACTATGTATATACTACATATACACAAAAAAATCGAAGTGAAAAAGATCAGAAATTCTACTGTTTTCTACACACAGCACAATGAACTAGCTTTTCATGCACCTCAGAAGTATAAGCAACCGAGTAGGAGGATCACTGGACTAAAACACTCAGAATCAGGAGACTTGAAGACCTGTATTCTATCTAGTCTTGGCTTTCCCACTACCAACCAGCCAGTATCTTTTATCAAAATCAGGTAAGGGGGCTTAATCTGCACTTCAGTTTTGTCTTCCAGAAATCAGAGTAGTGATTTTAAAGTACTTTCAGTACTATGGTTTTTTATTCCACTACTCTCTAATACCTAAATATTCTCTTAAAAGAGAAACTCAAGCAATCTGGAATATTCAACAAGGAAACAATAATGCCACACAGTTATCTATCTTATCGGAACTTCTTTAAGAAAACTCTCAATTAACAAATAAAGAGCCAATAGAGCAATTTGTATTGCTTGCTCTCTAGATGTGTGAAAAATCAAATTCAATCCTGCACTGTATAAAGCAAACTGCCCTTAATGATATAATTACCTTTAAAATAAATCAGCACTATTTGTATGACCACCCATGAATGAAAAAAATTATAAAAATGTTTTGTTGCACAATTTTGCACCTGAGACTGCTCCTCAGGTATCTAAGCTTTAAAATTTATTTTTAAGATTATATTTAATTTCTATTTCTACAAATAGAAAACTCAGAATAATTTTCTACTCATCTGCTACTAACAATGACAGTCAAAGATCTTAAAGGGAAATATTCCAAATTAATAAAAATAAGATAGGTTTATTTTTCAGAAGTAGTTAATAGTATCCCCATAAATGATTTTTTAAGTGCCACACTCTCTCTCTCTCTCTTCAATCTATTCTCCTTACCTTTTTCTCTACAATTCCACCTGGCTTTCAAATTACATAGAATACTAGGTATCAGTCAATGGATGCCAACATGAAAAGCAAGAAAAAGAGCTTCCGATTATTCAATGTTGACTAGAATAAAGAAAAAGAAAAGAAACACCTTCGTAATTTCCAGTGGAAAAGTCATATTGGCAAGGCTGTAAATACTATAATATAATTTGAACTTGTTCCCTCCAAACGACCAAACAAGGGAGAGAGAGAGGAAGAGAGAGAGAGAAAGAAACGTAAATTTACCGGATGGATGTGTTTTAAGATCTCTGGCCAGAATGCTATGTTCTAAGCATAAACAAGAACAAAGTGCTAACAAGTTACTTCATTTTACTATTTACATAGCACTTTTATATATTTTAGTTCATTTCGTTCTTAAACTCCTGACAATTGTGTTCTATCTCCATTTTTCATGTGAGGAAACAAAGGCTCACTGAAGTTAAGTAAGTTTTATGTCATAAAGCTAAAAGTTGGCTTTAAACCAGATCTAAATTATCCCAAATAAGGTATTCCAAGCAGAAAAGTATGACTGCAATTTAAAATGAACTTGGAAAAGTGTTATTCAATTTCTAATAAGTAGTATTTCAGTAATTCACTATGACAAGACTCTCACACCAAAAAATACTAAATGTTCATTTTAGTTTGTGACCAAAAATACTGATAGATCATTCATTTCAACTACAAAAACAAAAACATGATGTTATCAGATATCTTACATTATTTAACAGAAAAATATAATCAAACTATTAAAGGTAAAGATGCTTTTATTGGCAAAGATATCTTTTAGCATCTTACTAATCTTCAGAAATCTACTGTGACATAAGATCACATATTTTACATAAAATCTTTCCTCTCTTATGTTAAAGTTCCTACTATTTCAAGTACAGTCGTGCCCCCTTATCCACGGTTTCACTTTCACGGTTTCATTTACCTGAGATCAACTCCTAGTCTGAAATATTAAATGGGAAACTCCAGAAATAAACTATTCTTAAGTTTTAAATTGCACACCATTCTGAATAGCATGATGAAATCTCTCACCATCCTGCTTCATGCATCTTGCCTGGGATGTAAATCATCCCTTTGTCCAGCATATCTGCACTGTATACGCTACCTACCCACCAGTCAGTTAATAGCCTTCTTGGTTATCAGATCACTGTAGCAGTTTCACAGTGCTTGTGTTCAAGTCACCTTCATTTTACTTAATAGTGGCCACAAAGTGCAAGAGTAGTGATGCTGCAACTCGGAAATGTCAAAGAGAAGGCGGAAAATGCTTCCTTTAAATTTGAAAAGGTGAACATTCTCAACTTATTAAGAAAAATACTGTATGCTTAGATTGCTAAGCTCTATGGTAAGAATGAATCTATCTGCGAAATTGTAAAAGGAAAAAGAAATTCTTGTTAGTTTTGCTGTTGCACCTCGCACTGCAAATTACAGCCACAGCACATGGTAAGTGCTTAGTGAAGACTGAAAATGCATTGAATTTGTGGGTGGAAGACACGAACAGAAAACGTCTGTGTGTGCCAGGGGGTTCAGTACTGCCTGTGGTTTCAGGCATCCACTGGAGTCTTGGAACATATTCCCTGTGGATAAGAGGGGACCATTGTACTCAGCCCACTGTATTCCCACTGTCTACGACTAACATTCACCAACTTCTTAATCCTCTCCCAGAGAGCATCTCTTTGAATTCTGACAGCTTTCCTCTGAGTTCTAAATTGCTACCTGCTTAGCAAAGTACATCTCAGTTTCAAGGATGCTAAAGTAAATCAGAGCAAGCCAAAGTAGGGGAAATGCAACATTAGTTTGAACCCTAATAAACAGTCTATCCAAAAAAGAATAATTTTAAGTAATTCTCCCTCCATTAATGACCATCTACAACTACCTCTTTGTCCCTTACTGTGGGTTCATAACCAACAAAGAAACAAAATAATAAAGGACTCAGGCAGATGAAGATAAAAATATAACTGAAACCAGTGACCAAAAAAGCTTCCTATTAAAGTTCAATTGTAAATTAGTCTTATTCGGAACTGTAGATGTTCCAGTTTCTTTTCCCTCACAGAGTCCGGCCTGCTAAAATAAATCTACCATACAGAGGAGTAGAGGATGTATATCCAAAGAATTGGGAGCTCCAAAAATAGAACTAGAAGGTCACTGAGCAAAAGCATACTCAATTCCTTCTCCCAGCCTAACTAAATCCTCCCTTGGGAAGGCATCTGAGGGGGGTAGAAAAAAGGCGGAAAGTTACTTATAAGAAAGAACTTCCTAATTTACAAGTCATGGTAGAAACACGGGAACAGGAAAATGATGGCTCCCCCCTCAACAACATAATCTCCAAATATACAACAGATTCTTCAGAATGTTTTCTAAATTCTCAAGCAGGAACACCTCACAAACATAATCTCTTCCTGTTTCACTTCCTATACCAGAAAGTCAGGGAATGGATGAAGCGATAGACTAGCTTGACCTGAAAAGACTGGACTAAAAGAAAAAAATCGAGTCTGAAAACTCCCAAAGTAGTCCTGATTAAAAACCAATATTCTATGTAGTCTTTGCATGAGTTATGATCAAGTTAGTCGTAAAAGGCAGAGGTCTTGGTAAAACTGAACAGCAGACAAAAGTGTAATGAACCATTTTATCCTCCTTTTCAAAACTCCCTCCCTAGCCTTCTCTCTCACCCTTTCTATAAAAAACTCTCACCTTGCCCTTTATGTGCCTAGGGTCCACTTCTTTCTTAGGTCTGACCTCTAAACTCCCATTCCCCACAGTCTAAGTAAGTATGAATTAGATTATGTGATTAAAGTACTTCACACTAATAGATAAATGTGGTTTAATCCACCAGGGTTCAATTCTACAAATATCATTAAGCTCTACTACATATAAGGCACTGTGTTTAATCTATCCAAGTACCTACTGTTCTTACAAGAAAAACTAGTAATCTTTTAATGGACAATGTGAGAAAAGCACACAAGTGCCTGTTTCACATCACATTCTCCCCATCCCATTTTTTTTTCCATCCCAATGATCCTTCCCCCAAGAGCCAGGGAATAAAATCCAAGGAATTAATATTGCTTCCAGTAAAATTTAATGACTGGGAAGACAATGTGGGATGAGGGTATAGCAAACATTAAACATTCAAAACCAGAGCTGAGTTGCACAGGTCTCCTGGATTTAATTTTACATATGAATTGCAAGTACAATAAAGGACTTCTCAATAAGTCAATTTCCTTACAACATAAATTAGCTTTGCTCAGAACCGAGTTAAGCCATAAATACAGAGAAGTTTTTTTCTTCAGTTATTTCAAGTTAAAATGTTAATAAGTTATCAGTTCAATTTGCCCTACTGAATTTAAAGGCTATTAAACTTGGCTATTAAACGTATCTACGGTTTTCAATTAGACTTGACATTTTTCTCAAGTCCTAGGTTTGAAATTCAAAACTCATTAGCATACTTGCTTTAACTCTTTTTTTTTCCCCCCCCGGTTGTAAACCTTTTAATTCTCCCCTATAACAGAGGTCCTAAACTGGAGAGCAGGTTACAACTGCTGATAGGTTTTGGTTTGGTTGGGTCATATGAAGTTATTTTTAGTTGTTTTAATTCGTTGTCAATAATTTTAAAAATCAAGAGGCTGCAAGCAAAAGTGTAGATTTTCTGTGTTCTCTCGAGAAAGCTGGAGACTGGGCCCATATTCATGGAGGGCACTAATCAGGCAGACCTGAGAACTGGTGGATGTCCCTCTCAAATGAGGCATAAACTCTAGTACATTTCACTCATTTTCATTTTCATGTGCCTACTACCTGAAGGCATGTGAGTGTGCTATTTGTAAACTAGTTCTTTGACAGGTACAGAAATAATTTCCAGATGACTTCCACACTTCACCAAGTCATCTAAATGTAAAAAACCATAGACTACAGCAGTTTGCACCTTCATAATTAATAAAAAAAAGTCCTAAGGCTTAGAAGAAAGGGTGAGAAAGAAAAAAATTCAGACTGGTGGAAGGGTGACATACAGAAGGTAAAAAGCCCATATGAAAGTTTCTTTGGGGAGAGAGGGGAAAAAGGTGAAAGAATTCTAAAACATTTTTGAGACACTGAAAACTTTCCTGATTGAACACTATGTTAATCCATGGATCCTCTTAAGGATTTAGAACCTCCCTTGCCACTTTCCCTTTATGTCTAACAATAGCAGCTAGGTCATCAATTCTGAGAAATGTTAGGAAATTTATGAAACACATTCACACCTTCAAAAATAATTCTCCTCACACACTTTTTTAACAGTCTTAATCCACCATCAAATCCTTTCCCAAGTATTTTCTACCGCTTTCTGCTTTGTATTCAAATGACAACTGCAGTCCTCAATTTCAATAATTGGACTTCAGTCCGGAATGGGATCTCCAGTACAGAAAAATTTTTTGGCCCTATGGTTGCACTCTCTATTATATATCTCTTATTTCAATTTCTACAGTCTATTTCGTTTAATATGTATCCCTAACTTCCTATCTAAATTTTGATCATATTTGTATAGTTGGGGAGGGGGGCAGTGTACTCTATTGTCCAACTAAAGTCAATATACCATGCTGCTTCATTGACTGTTCATTTAAATAAGAAGCATAAAGACTCTTAAGGATAAAAAATTTAAATAAGTTTTATATGCTAAGTGCACAAAGTGACAAACAGGTGAGGCTCTGTCTTTAGCATGTCTGGATTAGTGTCTTTTCATCATGGACTCAAAATGCTGAGGAGAAAAGAGAAGCACGAAATCTGGGAGGACCAGGGATGGTCACAGTGCCTCCACATTAACAAATGACTAACTGATGCCTCACCTCCCCACACCCCATTCTCCAAGATAAAGGGTGTTAGTAAAACTTGCATCTGAAGAACAAAAAAAATAAGCTTCTCTGTGCAAGCTTTGAGATAACGAAGGTTTACCAGACGCGATCCTGTCACAGCATAAAACCACGCAGCACATTATGAGGGTCTCACTCCAACTCACCAAAAGGGAGTCTACCTGCTACCTTATCCCCTATTGTGATGCGCCCTCCTCAGGACGTCGCTGCGTTAGCCCAGGGATGATAGAAAAGGGGCGGGTCACGGGTTTACTCTGCCCAGGGAAGGAGGGATTAGGGTATCACCTTCACTCTTGGGGAAAGGCCTCGAGACTCCCAACCCAAAAACAGCACCCCCGAACCCAAGTCCCATCCCTGCCTCTCCGACCTGGATGCCAGCAGCCGGGGCCCAGAACCCCACCCACGGTCCCCTAGCAGGGTCCGAGATGCCCAGACCACCGGCACAGCAGCCCAGCTCTCAAGCCCGGATTCGGCCTCCTCCCCTTTCCTCCTTGGCCCCCTCCAAGCCCAGCCTCCGCCGCTGCCCCCACCGAGTTCCCCAGCTACGTCCAATCACCCTCGAACCTGTAGTCCCCCTTCAGCGTCCACTGAGGGCCTAGGAGAAGGCCGGGGCTAGCGACACCTCCGCTTCCTCCACCACTGGATCCTTCCGTAGGCGTCTCGGGAGACGGCTTTTCAGACCGCCGCGGCTACCAGAGCCGCCCGGCAAGTTGCAGGCCGGCTCCTAAGCCTCTTCTCGCGAGAGCCCGCAGTCCGAAGAGGCGAGGCTAGCTGCGCTCTCGCGAGAATTGTGGCTCACCGCCCAGGGGTGGGCGGGGCGCTGAAGGCGAGGGCAGTTGTGGGAGCTGCAGCCTTCGGTGGGCGTTCAGCCTGGGGGCTGGCGCCGCACAGTGGAAGGCGTGCGTGGGTCCTCATAGACTTCAGCTGGCGATCCACAGCGAGTCCCGAGCCTGAGTGGCTGCGACCAGAGTTATACCCCCCATACCTATGAATCCCACGTCTTTTTTCTTCGATTTCCTATCACCGTTAGAAAAAAGCGGACAGCGTCTTCCAGCCCCGAGTTGAAGAAAGACCTCTGGGACCCTGAGTTTGCTCAGGGAAAGCGTTTCCCTCAACTGGGCAAACCCCGAAATCGCTCTTAGCCCCTCCGCTGGCGGGTATTAAACGACCGGAGTTCCTGAAAGGCGGTCGTTGGGAGGGACACCGTCTATTAGTAACCTCCACAAGCTGTTTGTTTTCAAACGCTGGGTTGGCGGGAACTGGCGTGCCGGCTGAAACTCATGAAGTTGGGCCGCCTGTTGAACGTCGAGCGTAACCTGGATGGGGTATTGCTCCCTGTGGGCAGGAAGTCGCCAAGTAATAGTTTCATTCAACTTGACTGAGCCTACCTGTGCCACATGCTGGACTATACAAACCGGAAGAAATACAAGACATGGTCTCCGCCCTCGAAGTTCACACGGCATGGGCGGATGGGGTGGGGTGGGGGGCGAGACCCACCCCAAAACATAATCCCGTATACTGTGATAAAAGCCGAGTTGCTTGCAGTGAGCTGTGGGAACAGAAAGGAATAACCGGCTCTGCCTGTCAGGTTGAGGAAGCCTCCACCAGAGAGTGACATTTGAGCTGAATCTTGAAGGATGAGCAAGAGTTCCCCAGTTTTTAGAAGAGTGGGAGGGGCTTTGCAAGCAGAGGAAGCAAAGAGGAAGAGGACCTGTTTTGAGTAATTTGGGACCTGGTTTGAGTAATTTCTTATGAAAGCAGAGTTTGCGGAAAGAACTTTGTTGAACAACTTTTAATCCTTGTTTAGTTCGGGAGTGAAAAAACTCCCAGGCTCCCACGTGTGATAACCAAAATGTTTTCCAAACCAATGTTTATGCTAAGGAGATGTCCAGCACGCACAATATAGGACAGTAAACATCCTCTTCCTCATCTAAGTGTCCTTAGATATCAGAGACCTAAAGGGAAGAGAGGTTATAGTCATAGTACACCAAGTTATTATTGCCAACATTCTGCTAAATTGGAAATTGCCAAAAATCTTTGAAGATTTCTAAGTAAGAGCAATCTAAACAGGACTTTTGTATTACAGGTAATCTCATGGAGAAATATTAAAAAAAAAGAAATTCGCAGGCAAAACAACAAAAATTTCACCAATCTTATCAAATTTTTCTTCTATAAGCCAAGATCAAGGGAGGTAATTCCATAGTCCAAGTTAGTTAAGGAGGTCTGTCAAATAGGAATTATTTCCCTATCAGCGGTTCTCAACCTGTGGGTCGCAACCCCTTTGGGGGTCAAACGACCCTTTCACAGGGGTCCCCGGGTACTCATATGTGGGCGTATCTGCATGTGGGCCTGGAGACGAATAGAGGAGTAGTGTCTCGGTTCCTAAGAGCATCGAAAATATGTGTTTTCCAATGGTCTTAGGCGACCCCTGTGAAAGGTTGAGAACCGCTGCTTTAGTGTGTTTCCTGGGGGCCACCTCCATGAACTGCTGCTTCAAGATGGAACCAAGAACTTATTTCTGTAGAGTTCTGCAGAGCCTGGTTGAATATTCTCAGGCTCAGTCCCTGAGGATTTAGGAAGAAAGGTGTATGGTCCACATGGGGAGAATTATAAGGCTGGAGACATTTAGAGGGACACAGTGTCTAAGGATTAAGTCAAAAGATGGAGGGAAAGTCAAGGAAGGTTGACTTGTGGGCCCCCATCTGAGACTGACCTTTAATAGGCTAAAAGTTGATTCAAAGGGCACAATAAAGCGATTTTTCACTCTCTAAAAATGAAATAATAAACCTATGCTTACATAGGAACTTAAGAAATGATTTTTTAAATGTTATCTACAAAACTATGGATAAATAAAGAATTGTTGGATAGATGGTATTTGGCACACTGTCCATATGAAAAAAAATAATAGTCAAGTTCAAACATAACATTTTGTCATACACGAAATTAGGTTCCAGAAGAATATATGCCTAAAAGTGAAAGGTAAAACTCTAAAGCAGATGTAAGAGGTAACTTTGTGGCCTAGGTTTGGGGAAAGACTTCTTTAATAAGACTCCCAAAATACAAACAATACGATGAAAAATTGATGTATCTGCATCCATCAAAATTAAGCAAAGAGTCAGTAAATACACTGGGAGAAAATATTTGTGACATTTAAAACCAACGAGGAATCTGTGTTAGAATATGCAAAGAATTCAAAATGAACAGGGCCAGAAAACCAGAGTTTACTACTCTGTCTTCCTCATTAGAGCATGAACTCTTTGAGGCCAGGGATGGGACCTTGTCTAGCTCTCAGTGCCACAAGACACATTTTAAACGCACATGTGGTGACTGTTTTGGGGTGCATAGAATATAGAACATGTCCATCATCTCAGAAAATGCTATTGGACAGCATTGATTTAAATATGTCCGGGTTCTGTATTTTACATTCCTGAGGTATCCTGTACTTTTCTTTCATAGCGCTTATCAAAGTTAATAATGAATTACTGTCTGTCTTCCCTACTAAACTGTAGGCCCCGGGGAAGACAGGAGCTATGTCCATTTTGCTTACCAGTATATGCCCAGTGCCTAATACAGTACATGACAAATAATGGACACTAGGTAGATATTTACCAAATGAGGAATGAAGTTACATTCTAAAAAAATACATAAATTCTGTTCCTTGCAATATGGAGCTCAGACTAGAAATATGATCAGTGGGTTTGTGTATAGACAAATGCTTTTACATTCAAGTTTCAGACCACTTTCCTTGCTGATCATTTCATTCCCTTTCCTGCAATGAAGAGGATAGTAGTATTTAGCTGCTGTAAAATTTGGCCACCTAGTCTTTTGGTAATATTAAAAGGACGGAATTCAAAATATGAAATACATGATTAAAAAAAAACATTTTGAGGGCTGGCCGAGTGGCTCAGCTGGTTAAGAGCTCGCTTGGGAACACCAGCTCTGAGCAGCAGGGCTGTGGTTCAGATCCCACATTGAGGGCCAGTGATGCTTGCCCTCTACAGCTAAGATGGTGAACAACAGCTCGACCTGGAGCTGGGCTGCTGTGAGTTGCCGGCATCAGCGTAGGCTGCAGCGGGGCTGCAGTGGGCTGTCGTGAGCTACTTGAGTGGCTGGCAGCCGGCGTGAGCGGCTGGTAGCTGGTGTGAGTTACCAGGAGCCGCTGTGAGCAGCCAACCAATGACGGTGACCAATTGCCTCACCTGGGAAGAGCGCAATGATAATACCAACATGGGCCAGTGAAGCGACATCCTCTACAACTAGACTGAAGAACAAAACAGCAATTTGTCTACCTGCCTGTTCCCCTTCCCCAATTCCCCAACGCTATTACCCTCCCCGCAATTCCCCAATAAAAAAATCTTTAAAAAAAAACCATTTTGATGATGGATGTTAGCTGAGCCTATTGTGATAATTTCACAATATATCAAACCATCACGCTGTATGCCTTAAACTTACACAGTGATGCATGTCAGTTATTTCTCAACAAAACTGGGAAAAAAAGGTTTTGCATTGTTCTTCCTAGTCACGATCAATTTAAACATACTAGTGTTACTCATAACCCAAAAGACAGTCTTATAACAAGTGAGAAACACTTAATTTCATTTATTTAGAATAATGATCATTAAATTTTTATTTTGCATTGTAAGATGGGAGAGAGGTCAAAGAATGCCATTTTATTCTTTTATAAATTATGCAATAACATAATTTAAGTAGAATAAACAATAGAAACAGAATAATTGAAACAGCTCCTAACTGAATAAAAGTAGAATCAAAATAATCAATTAAAATTATAGCTATCATGGCTAGCAATGAATTTTGGTAATATTAGAAACATTGGCACTTGGTAATCTTAATAGAACTTGAAAACATTAGCAGCATGTAATATCACTGCCCTATGCTGTCTAGGGCAGTGCTCTGATAGGTCTGTTTTCATTGGGATTTCGCTTTAATTAATACATCCACGTCAGCTTTGTCTGCTTCTCCAAGACTTTTTTGATGGCTCTCAACTGGAGCATTGTCCTCCTTTTTTCGAGGTCTCGGGGAGCCACCATCTCTGTGAGCTAGAGAAGTTCCGAGGGCAACAAAATTATGCACATCCTGCAGCTTCTTCCGCAGCCATTCCACCCTTTCCATCGAGTTCAGATGTTTACCCAGGTTATGCATCAGCTGTATTTCACTCACAGATCTCTTCCTGTAGGAAACAGAAACAGAGAGGACTACTCCATGAGCTCCCTTCTTCCAATCATAAAGCCAGCCTGAAACGTCCAATTTCCATGCCCTCCCCGTGCAGAACAGGACTCAGTACTCACTTAATAGGTTTCCCATCTGATTTGGCAAACAAACAGATGGCAAACATGACGATCATTACTTTAGCCATGTCTTTTGCAGACATCATCTTCACTAAAAAGGAAAAGCAAAATGCAGGTATTTTAAAATAGTTTTACTATTCCAAACTATACAATTAAATTTAGTAGTTTACATTTATAACTATACCACTATGCACAGTAGCTAACTGGATTGGTTTTCATGGGAGACTTTTGGAATCACCCCCTTTATTTTACAGATATATTAGTATATATTATACATACACATGCTTTGACTTAGAAATTAGATTAGTTTTACTTAGGTATCTTTTTGCGAGTTCCTGTGCAAGTTTTAATATGTGAATTTTAAGCCATATGAGGAAGGAAAAGCTTACTTTTTATAATTTCCTCCCACATTTTATGTTAGTTATGACTAAATGCTTATAATTTGCTTGAAAGTGGCTAATTCTCTTAATTAGGTAATTCATTAACACTGTTTATTTACTTAGCAAATTTCTTTTTCATTAGGCACTTCATTTCACTGCAATAATAACCATAAATACCAAATTAATCAGTTCTGATTTAGAGATTTTTGCTGAATTAATGCACACTTCTCCCACCATTAAAAAGAGTATGTCAAAGTTTTTAAAAATCACCTAATTAATTACTTGTTATATGGATTTAGAGCTTTAGCTTCATATTAAATGCTTGTCTATATTATTTCTTCAGCTTATTAACAATCTTGTTTGAGTATAAATTTTAGCACTTTCCTCCTTTGCTCATAAAGCTTTTCATCTCAAATAGTAAAGTCTTATCTTACTCTGTATTTCAATAATTGCAAAGCCTAATAGTAAAGTCTTATCTTACTCTGTATTTCAATACTTGCAAAGTCTATTATTATAGAAGTGCTTTTCCTTCATGCTTAATATTCTCCATTTTCACAAACATATAGAGTGGCTATGTACTCATATTTTCAAGGAAAACAGCATACTTTAGAAGTATAATAAGAAACATTATAATCTACTATATTTATGTTCACTGTGAAATATAAAGTCATTGATGGGGCAACAAATGCATATTCTCCAATTTTGGTTTATGTTTAAAAAACAAGGCGCTGTAGCTAGAGAAGAGGGGCATTGGTGTCTAACTCCAGGTTTGTCATATTCACCTAATGACTTCAGACATCTGTACTTTGCTTCTTTGCTCTTAATAGAGTCAAACTTCTTACAAGAAATGTCATGAAAAAGGTAAAAATCAGTTGTAAAACACCCTTAAAATTCATGTACAGTTTTCAGAATAGAAAATTAGAAAAGACTTTATGTAAAGGGACTGAACATTCAGCAGTAAAACTGAGTTTCTCCAAGTATAGTAGTATACAGATAGAGCTGTTTAGGAGTCATGAAACAATCTAGATAAGGGTATTCTGAAGGAGAAATTGAATTTTAGCTCAACTTAATAAATTCACATTGATTAAATCAATTATTCATTCCTCTTTAGTCTGTTTTATTTTAAAATTTCAATAAGATGCCCTTAAAGCCTATCATGCCAAATTTTAATTATTTTTGTGTAATTTCAGATGAGTGTAGAAAAAGCAAGGCATCTCAAAAAACTCTAATCACAAAAATAAATGATTTAAGAGTATTTTAGTAGCAGAAATTTATTTTTTATTATGACACTTTATATTAAACATAATTCAAACCCTCCCTTAACATTTTACCTTGAACAAACAGCATGGTATTTGTAGAAAATGATATACATTAAATAATAGCTTGATCATTAAGAAAAATTCTCATGAAATTTAAAAGAGAAAAATAAAAATTACTCACCACACAATGTCTTAGGACAAGGTCTTTCAGGTGTATTAGCAGCTGATGCTTTCTGAAAGTTGAGTAAACTTGAGAAAGCTGATGAATTGGACTGTAGACCCTTAAATGTGACTTTTATATATAGGTCTTCCACTCACCAAGAGAAGTTTTTTTTATTGTCACAGATAACATCACTCCCAATTCCCTGGATCATAACTAGAAGATCAGAGCAACAGACACCCCCATTGGGCGGAGCCCACTCCTCTTAAGTTTTAGATAACTGAATATTAAAAAGAAAATAGTGTGGGGCGAGGAAAAAGATTTATGCAAACATTTCTAACAAATATTAAATTGTAATTCTGACTGGATTAATGAATTTATATTATAAAAAACTGATTTCAAACATTTATAGTAAAGTCATCCTTTTATTTGAAAGTAAACTCTGAAAATAAGTATATTTGTTATAATCATATTACTGATAGAATGATGAGAATTATAATAAATCATATTATGTTATTCTTACTTTACAAGTCATTTCCAACTAAGTCATATCATTCCTGGTCATCTTTGAAAAACATAGTAGATACAGTGCTTTTCTTAAATGAGATATTTTCTTAAATATTTTCTTAAAAATAAGTATTTTCTTAAAAATATTTTGAGAAAATGCTCTTAGTATATAATGAATTTTAAAGGCTTCAAAAGTGATATTACTTAAAAACTTATTTAACTTACATTTTATTCATTCATTTTAATTTGCAATAAAAACATTTGATAAGCGCTAACTATATGCTAGACTTTACATATTTATCCTACAGCAGCCCTTTCAATAAATACTATCATTAGTCCCATTTTCATATGAGGAAACTGAGGTTTGGAAAGTGGAGAAAATGAAATTCAACAAAGGTTTTTATGACTCCAGAGCCATTTTGATTTTTACAACCTCAGTTTTCCCCCTAGAAATGTAGCCCTTCTTTGAACTACAGCCTTTAATTTGCCTAGCCTCTCATGGCCTCTTTGCCCAGGGGTTGGGTCTTGATTCTCGTGTTCCCCAGCTGATGATTGAGGACCTGCTCCAAAACCCAGTGGAGGCATAGTGCTGCCACCTGTCTGATTTCAAATATGGCTACTCCCTGGTCCCCATCAATCAGGTCAAACCCCTTGAATACCCTTGGTATATCAAGGGTTCATTTAGGCAGCTTGTCTTCCAATTAAAGTGCCAGAATTGGATCAGTTCTCTGCTCTGGTCCTATCTAGGCTTCATGTTATCTCTTTCCTGCTAACCTTCATCAAGGTTTGACTCCAAATCACATAAGAGCCAGTTTGAACAGTACCTGTATGGAGTCTAGAATAAGAGATATGTGTTAGTCCTGCTCTGGGAAATTCTCTACACTGGGCAAATATCACTTGGAGTGTATGTCCAAGCTCCATTTTAGAAGTATTAGGGACAAACTGCAACACGTCTGAAGTATATGAACCAGGTTGTTTAAAATGTTGGAAAACATGACATAGAAGAAGTAGTTGAATGAAAGAGGAAAACTCTGGAGAAGAAAAGGGTTGGGATGACTATAGAGCTGTTTTTAATTCTTTATAGGGCTACCATAAGGAAGAAGGAATATTCTCTGTGGTTTAAGAAGGAAGGACAATAAATTGGTAACTACAATATGGCCTCAGGGATAGACAAGACATCTGAGGAATATAATCAATAATATTGTAAATATTTTTTGGGGGGCCAGATGGACTCATGTCTTGTTAGGGAGACCACTTCATAGACGGTGTAGAGGCCTGACCGCCACACTGTATATCTGAAGCTGATGTAGAATAATATTGTATGTCAACTATAATTTTATGTACATATAGTCACGAGATGTGGAAGTATAGTGTGGGAACGGAGTCAATAAAATTGTAATAGATATATATGATATCAGAGGGGCAGTGGATGGGGGGAGGGAAGTTGTCACTTTGTGAGGGGTGAAAAGGATAACTATTGCATTGTTTTGTACACCTGAAACTAATAAATAAATTTAAAAAAAGAAAGGACAGACTTCAGTTGTTAAAGACTACAAGGAGGCAGATTTGGGATCAACTTGGATATAATTTTTTAAATAAGGAATCAATTACCTTATAAGTAGTGAGTTCCCCATGACTAGAAGTGTTCAAGTAGAAGCTAGATGAGCATTTATCAGGGATATTATAGAGATTCCTACATAGCAGAGGATTGAACTAGATAACCCAGAGTTCCCTTTCAACTGTAAAAATCTATTGTTTTGATCTTTTTAAAGATCTCTTCTGATGCAGTCTATACATAAAATTTGTGTATCACTTTTTTTTGTTATACTTACTCTGTTGAGATGTTGAGAGAAAGGAGAATTGGAAATGGAAATGGTTTTATAAACACACTTTTTCATTGTTATTATAAAGCCATGTTTAACATTTTAATTTGTAGATTTTCTCCACTTCTTTGGGTAAGTTTGACATAACTGACAGCCTTCTAGGAGTGATGCAATTAGTGAGTTCACTGTCTTCCTCCTATTTCAAGTATTTAAGAATAAATTGTCATGTTGAAGACAACCACAATATTAAACAAGTTTTACAGAAAAATAAAGCAAACAATTGAGATAATATGCATTCTTTCTAAAAATACATTGAGTATCTACTATCTCTCAGGGGCTGTACTGATTACTAGATGATTAAGACATGATCTCTGCCCACAGATTTAACACTATCACAATATAATATGATAGTTGTTATAACAAAGATATGAACAAAGGCTTATAAAAGCACAGGTGAGTAAGTGACTAAACTTCCCTAGAGTTGTTGGAAGCTATTTCACTGAGAAACTGAAATGTTCTCAAGGATGATGATGAGTTTTCCATCAGAGAAGGTGAGAAACAACAGAGGAAACAGAGCATGTGCAAAGGCATGGAGGCCATGAAGATTGAATATGTGCTAGTAGAAGGAGAGGGGAAGTGGTGACGACCCTAAAGAAGTGGGTACAATTGTGGACTACTTAGTGTGTATGTAAGAGTTTTATCTCGTAGTCCTCTCTAAACCCATATGTGCATTAGTAATTTCTGTGTCCTTCAGATTTTTTAGAGGACTACTTGACCTTCTCACAAAGAAGAGACACAGCTGCCAAGACTGGGCACATGGTTTATCTGAGCCATCAGGCTATTAGATAGGAGGAAAGCATTTAAGGAATAAGGGGGCTAGGGGATATGTGGGCACAAGAGGCTGATGTCACTGACAGAGAGAAGAGCTGAGCACAGCTTTTTGCTTTGAAAAGCTCAGCTTTTCTTAGTACTCTCAAGTTCCCTGTAGCCAGGATCAGACAACCTACTATATTCCTCACATTTTGGAAGGATAAAGGGCCATGTGCTATTTCCTCTTGCATTATGGGAAGTTTAATTTGAGACTGAAACTTTTTCCTTCTGTTTGCTCAGTAAGAATTAGTATGGCTGTGGGAACTTAGCACCAAGAAGAAACTTCCAGGACTGGGAAATACAGCTACAACTCTCCTAATCCCATGTTTTGTCAACAGAGTGAATGGTTTCTATTTTAACAGTTGATTTACTCTTTTGCTTTAAACTCCTCTGTGGAATATTGAGTCACTGAATTCTTCTTGATCTGTCAGAGAAAACTTTTCTCCCTCCCTCTCACCAGCCCCTGGACTTGTCTGTAGTTAGAGACAATGAGCAAAATGTTTAAAAGGACAACAAATAATAACTGTTTAACTTTTTGAGTGTTTTGTAATATGTAGTTCCTTACTTTTCTTTCTTCATACCTTTTATTGATGGAGACTGTAAGCGTGGTTACCTACTAGTGGCATTTAATAAGTCATTGATCTCTTTACATTCATGAGCTGTTACAAATCCTGGGATGCATGACCTGAGTAGCCCGTCGAAGATGAAATATGCAGCTACGCTCACAAACAAAATATTACTTGTTGCTTTTTGTCCATTCCATCAGGAAATGTCCATCCTTGCGTGTGTTTGCAGCCTTCTGCATGTTTACGAGGAATGGAGGAGTGTTAAGATGACGTGCACTGTCTTCACAGTCAGCAGGACACATCTCTATAGGTGGGGGGAGGGTTGGGGGGGTGAGGGTAAAGGCCTGGAATGAGACAATCTTTCTAAATACAGCAAAGAATGTCTGCCTCGTAAGAGTAAACCAGAATGTCATTTAGGGAAACCTTTGGATCTTTATTTGATTGAAAAGATTTCTAGTTGTGCAGATGTCTCTCTAACACTGTGACATACGTAGGTAAAAAATAAAACATGTCCTTGAGTGTTCCTCATTCAGATGCTCCCTGAGATTTAATGTACTTTCATCCTCTGTTTCTTAAAGAAATAGAGGAGGAAACTAGGCTTAATTGAGAGCTTTTCTTTTTTCTGTTTTTAGCCATAAGGAACATGGACAGCCACAGCAATTGAATCGAAAAGTGAAGTCTCACATTTTTGGTGAACTTTTCCAGTGAACTGACCAGACCAGTGATGTCACTCTTAATTCTAAATATTATTTTTGTATTTGTCCCATAAATGTACTCATAGTTTTCAGACCAAATGTCCCAATTTGGAGTTCAGATAATAATATGTTCCCCTCAGTTAATATGGCACTTCCTTTGGATTACACAGATTCTTAGTTCTGCTTTACAATCTCTTTATTGTTGGTAGAATATCATATATAATTTAGGATAGCAGGAAAAAATTCCAATGTCTTTCACATCCCTTCCTAATGTTCTGGAACCTATAGGCTATGTACCCTGAGTCTATCCTGTATGCTTTTGAAATAGTGTGGGAAAAAAGCCAGACACGGGGTATTGGTTTCCTATTAGTGAAGCTCTGAGTCAAATGATCTGGGTTCCCAGACTCCTAGTTTAGCAATGCTGACACTGCAATCTAAATTACGGTTTTGATCCAATACAATAAAAATCTGTGGAGCATCTAAAGTCAGTCAAGAAACAGTAGCCTCTTCCCTGATCACAATCTTCTCCCTAAAATTTGTTTTCATGTGATTTTTTTTAAGTTAGAGTATGTTAATCTTTCAGATCTCAAATTGCACATCTCAAAGTAGAATACTGCCTTCCCTCCTTTGAGTTATGAGCTTTCAGATATGAGCTATTATACAGGAAAATATTTTGCATATAATTGGCATTAAAAAAATCATGTTGAATCTCAACCTGGAAGGAAAGTGTCCCTTGCCCATCCCCTCAAATGGGTCCACCTCACTCCAAGAGTCCTCAGTAAGAAGCATGGAGAGTATTGAGCTTCTGGGCCCAATCTGCTCTCTGCCTCCAAGATCTGCCAGTCCAGCCCCCTGATGCACAAAGAATTCTGAGGCAGCAGGCAGTTATGATGTTCATAAAATCCATTCTGAATTTCCTAATCGCACAAGGAATTGTAAAATTTGAACAAAAACAAAGCATATCTTTGTATTGTTGGTAACATAATGTGCTAAGGGTGATTGGAGAGTGGACTCCTACACAAGTTAACAAAATGACAGGCAGCCCTAGAAGCTATATCCTTCTCACACCACCTGGCTCACTGTGCAGTGGAAATACTTAGGTCCTGAGTATGGAAGATGAGAGGAAAGGTAGTAGTTCTGGCACTTAGTTGCACAACCCAGGATAAGTCATTTTATCACAGGACCTTAATTTCCACACACACACACACAATAGATAAAAACAACTTCATAGAGCTAGTATGAGGATTATATAGAATAATGTATATGAATGCACTTTGTCAACTTCATACATGGTATTAATTAAAATCGCAATTCACAACAGTAACGTTATTTTCATGAATCCTATTAAGGTGATGTAATTTCAATTTGGAGCTTTCTGTGTCCCCTTTCTAAGTTGATTGCATGGTATTTCAAACATCACAGAGCTGCTCTAAAGGCTAAATCTAGAATACTGTTGAGTTCATCTTTCAACAATGAAGAGAATTTTCAGCATGGCTGAACTCAACAAACTGTCCAGAAGAATGCTCTAATGGATACAAAGAGAGACATGAAGATGAGATTCTATATTTCCCCTCCAGGGACATTCTCCAAATGTCTAAGGTACCAATAAAGTAGGAAAAAGTCACTGTGAAACTTAATTCCAAACATACTCATGTGGTTGGTTATTTTACAAAATCAACCAGAGGGAAGGTCACAGTGGCAAGATCACTAGATTCAGAGTCAGATGACCTGAGTTCAGATCCTGGCACTACTAGGGTTGTCAGATTCAGCAAATAAAAACACAGGACACTAGTCAACAATAATATATTGTATACTTAAAGTTTTATTTAGAGGGTAGATATGTCAAATGTTTTTTCACAATTATTAAAAAAAAAAAAAACTGGGGTAGCTGGTTAGCTCAGTTGGTTAGAGCGTGGTGCTCATAACACCAAGGTTGCTGGTTTGATCCCTGCATGGGGCACTGTGAGCTGCGCCCTCTACAACTAGATTGAAACAACTACTTGGCTTGGAACTGATGGGTCCTGGAAAAATACATTAAAAAAAAAAAGACTTAAAAAGGACCCACAGGAGACCAGTTAAATTAGAATGACTTCTAATTATGTATGCATATATCCACTGAGATAAAAGAAAAATATTGCATGAGACGTATTTATGCTAAAAATTATTTGCGTTTATCTGAAATAAATTGTAAGTATCTAATTTACATACCTCTTTCTAAAATTTATTTCCCTGATGATTTGGCTTTTCTTAACAATTCCTATTTTGTAGAATTTGCTTATAAGGTTCTTGCAGTTACAGTCTGTTTCAATTACATTGTAACTCAGCTTCTACATTCAAGTTATTTCATTCTTTTCTTCACTGAACATACATTAATGAGAAAACATGCTCAATATTACCATATGAGCTGATATCCTGAGTATGTACTGCACTAAAATCAACAACTCTAAGAATTGCTCTTCAAATTTGATTTGTTAAAGCATATAATACCATCTTTCACGGCACAAACTACTTTCCATGCCTCAGGATTACATTTCATCTCTTAATTGACGACTTTCTAATCTGTTATCCACTGACAAGAAAAGAAAATTGTTCATCACTTTTGATTAACTCCTTCTTCACCACTGTACATGATGATTTCACTTGTTTCCATGCTGGATGAGTACTTGGAAATATCCATGTAAAAGAATCAAATTCTTCAAGGGGAGAAATCTTTTTGAAAAGATAGTTATGGCAAATGCCATAATCATTGTCTACTTTGAGTTGGAATTTCTTTTTCTGTTCATAAGCAATGCTGTCCCTTTTAAGAAAAGGCACTTAAGGGCCTCCCGAGTGGCACGTTGGTTAGGAGTTGGCTTGGGACGCCAGCTCTGAGCAGCAGGACCTGGGTTTGGATCCCACATGTGGGCCAGTGATGCTGCACCCTCTACAGTTAAGATGGTGAACAAAAGCTCGACCTGAATCTGGGCTGCCATGAGTCACTGGCGACCGTAGGCTGCAGTGGGGCTGGCCAGCAGCTGGCGTGCGCTTTCATGAGCTACTGTGAGCACCGTGAGCGGCCTTCCAATGGCCGGCAAGTGACTGCCTCACCTGGGAAGAGCGCAATGATAATACCAACATGGGCCAGTGAAGCAACGTCCTCCACAACTAGACTGAAGAACAAAAGGACAGCAACTTGTCTGTTCCCCTTCCCCAATTCCCCAATGCTGTTCCCCTCCCCACTCCCCAATAAAATCTTTAAAAAAGAAAAGAAAAGAAAAGGCACTTAAATGGATACATTTTTCATAAATTCTTTCCTCTAAGCAATGCAGCACTTCAATAATACTGTTTTCTATTCTTTCATTTTATGCCATCTTACTTTCAAGGGAATATTGAAAACCATGAACAGCAAATAAGTAGGCTTCACTCAGTGGAGAATTTAAAAAGTCAACAAGAATTTGGGAGCCTTTTCTTCAAAAAGGATGGTTTCAATGAGCAAATAAACTGTGGATTCTCTAACTGTATTTGTTAGAGAGTCAATGGGTTTTTAAATGTGAGAGACTTGAATAATACTGAAGGCCAACAAAATCACAATAATCATTTAATCGTTTAGTTTGAACAGAATAAAAACTGAAGGTTAGATGGTCATCTTTGTCCCAATCATGGTCACATGGGCTGCTGTCTAGTTAGCAGGGGCTGTGGGTGGAGGCAACTTTCCTTAAGAGGAGCTCTAGGTAAGGCAGGCAGTGACATACATCCCTACCTTATAGAATCAACTCATAATCAAGTATTTGCTCTAAAATATGTTTAGGAGACAGAGTATAACTCCCCACTTCTTAAGTGTGGGCTGTGTAGTGACTTCCTCCAAAGAGTACAGCATGGAAAAGGGGAAAAAGCGTAACTTTACAGTAGAGAAACCTGATGAACATTCCTTCATCCAGATGATCAAGGTCAACATTAACAGTGGTACCTTTGATATTATGTGATGAAAATGGATTTACCTATGTGATGATTTTCCTCCCAGAAACCATATCCTCAGTCTAATCATGAGAAAAATATGACGGAAATTCCATCTGAGGGACATCCTACAATATATCTGACGAGTACTCCTCAACATTGGTATTAGAAACAAGGGAAGTCTGAGAAACTCACAACCAAGAGGGGCCTCAGTAAGGGGACATGACAACTAAGTGTAATGTGGTATCCTAGATAAGATCCTGTAACAGAAAAAAGGACATTAGGTAAAAACTAAGGATATATGAATCAATGCTGGTCTTTACTTAATAAAAATGCATCAATATTGACTCATTAATTATAACAAATGTACTGTAATAATATAACAAGTTAATATAATATTAGGGTTAATATAACTATGGGTAGAGGTGAGTACATGGAAACTCTGTCTTATTTGTTCAAATCTTCTGCAAATCTAAAACTTCTAAAAAATAAAGTCCATTAATTTTTTAAAATATTGGAGATATGGCAGGCAAGATAAACAAATACAATTTTCAGTAAAAAGTTTAGGAACTAAATTGAGAATTACAGAGGTGGTTTGATACAGCAAAATTCAGAGTCAAATAAGATTTTTTTGTTCCTCTATTTTCACTTTCCACCGTACTTTATATTATGCATTGTCTTATTTGATTCTCACAAGTATCTGTGAGGTAAATATTATTGCTATCTTTTAAGTGAGAAGCTGAAGCATGGATTTATGAAGTTACTGGTGGACATGGCCAGAATTTAAATCTATGGCTGTTACATCTATGGTTTTTTCCTGCATACTGCAGAGAATAAAGATCAATAAATGGAAGTAGGGCATTCAGTTCAAAACATATCTACTAAGGTTGAGGTCCTGTGTTGGAATGGGATTATAGAAAGGTCAGGCATAGATCCTGATCTTGAATAATGTACATTGTAGTGAGGGAAACCAGACAAATACGATGTATGATAATTCCAGGTCCATTGGAGGGGCATGGAGAGGCAGATGTGGCTGTTTGATCTGCACACAACCTATTCCTGTGGGTGGTAAGAAATTCCAAGGTCAGACTGTTACATTTATGTGCAATCTCTGCAGATTGAAAGATTACTCCGTTTTACCCGAGGGAACATTAAAGGATAGGAATCTTGGTTTTTTTTCAAGTGTAAATAAGATGACAGTCACAAATGATAAAGATGACAATCTTTTATCTAGTGTAAAGATCTCTGCCTAAAGTTTGTCAGCTGTAAATACTTTCTTTGCCACTAAATAGTTCAGCTGACAATCTGATTTTTAGCTTGGATTCAGCAAAAGACTCTTATTTTTCATTAATTAGAGTACAATAGTATAATGATAGTTATCTGTATAGAGTACTTGCTATATGCCAGGAACTATTCTAAGTGTTTTATAAACATTATCTCTTTAATCTTTACAGCAATTCTAAAGTGGGACTATTTTACAACTGAGGAATCTGAAACAAATCAGTTTAAAACTTGTTCAGGGTTACCCAACTATAGTGGCAGAGACATGATTTAAACAGAGGAGTGTGACCCCAGAATCCATCTTATAATAATTATTTTATATTGTCTATCTACTGCTTCAACACAAACATACAGCCTGAAACTGTATATTAAAGTATGTTTACTTATATACTATAATCTGTATGTGAGAAAATATAGCTTCTCTAATCTCTAAAATTATTTTGCTCTTCTCAAGCTCCCAAGAGCTAGTTAGAAATAGCACAAATATTCTCAGTTTGATTTGGTTTAAAAATCAGTAAATTATACACCATCATCAAGTGGGATTTATTCTTGGAATGAAAAGATGGTTCAACATATGAACATCAATTAATGTACTACATCACATTAACAGAAAAAAAAAAAAGAAAAAAAACCAAACACTTGGTGCCGAAAAGGCATTTGACAAAATTCAACACCCTTTCATGGTTAAAAAAAATACTCAGAAAACTAAGATTAGAAGAAAACTGCCTCAACATAGAAAGGCCATATATGAAAAACCCACAGCTGACATCATACTCAATGATGAAAGACTGAAAGCTTTTCCTCTATGATCAGAAACAAAATAAGGATTCCTGCTTTTGCCGTCTCTTTTCAACAAAGCACTAGAAGTCCTAAACAGAGCAATTAGGCAAGAAAAAAATAAAAAGCATCCAAATTGAAAAGGAAGAAGTAACGTTATTTCTGTTCACAGACATGATCGTGTTTGTAGAAAATGCTAAAGATCACACACACACACACACACACACACAAACTATTAGAACTGATAAACAAATTCAGCAAAGTTATTTGATATAAAATCACACAAAAAATTCAGTTCATTTATTTACACTAATAAGGAACAACCTAAAAAATTTTTTTTTAAATTCTATTTACAGTAGCATTAAAGAGAACAAAATTCTTAAGAATAAACTTAACCATGGAGGTAAAAACTACAAAACACTGCTGAAATTAAAGACACCAATAAATAGAAAGACAATCCATAATCATGGATTAGAAGACTTAATCTTGTTAAGATGTCAATACTACCCTAAGCAAACTACAGAGTCAATGTAATCCCTATCAAAATTTCAGGGACATTTTTTGCAGAAATAGAAAAATCCATCTAAAATTCATATGAAATCTCAAGGAACCCAGGATATTCAAAACAATCTTGAAAAAGAACAAAGTTGGAAAACAATGCTTCCTGATTTTAAAGCTTACTACAGAGCTACAGTAATCTACACAGTGTAACACTGGCATAATGACAAATATAAAGACCAATGGAATAGAATAGAGATTCTAGAAATAAACCTTGCATACACGGTCAAATAAGTTTTGACAAGGGTTGCAAAAGAATTCAATGAGGGAAAAGACACTCTTTTCAACAAATGATGTTGGAAAACCTGAATATTCACATACAAAAATAAGGAATTTGGATTCTTACTTACACCATATAAAAAAATTAACTCCAAATGAATCAAACACTTAAACATAAAAACTAAAACTATAAATTTCTTAGGAGAAAACATAGGGGAAAATGTTCATGACATTGGATTTGGCGGTGATTTCTGCCAAAAGCACAGACAGGCAACAAAAGAAAAAATAGATAAGTTAGATTTCATCAAATTAAAAACTTGTGCATCAAAAAACACTTAACAACAGAGTGAAAAGGCAATCCACGAAACAGAAAAAAATATTTGCAAATCATATACCTGACATGGGATTGATATCTAGAATATAAAGAACTCCTACAACTCAACAACAACAAAACAACCTGACTAATAATTGAACAAAGGACTTTAATAGACACTGTTCCTGTACAAATGGTCTTTAAACACATGAAAAGGTGCTCAACATCAGTAGTCATTAGGGAAATGCAAGCCAAAATCACAATGACATACCACTACACACCAATTAGGAGAGCTATTTAAAAACAAAAACAAAGCAAAACAGAAAATAACAAGTGTTCATAAGGATGTGGAGAAATTGGAAGCCTTGTGCACTGTTAGAGAACAATGTAAAATGGTTCAGCCACTGGAAAACAGTATGGTGGTTAATCAAAAAATTAAACATAGAATTACCATATGATCCCGCAATTCTACTCCAAGTATATACACAAAAGAATTAAAAGCAGGGACACAGATATTTGTACACCCATGTTCATAGCATTATTCACAGCAGCCAAAAGGTAGAAACAACCCAAGTGTTTATCAACAGATGAATGGATAACCAAAATATTATAGATAGATAGATAGATAGATAGATATCTGTATCTATATCTATCTATATATATATGCACATATACACACACATATACACATATACACATATACACATATACACATATATACACATATATACACATTATTCAACCTCAAAAAGGAATGAAATTCTGATTCATGCCACAACATGGATGAACCTTGATGACCTTATGCTAAGTGAAATAAGCCAGACACAAAAGAACACATATCGTATAGTCTCACTCATATGAGATACCTAGAATAGTCAGATTCATAGAGACAGCAAGTAGAATAGTGGTTGCCAGGGCCTGGGATGTAGTGGTTGGAGGAGAGTTGTTTAGTGGGTACAGACAGAGTTGTAGTCTGAGATGATGAAAAAGCTCTGGAGATAGGCAGTGGTGACAGTTGTGGAACAGTGTGAATGTACTTAACACCACTGAACTGTACACTTAAAAATGGTTAAAATGGTAAATTTTACGTTATGTGTATTTTCTACAGTAAAACGTAAAATAAAAATTTAGTTCAAGTCACTCATTTAAAGGGATTTCTAAATTTCATTCGGCCTTTCTAAATTCACACCCTCCCCTCTTTCCTCTCCCAGATGACATCAAGAGGTATAGGTGGAAGGGTTCCGCCTACATGATCTTGTGACATTGTTGAGTAAAAAGCCTTACACCGAAGTTGGTCCGTACACATGCACAGCCTGTCACCCAGTCAGATATAATAGGCTTAGTTCTGACTTTTGGCATGAAATTATGGCCTAGTTCTTATTCACTCAGTTTCCAGCGGCCTTTCCTTGCTGATTTAGCTTCTCTTGTCTCTAGGTATTAAACCTTCCACTCTCAGTTTCCACCACATTATTCAACTAGACCCTGGCCTGGACTAGCCACTGTTCATGCCTTTGTTGGCGGATCATCTTCCTTCTGCTATTATCAGCTCATGCCAGAATCACTGGCCCTTAATTCAGAGTTCCCACCGCAAGGAAACCTGGGCACACGAGAGAGCAAATTGAATTGTCTCTCTACCCAACCAGGTCACTCCACCTAACTCACTTAACTATGGTGCACCTTCCCTTCTTGTACAGTCATGCAAAATAGTGATTTCCTTCCAAAGTCCCAAATGGGGATCAGGGCAAGAACTCCTTTGCTCTTGTAGTTCTTGGAGGTGGAGGGTAAAAAAGAGATACAAGTCAAGGATGACTGATTGTTGCTCCTGTCTTGAGGGCACTTATGTAAAGGCTCCTCTGTCTGAGTTTATGTCCTCTTGGCCTTAGATTCAATGACACTGAATGTGATCAAGAGCATATTTAAAAACCTGCAATCCTGGTAGCAGCTATCCAGAAAATGCACAAAATGAAACTTGCATCCCCTACCATTACAAGTCAGCACTTTTATCCTCCTAGGCAGCAGTCTTAAATTCCTAGCTTGATGGCATTAAGATTTATTTATCTCTGTATCTTTTGCAACACGTATCACTCTGTTAACACAAAGTTGACAATCAATGAATTATATGTTGAACTAAACTCAGAGAAATTAAACATTCTCATAGTTGGCAGGTCTATCTTTCGAATACAGTTTCAGAATTTGGGAATAGACAAAAAGCCATTAGGAGTCAGATGTAATAATAATAGCTCTATTTCAAGGCATGATGTGACCATAAAGTTGTGAATGATTTTCTTGCAGAGCTCATAAACTGACTGTAAAGGCAGCTCCCAAGGAGGGGCTACTCTTTCCTTAAACTCCTGAATCCACACATCAGGCTGCAAGCGCTCCTTTACTGAGCACTTTGTCAACATAAGAAACGTCCAAACCTGTAGAGAATTTTTATAAGAGTTTATTTGAGCCAAACTGATGACATACTCATATGCCATGGAGTAAGATCTCAAATGTTCCAGAGAATAACAGTTTTGCAGCTTCTTTTATGCATTTGAAATCAAGGAAGATTGGAGAAAGCAAGGCGGAGATTGGATTACAGGATAGTGAAGATGATATGCTCTCTTGAGGGTTAATACCCCCTTTAAGGGGTATTACTTCTGGAATTTCAAAGGTGTGTTAGCCTAGATGCAGAAAAACAATGGACGGGCTTGCTTAAAAACCTTTCACAAAAGAAGTTATAAGCGTGGGTGGGGTGTGACCTGCCCACTTGGGAATTTATGACCAGATCTCCCTGTGAGGTTATTTTCATAACCTGCCCCACCCCACCCCCCTTTTTTAGTCCACATTTATAATACTTAGGGTACTACCTGGGCACTAGAAATGTAAAGCTGAATAAAACATGGACCCTAAGAAAGCTAAGATGACCCCTCCTATATAATGCATTCATAGCAACCTATACTTCCTCTACCAAAGCATAATCGCACTTTGGTGTAGTGTCTTGTTAGTCTGTCTTGCACTAATCAAGGCTGATGTGCTCCATGAGAGCAGAGATGTGTGTGTGTTTTGCTCACCATTGTATCCCTTGCCCAAGCAGTTCCTGGCACATGGTAGGACACCTACCCATCCTTCTTCCCTGTTCTCTGATAAAAACGCCCTCTTTCCCTTGAAGTATCCACTCCACGTGGTTTACTTAGCTCGGACCCCATCTGTACTGCAAGAGAGTTGCACACATCATCTCTTTCTGCAGCTTTTTAGTCAGAGATTTAAAGGGAAGACTTTCCTCTGGAGTTGGCCAAGTTGTAAATGAATCTTGGGTTGCTGGCAGTCATCATACCTGCCACGTGGATGCTACTGGTGCTCCCCCAGATCACCTTCATCCGGGATATTAGCACAACCCTTCCCTATCCCACAGCTCTTGACTGACTGCCAAGGGGGCAAGCAGACTCAGGAAGGCCGAGTGGCTCAGTTGCTTAAGTGCGTGAGCTCTGAACAACAGGGTCGCCGGTTCAATTCCCACATGGGCCAGTGAGCTGTGCCTGAGCTGAGCTGCCGCTGAGTTGCCAACAGATGGCAGGATGGCTCAGCTGGTGAGAGCATGTGCTCCTAACAACAAGGTTGCCTGTTCAAGATGGTGGGCTGTGCCCGTCCGCAACTAAGATTGAACACAGGACCTTGAGCTGAGCTGCTCTGAGCTGCCTACAGGTGGCCGGAAGGCGACTGGACTTGGAGCTGAGCTAGCTGCACCCTCCACAATTAAGATTGAAGGACAGCAACTTGGCTGTTCCCTCTCCCCAACACTGTTCCCCTTCCCCAATTCCCCAATAAAGTCTTTTTTTTTAAAAAAAGTAGCCTTGCTTGCCTCAAGGCAGGATAAAATCTGTGATTAATTTATGCTCCAGGTCTCCCCAGGGAAAAAGGCAGAAGCTGGTCTCCAGCTGAGACCTCATTCTTGCTTAACTTTCTTCCCCTGCTTTCCTCACACACCTTTTCCTGAGAGCATTCCATCAGTAAATCAATTTCATAAGAATCCTATCTCAGGCTTTTTTTCTAGGGAACCCAACCTAATCAACCTGTATAAAAGAAAGATGAATACCAATAACATCATTGGAATGCCTGGATCTCACCATGTTTTTCCTTGTACTTTTTTAGGGAGGTGAGTTAGTTTATTTAAGCTATTTGGATTTGAGTTTCTGTCATTTGCATCTAAAAGAGTCCTGACATTTTGCAGCATTCTAAAATTGTGTGTTGACTAATATATTGAATTATAAATAAAGTAAAATGGAAATATAGGTGAGGATAAAACATGGTGAGCTATTTGTTTAAGCTACTGGGATTGGGTTTCTGTCATTTGCATCTGAAAGAGTCCTGAAATTCAGCAGGCATTCTATAAATATTTGTTGAATAAGTATATTGAATTATAAATAGAGTGAAATGAAAATAGATGAGGATACAATGAATTCCATCAAGTGCATCCTCAATGAAATTCCATCAATTTCTTTGAGAAGAAATTATAATTTACATTTATCTAAGCCTATAAGTATTAATAGTAGATTAGTAGGAAGGTGAGTAGTGGGGACATTCTAGCTCTAAGGAACCTTTGTAAAAATAATGTGAAAGTACTTGGTGTTTGAGAAAAAAATGAGTTGACCTACATGGGGAGAGCGCAGGAGTGAAAAAAATGCTTATTTTGTTGAAGCAGCAAGTCTATGAGATTGTGTAAAAGGGAAGGCAGACCATTACTGGCATGTACTTCCAAGATTGTGGGCTCATGCTGACAGGTGGGCTGCAAAAGAAGGTGCAAGATGTACCGACAACATTCTGACATGTTTGGGATACAATGACAACAAGATTGCAGCCAGCGAAATCAAGCTGTCGCTGTTCGTCATGGTCACATGTAATCAGGGTAAAGATCTGCTGAGACTCATTGATTCTGAGAGGTGTTCTTTACCCACATGGGCACTCAAGTGCACACACATCAGTCACCTTGGTGTCATTCTGTCCTGATCTGTTTCACCTGAGCGATGCAAGAGCTGGCCTGTACAGGGTAACATGCATTTATTTTGATCATAGCAAGTCATCATCAAGGTCGTTGGTTGTTTTCAGAAAACAATGTTATAGGTATACAGTATTATTCATAATGATTGCTCATGACACCTGCTCCCACAGTGTATAATATGAGCCTACATTTATATAACCAGATGCCTTCACATGCATTATTCCATTTAATCTTCACCATTGTTCAATAAAGATCAAAGAAGTTAAAACTTCGCCAAAGTCATCGGTCTTTAAACCATGTTTCCTTCTTCAAGTTCATGCCTCTTTCTAATAAGTGAGAGAAGCCGCATGGTAATTCCTCTGGGCATTCAATAAATATTGGCTAAGATGAGCTGAAATAGCACCACTGGTTCTTAGTCCTTCAGGATAATGACCTCCTTCATCTGACACCTGCCCCAGCGTCGAGGGAGTCAGGCTTCCCTTGACAGTAAGCCTTCTTCCTTGATTGCTTTTCTTGCTGGAAGAGCCTAAACCTATCTTATGTTCCTTTTGGACATCTTGTAGGCATTTCAAACTTAACATGTCTAAAATAAAACTACTGATGATTTTTTAAATCCGTATCTTCTCTAGTTGTCTCCCACTCCTCCCCATTTCAGCGAACGATGCCACCATCCAGTGAGTTATTAAAGCCAAAAGCTTAAGCGACAACCTGTTAATTTCACTTCCAAGTTAAATCTAGAATCTGTTCACTCCTCTCTATTTATATCCAACAGTACCATCTTAGTATAAGACACCCTTCTTACATTTTGACAGCTGGACTAGCCTTCTAGCTGGACTTCTTAATGCTAATCTTGTTTACCCTATATACCCAACTCATTCTACACACATCAGCCAGAGTGAGCTTAAAATTAAAAATGTATATCAGATCGCAAAATCCTTTAATGGCCTCCAATTATATTTTGGATTAATAAATTCTTGAATAACCTACAATTCCCTTGAGGAACAAAGTAAAGAAATAAAATGGAGTCACTATAGTCAAGCTGCTAAATTACTAAAATCAAGCAAGTTGAGACATAAGAAAAAAACTCTACTCTTGTTTTAACTAGCCTGGGAACTTTAACTTTTGAACTTTCCAATCCTGTGTCAATGCCTCCAGATAACCCTAGATTACCCCCTGAACAACTCCCATATCCAGACCACTTGACATCCATCTGGCATCCATAATCCAACCATCTAATACCTGACTGACAACTGTCCTGGACCAATCCTAGGGCTCAGGGTGCATGACTGATTATTCTCAAGAATGTAGTTTGTACTCTAGAACTTTTCTTTCTTCTTCGGAACACTTCTGGTTTTGCCTAGTTGTGTGTCCAGCTTGCAAACCCTTAAACCCTTGAATAAATCTTTATCACATATTTTTAGCCAAAACCTCCAGACTCTTTTTGAGTCTGTTTGACACCCTGCACATATTATAGCCTGCTTACCTCTCCAGTATCTCTGCTCAGCACTCTGTAGTCACTTCAAATATCTATCACTTCCTAGAGCAGCGGTTCTCAACCGGTGGGTCGCAACCCCTTTGGGGGTCGAACGACCCTTTCACAGGGGTCACCTAAGACCATCAGAAAACAAAAACATATTTACATTACGATTCATAACAGTAGCAAAATTACAGCTATAGAGTAGCAATGAAAATAATTTTATGGTTGGGGGTCACCACAACATGAGGAACTGTATTAAGGGGTTGTGGCATAAGGAAGGTTGAGAACCGCTGTCCTAGAGTATATCCAGCTCTTTCCTGCCTCAGGGACTTCCTATTATATTTTCTCTCTCTTGATGGGGCTAGTTCTGCCTATCCTTTAGGAATTCACAAAAATTTAACTCTTCAAAAGGGCTTTCTGGAAAATCACTACCTACAGTAGTTGTCTCTGATATTCTCAATGATGGCACATTGTCTTTTCCTTTACAGACATCTGAAACTATTTGCTGTAGTTATTTTATTATTCATGGGATTCCTTGTTATATGTCTTCCGTATAAGAAAGTGAACTTCATGAAGACAGTGACATCGACTAGTCTTGGTTATATCACTAATTCTTAGCACATAGTAGGCCTTTAATAAATATTACTTAAATGAATAAATAACTGAATGATATTCCATCTACTTGAGAAAATTGTAAGAACCAGTATTTTTCCTTGCCTCATACCACTCAGGTAATACTTATTCAGAATATACAAAGTACTCAGTAATAAGAAGACAACTCAATAAAAAAAATAAGTAACAGATTTTATGGTATCTTCTTTGACTAATAAAAATATATAGAGGGCAAATAAATACAAGGAAAGATGCTCAACATCATTAGTGATTACAGCAATGCAAATTAAAGCCACTATAGATACTACCACACACCCACTAGAATGGTTGAAATGAAAAAGACTGATAATACCAAGTGTTGAAAAGTATGTGAAACAACTGGAACTCTCTACATCGCTAGTAGGAATGAGAAGTGGTATAACCACTTTAGAAAATAATTGTAGTTCCTTATAAAATTAAACATGCACTGACTATATCTAACCCAGCAACCCCACGCCTAAGTATTCACCCAAGAGAGATGAAAATATATGATCACTCAAAGAGTTGTATATGAGTCTTCATAGTAGACTTAATAATAAAAGTTAAAAAAAAACACTTGGGAACAACCAAATGTTCATCAACGGGTGAATAGATTAAAATTGTGATACTTTCATACAGTGGCATACTATTCAGCAATAAATAAACAAATTGCTGATATGCATAATGTTGATGAATTTCAAAAACGTTATGCTAAATGAAAGAAGACAGATATGAGATTTTTGAGAAGGCAAAACTGTAGTGATAAAAATCTGATCTGTGTCTTCCAAGGGCCAGGGATAAGGGAAAGAGATTGTCTACAAAGGGGTAGTAGGAACCCATGTAGTGATGGAAGTGGAATGTTCTGTATCATGATGATGGTGATGACTGCAGGACTAGACACATTTTCAGAATTCATCAAATGATACTTAAAAATGGTGAATGGCATATGGAAGTAATATCTCATTTTTAAAAAGAGTACCACCTCAAAACCTCATTTAAGGGTGAAAAAGTTGAGATCTAAAGGTGAGTGATCACACAAGTAGCAGAAGTTAGAGGTTTATCTAGCATTAGAACCAGTCCTTGACTCCTCACCTTGGGTTCTTTGCATTATAACTTGTATCTGATTTCCTAGGAAGGAAAGCATCAAATGTACTTTCATTTATTTGGGTCCCCTCTCTACTATTTGCTGCATTTTCTTGGGAACATAGTAATTAAATGTTTGTATTCTCAGGTTTGTCTTCTATTTAGCTCAACCTGGGCTCAAACCTCTCGATAATAAACAATATATTGGAGTCAGTTAAGTGATTAATTGTCTTACAGTTTCTACATCCCTTAAGTAAAAAGGGCTTAATAATTCCCCCTGCCAGCTTTTTAACAGACTAAGAAAAATTAAGACAGTCTTAGACAGTGGTTTGATAGAAATGAAAAGTGTTATTTCCAGGCTTGTGACGTGTTTTGTGTTTTCTTTATTGCTTTGTTTCAAAAGAAAACCAATGATTTACTTGAGAACTCCCAAGTATTCAAGTTATTGAAGAACATTTTTATGCAGGTTTCATTTGGAAAATGCAGGGGCGCCCCCTGGTGTGGCTTCTTGTTACTGCACTTGAGTGATACTGCTTGCTTCCCAGCTGAGAGACGAAGGCCGCTCGCTGAGCGTGGGAGTGGCTGGAAACAAACAAAGGAGCTAATGAGACATCTTGTTCATTCAGAAGCCCCTGATCCTTTATGTTCCTCACAGTGACCAGCCTGGCTAATGCAGAATGTGTTCGAATTCGATGTAATTCAACAAGCATTATTAAGAGTCTATTATTTTCCAGGCGTTAGACTGATTGCTGCGTGAAGCATGGATACTTAGAGACAGACCACTTTAGAATCAAAAGTTAAATGTTACAAAAATGTATGGCTTACAAAGTGCTTTTATGCAAATTCTTTGGTTCGATTTTCTAACAGCCCTACTAGGTAGGTATTAGTATTCTAACTTTACAGATGAGGAAACTGATGCTCAGAAAAGCAGAGGTTTGCCCAAGATAGCTTTTTCAGAAAGCACTTTAAAATTGACTACCTTCTATTATGTACCATGAACTTGGCCAGGTTCTAGAGCTATAAGGAGAAATAAGTTTGAGAACCTCACTATAAATTTTTATATTTATATTTATAAGTTCATTATAAATATATAAAATAATTATAACACAGAGGAAGCCCCCAACTGTGATAGGGAGAGTTGGAAAAATACTTCCTAAGAGCAATGAGTTGGCTCTCAAAAAGTGAAAACAAATTAGCTATGTAGGGTAGAGAGGGAAGATGTTACCAGGCAGGAAAAAACAAAACAAAACAACAACAACAACAAACCCCACATCATATGCAAAAATATGGGAATACAGAAGACGGAGGCAGCAAGAGAATGGTGAAAATTTCATTGACTAGAGCACCAGGTACATGCTGAGAAGTCATGCAAGCCTGGGAAACAAAAGCTGCAATCAGATTGTAAAGGGCCTCTATGCCATCCTAAAGAGTTTGGATTTTTAAAACCTCTGTGGGTTGCCACTGCTTACAAAGTCAGTAATGTTTTAGGAAGATAACTTTGGAACCAATGTGAAGGCTACACTAAAGGAGCTGAATTAGTTGGGGGCTGTTGGAGTAGCCGGGCATGATATGATGACAGTGTCAACCAAGGCACAATGAAGATGGGGACAAAGAGGCGGAACTAAGAGATACCAGAAGTCAGATGTGTCAGAAGTGGGTGATCAACTGGATTTGGGGGTTTAAGGGAAAGGGAGGAGAAGATGTCTCCAAGTTTGATCTACTGGGTAAATTGTCTTGCTGCCCTTATCTACACGCAGGGTACAGGATTTGGGGCCAGTAAATGACGGATCCAGAATTCAATCCCAGGCCTTCTGACTTCAAACCTGTTCATTGTACTCTAACATCCTGTGTTTTATAGGCCAGCAATGCCATTTGTAGTAGAAAAATATTCCTGAAAGTAATTTAAAATTCTTACAAAAACAAGTTCTACAATATAGCTAAATTATTGTATCATCATTGCATCTTTTTGTTGTATAGTAATTTCTCCAGAATATAGCCCTTTAAGGTTCTAGTACGCTTATGTCACTTTCTCATTGTCACTAATTCTCTGCTAGGTCCCAGTTTACTTCCAGAGGAGCTATTACATACAGAAAGCTTAGATATATAGAACCCAGTCCCACTTCCATTATAATGGCACAGAAGTCCACTTGCTCTGATTCAGACATGCTCACTCTCTCTGCCTGACAATACTGTAAATCCCTGGGCTGCCTAGACATGTCACCACCATCCGTCAGTGATTCATCTCTCTGTGTCACTCACTCAGTCGCTGCAACATGCCGGCCCCTCCCTGTGCCAGGCACTCTACATACAGGAGCTGCTTCAACCCTCCTAATGTCTCAGTGAAGGAACTATGATCCACCTCGCTTTGTACTTGAGAACCCTAAGACCCAGAGAGGCTGAGTAACTTGTGTAGAGTTCCACAGCTTGAAATATATATGCTAACTGCTTCCACACCTGCACTTCCAGCCAAACAACAGCAAGTCCCTGACCTGTATCTCCAACGCTCTACCAGTCAGCTCCACTTAGACATTTTTCACATACCTCGTAACTCAATGCCTAGCATCAAGTTCGTTATTTCCCCCACAATCTGCGCCGCTCCTCTGTTTTTTTATTTTTAATCCCGGCTGAGGCATTAGTATCCACCTGATCGCTCAAGTCAAGAATCTGGACTTGATTCTTGTAAATCTCAAAGTAAATCTCTTTACTTTGTTATTTCCACCCATATCTAGAAACCTAACCTTGTTCACCTCATCTCCCCGGCCACCTACATTTGCTTTAGAATACTATATAATCATACATGTTTTCTTAACTTGAAAAATAATTTCTAAAAACTGCCTGGCTGGCCAGTGCATCTCGATAAAACTACAACTTGCTTTAAGTTATAGAATGTTATTTGTAGATCCATCATTTTGCAGTGTCTGATTAACGATCGTTTGTAGCTTTCCCCCAGGCCTTTTTCTAACACGTTGCTAAAGTTTCTCGATTTGCAATAATATAAGAGCATAATTTATGAAAACGCTAAGTAGTGCTGAACAAACCAACAAATTTGAAAAGTGAAGAACATTTGGTCATGCCTGAGAATATGCTGCAGTAGCACTGAAAAACTTTACAAATGTTTATCAGTGATGAGAGGTGGCAAGATCCTGAAATAGACCTTTGGCCCAACCAGAACGTTCATCTTTTAGTAACTCACAGACAATTTAACATTAATATATTGAGCACATAATTTACACTTATCTTTGGGTTTACTCCTCCCACCCCAATAAAAATTCTTTATACAGTATACATAGGAAGTACAAACAGACTGCCTAGGTTTGTATCTTGGCTCTGCCACTTCCAGCTGTGCGATCTGGGCAAGTTACTTGATCTCTCTCTGCCTCAGTTTCTTCTCGGTAGAATGAGGATAGTAATAGTACCTATCTCACAGAGGTCCTGTGAAGGATTAGATGTAAAGTGTTTGCATTGTATGTGGTTAATAAGTGCTAGCTGATTATAAGTGCTTCTGATTGTAAATATTATACATGCTCATCACTTTAAATATTCAGCAATACATAAAAATAAATAAAACCCACTCAAACCATTGTTAGCATTTTTGCAAAAATCCTTTCAGTCACATTTCTATGTATGTGTGTGACATGTACTGTAGAGGGGAAAGAAAATTTATACAAGAAGCACTGGTGTCTCCAAGAGGTACGCATTCCAGGTCCTTCTTTGATATTCAGAGTTATTGAAGCAGTGGTCTTGAACAGTTTGGGGTGGCAGACAACTGGTCCCTGGGATTAAAAATGCCCTTGACCATCAATAACAGAGAAGGCGGTGGTCTGGCTTCTGCCCTGCAATGAGAGTGAGAAAGGTTTATAGGGCAGCAGATACCAGCCTCTGCATTGTTTAGGTTTGCATGAGAATAAGCTGGTGATCCTGGTGCATGGTGTGCATGGAAGCAATGGAGAAGACTGTCTGTCAAGAGCTAAAGTCCAGGAAGCCAGGGCCTACTTTGGAAGGGAATGTCCAGGAAGCCAGGGCCTACTTTGGAAGGGAATGCCTTTGAATCCCCAAGCTCTCTTAGCAGTGACAAGGAGTACTGATTCAGAATACCCATGTCAGAGTCTTGTCATCTGAGAAATAACCTCACTTTGCACCTTCAAGCAAGCGAAACCAAAGCTAGAAGGAAGAAAACAATACAGACCCAAGTGGAGATTAATAGAAACTAGAAAAATAGTTGGGAAAAAAAATCAACAGAAAAAAAAAAAGAAAGAAAGGAAAAAAATCAACAGAACCAAAAGTTGGTTCTGTGAAAAGATCAACAAAATTGACATTGAGGAATGTCATTGAGGATTCTTAGGAGAGGCGACCCAAGAAGGAAAATTATTTCCTCCTAAGCTGAGAAGAATAGGGTTGAGGTTATAATCATTTGAACAGTAAAAGAAATATGACTTAATTTTACAGTCATGCATGGCTTAACGTTGGGGATACATTCCGAGAAATGCGTCATTAGGCAATTTCATGGTTGTGTGACCATCACAGAGTGCAGTTACACAAACCTAGATGGTATAGCTTACTGCACACCTAGGCTGCATGATACAGCCTATTGCTCCTAGGCTACAAGCCTGTACAGCATGTACTATACTGAATACTGTAGGCAGTTGTAATATAATGTTAAGTATTTGTGTATCTAAACATAGAAAAGCTACAGTAAATATATGATAGAAAAGATTAAAAATTATACACCTGACTTACGATGAAAGGAACTTGCAGAACTGGAAGTTGCTCTGGGTGAGTCAGTGAGGGAGTGGGGAGTGATTTTTTTTTATGTCTTTTAAAAAAAATTTTTTTTTAGTTACAGTTGATATTCAATTATTTTATATTAGTTTCAGATGTACAGCATAGTGGTTAGACATTTATATAATTTATGCAGGGATCCCCCAATTAGTCTAGTACCCACCTGGCACTATACATAGTTGTTACAATATTATTGATTATATTCCCTGTGCTGAATTTTACATGCCCGTGACTATTTTGTAACTACCAATTTGTATTTCTTAATCCATTCACCTTTTTCACCCAGCTCCCCAACCCCTTCCCCTCTGGCAACCATCACTTTGTTCTCTGTATCTATGAGCCTATTTCTGTTTTATTTGTTCGTTTATTTTGTTCTTTAGATTCCACCGATAAGCTACATCATATGGTATTTGTCTTCCTCAGTCTCACTTACTTCACTCAGTGTAATACCTTCCAGTTTCATCCATGTTGTCACAAGTGGTAAGATTTCATTTTTTTTAGTGGTAAGTGATTTTGAAGGCCTAGGACACTACTGCAAACTTTATAAACACTGTACACTTAGGCCTTAAAAGCTGCCAAATCCCCTTGACCCAGTGGTTGGATCAAAGAGGTGGTATTTGGAGGAAGAAACACCACTTTGATATTTGGATGAAGATCACCAATTAAAGGTGGGTGCCTGGGAGCATTATTAATAAGCAAAATCTTGAAAGGTATGTTATTCTCCAAACAGTGCTTCTCCATTTTGCTAGCATAGCAATTCAGGAAGAGCTCTTGGAAGAGGAGCTGGTCATCCATGACTTGTTCCTGCTCCATACATTACACACTGGCAGTGTGTACTTACTGAAATGCATGAAGGCCCTGGGTTTCTCACTGTGGCCAGATCACAGAGGGTTTCAATTTGTAACCTGCAGCAACGTTGTCCTCAAGCAAGACTGTTATCTTCTCCTTTAAAGCTTTGAAACCTGGCATTGACTTGGCCTCCTAATGGATGAAAGTCCTTTCAGGCATCTGTTTCCAGAATAGGAAGGTTTTATCTATATTGAATATTTGCTCTGGCAAGTAATTTTCTTCCACAGTTTTCAAAAATTCTTCAGCACTCACAAACTTACCACTCACTTTCACATTATGTAATGATGAATAGTTTTTCAATCATTTAAACCACCCAGAGCTAGCAAGAAATTCAACATGATAGTCAGGTTTAGCCTTTTCTTTCAACATGGCAAACAAACCTTTTTGCTTTGGCCATGATTATTGTAGTGCTGAGAGAGATACGCTTCTGTGTCTGGTCTTCAATTCAGGTCATTTTAAGTTTCTCCATGTCTGATGTAGGCTCTTCTTGAATTTTCATTAGTCTTGCTATCTTCAATGAAGCAGATCCTTTAACAGCCCCCATCAGTTCATCCTTGTTCTTCGAGATCATAGCTATGGTGGAATGGGACATGCCTGACTGGTGAGCAATAACCATCACTGATTGTCCACCTTCATAGTCCTGAATCACTTTTAATTTTGTTTCCAGGTCAGTCGCTTGACGTGGCCTTTTACTGACAACAGTAGTAGTGAATTTTTTACACTTAGGGGCCATGATGAACAAAACAACAGGAGATTAAATCAAGCACAAGAGAAAAGGATGTAATCAAGGGATGCGGTAAACATAAGTAACATAATCGTTTATTATCATTATCAGGTATCATGTACTGCACATAATTGTATGTGCTATTCTTTTATACAAGACTGGAAGACTGGCAGCACAGCAGGTGTGTTTATACCAGCATCACCACAAACACGTGAGTAATGTGGTGCACTACAATGTTACAACAGCTATGACGTCACTAGAGGATAGGAATTTTCCAGCTCCATCATGGTCTCATTGGACCACTGTCATATATATGGTTCTTGGTTGTCGGAAATGTTATGCAGTGCATGACTGCATACCCAAGTAAATAAAGAGGGCTACTTGTTTGTTACCGATCTTTGACAGAGCATCTTATTCCCAGAAAATATTATTTTATGATGTTAAGTTTGGGTTTTCATTGTTTAAAACATATAGAGCTTCTTAATATGCTGTTAAGCCCATAATTAAAGAAAATAGTGAGAAAAGGAAGCCTGGGCATTTTTCAAGTATTGGAGGAATAAAAAGCTTGATCCCTGGAGAAGGAGATTAGGAAAAAGTGGGAGAAGGCCAGTGGAGAAGTGGGGAAGTAGTGGGTTTCTTGTAACGGGAGAAATCAGAGCCACTCAAACACAGTACATGGGAAGGCATACAGGTGGCTGCATTCAGCCAGGGCAGGGGCCTGAGCACCAAGGTTTGATGATCTGTGGCAAAGTTCTCTGTGGCAGAGAGGACACGAATGAACCATCCACTTGCTGTCTAATGTGGTCTAATGAGATATGATCTTGTTGTAAAACTCAGGGACTAAATAAGCCTGGACCTTAAGCATATATTCAGTGGTGATTACAACACACTGAAGGCCAGAGGTCTCTCCCCTGTTCATCCTGGAACAGAATAAGCTGTGGGATCCTGGTAAAACCCAGAGAAAGAGAAGGGAGCCATGAAGGATGATGACCTATATTGGATGTATCACTCACCTTTGATGTGAGATTTAATTTGACAAAGAAAAATTTTTTTAAAATGTCCCATTGCTGGTACCTGCCGTGGGTGATAAGAAGGCCTGGAGGAGTCAGTGACCTTGAAGCACCCTCGGTGAATGCTCCTGTCAGTGCATTGCGGCAGAGTCTATCTTCTGCCGCAAGCCCTATAACTAAGGTCCCCAGACATGTTTCTATCACACACAACACACGTGAAAGTTAATTTGGTTAGCAGGTATTTTCATTTAAATTTCTCACAAAACAACATCTGAAAGAAGGACTTGGGTATAGGAGTTAGTTAATATCAGGAAGCAGGCGTGAAGGAATAAAGAGAATGCAACAGATAATAAAGAGAAATTGCTGATACAGCGCATGCCATTAAGCTAGTCACTGTGGCCAGTTGGGGCTCAGTCCCTCGCAAGACCCTCTAAAGAGTCGTACAAAATGGGGCCTCAGAATTGAAGGACAGGAGGCTGGGGCAATTTTTTTTCATTCATTCTCAGAGCTTGTTGATTTCTGCCAAGAAGTTAGCTATGATTAAAAATTGGTACTTTAATTATTAATAGATTACTTGTAATGTACCTCACATGTGACCATAACATATTACAACACGAATATTGAGAAGTACACACATATTTATTATTCTTGTTCGTTTGTACTATGAAATTCTAACAAGTTGCTATTGAGAGAGTGGCAGTTGAAAATCATAGCTGAAATTCTAACTTTGTGAAAGTCTGCACTCTTTTATATTATCCTCACGAAGCACAATAATATACACATAAGTGTAACACAACATAATATTCTTTTTGTCCTTTTCAGATGCATCATGTGATACTTTTGTTGCGAAAGATAAATGTTGGCAAGGTGGCAGGTAGATTCTTCTTATTTTGCTTAATAACAGAGTGCTGAGTAATATTGTTCAATAAAAATATTCTCTAAAATTACTTCACATTTTGCTCAACTATATTAGCATTAATCTTGAAGTGCAATTGAAAAACTTCACACCAGTATGGAATTTCTTTTCCTAAAGAGAATATCTGTGAATCAGATCAAATCAAATCTAACACTTTTAAAGCAGAAAGGATATACTGAGTAGCTTCTGTGGATTTGGCCCATCTCTTCGTTGTGAAACTTCTTAAAGTGACCTAAAAGTCACTTCTATCTAACCCAGATAAAATGTTTCTTTAATTGTTGAAACGTGGCTTCCTTACTTCACCACTCGTACTCTTCTTGCCAAGGACTCCTGTGTTGCCACATCCACTGGTTAGTATTTCTTTGTTCAGGTAGCCTCTACACTGCATTAGACACAACCAACCACCTGCTCTATATTTTGTGAACTTTGTTCTGAACATCTGGTCTCTACTTTCTTCAATACTTTCTTCTCTCTTCCTACCACATTCAAGGGTCATATGCTAGCCTGCCCTAGGCATTGCTCACAGGTTTCATAACCGTTCCTATTATACCCTACTATCTTCTCATCCAGCTTCATGCCCCTCCTTGCCTATAGGGCATTCTACTTGGATATCACATCACCTCAAATACAGTATATCTAGATATAAACTAATTCTACTCTCCAAATCAACTTCATTTCTTAGTGGTAACTGTTTCCCAAGGTCATTAGATTTCAGTCCCCTGCCCTTATATCTATATATAGCTATAGATATCCCCTATATCTAATTTAGATATTCCCTAGATCTAATCAGTTGCCATAAAGTCCTGCAGGTATTTTTTAAAAGATTTCTCAAACCAATTCATTCATCTCCATTCCACTTCCACTAGTTGTTCAAATGCTTGAAATGTCTTGTTCATGAGGTCAAGGGCAGCCTAGCAAGAGTTTTAATTTGCAAAGCACGCATCAACTTCGAAGGCAAGTTAGGCCCTAAGAGCTAGGGAAGACAAAATGAGCTGTTGATCAAGTTTGAGGGCCATTTTCAGATGGTATCGAGAAGAACTTATAGAACTAATACCTCGAGATTACATTTCTATAACTCCTCTCCACGTGTCCAGATGCTGTATGCTACTAATATGTTTTGTTTACACCTACCTCTATATTTTCATCTATTGGGTTAGTCTGGGTTGGTGATTCTAGTTGAGTATTGTCTCATTTAAAGGTTGCTGGCTTATGTCAGAAAGGCTTTGGTACCATGGTCAAAGCAAGAATATGGTCAAGCACATCTTAGGTTGGTTTCCATGGAAACCAAAACGTTAGCTGACACAAAGAGGTATACCTCAACTCAAGACATTGTTCACTACGTCAATGGGATTGGCCAGGAACTGGAATTGAAGTAGAGCTTTCCAGAACCAGGGGAGACCCCAACCAACAGAAAAATTCTGAGCAGGAGTTTTTATAAGCTTCCTGAAGTTCTCCGCCTTCTGTAAAGCAAAAGCAACTCAAACCTTCACACTGGGCCCCATTTGAACTCTCCTTGTCTTTGACTTCTAAGAAGGCTCAGCCTCTCCCGCAGAAGAGTAGCTAACATTTATATAGCACTTTCCATGAACTGGTGGATTAATTATATTTTTAACATTTTATAATGTTTTGACATAGTGAGGGGGTTCTAGCCAGCTGAAGAGAGGCTGCCCCTCCCAGGACTAGCTAATTCTCAGGGATAATGAACAATTTGCCTGAAAACATGCATTTCATACACAAATCAACCAATCCCAAGTTCATACCCCAAACCACCTCCTTTACCTAACTCTCTCACACCAGGACAATATTTCCCCTGCCCTAAAATCATCTGGACTCAAGTGCCAGACAAGTAGAGACCACCCCAGTAGCCCAGAGCCCACCAGAATTATTCAAACTAGCCAATCCTTTGCAGTTTCCCCCGGCCTGCCTTACCTTTCCCATGGAAAACAATAAAAGCTCTGGGCCAGTCTTCCCCTCGCATTCCTTCCTGCTTCTTGACCAACACTGGTGCTTCTCCCATGTGGCCCTGCATGGTGTGGTGTACCCCTCTCCTCTCAGAAAAATGTAAGTCATAAAAATCTTTCAATGGCGTTATCTTCTCCATGTCATCATCTAGTCACCTTCATGAATTAAAATCCCGTGAGTACAACTGAAATAGCTAGGAGCCATTGTAAGTGCTTTGTATAGAATAACTCATTTAATCTTCATAACTCTATGAAGTTTATACTACTATTATCCTCATTCTAACAAGGAGGTACAGAGAGGGTAAGTAACTTGCTCACAGTCCTACGCGTGGGTGGCAGAGCTGGGATGCAAACCCAGGCAGCCCGGCGCCAGTCTGTGATTTCCCAACTGCGCTGTATTGCCTCTGGAGAAAGTTGGGATGTCCTGCTTGCTCAAGACACAAATCCCTGGCATTCTTCTCATCACTACAAACCTCCTGCGAGGGTTGCCCTTTTTGTTTGATAACCTGCCTTAAATTAGTTATCAGCATGAAGAGCAGAACATTTCTGGGACCTGAAAAACATCATGGTTCTGATCCCAGCTGGTTGGCCTGGGGTGAATAGAGAAAAGGACATTTAGCTTAGATGACATAGAACTCAGATGCTACGAGAATGACAATCCATGCTCTTTGTCTCTTGCATTTGTCTTTTTATAAGAACACAGCACCAGAAGAGCGCCGTCCTTTAACTGATGCTGGGAATGAACCAAATGCCTTGTCTGCAGCCAACTACAACCATTCAGTGTTTCTAGGGCACAAAGTACAAGATGGCAGCAGTAGGCGATGAGGCTAGAGAGATCACAGGAGCCAGGCCAAGAACGGCTCTGAGGACTTGCAAAGAAGCATGTGGGTGATAAGGAGCCAATTTCTCTTTCTTCCTCATGCTTGAGAAATGGGACCCTCTGACTGATCTCCCAGTGGCTACCACATAAATGGCCATTTAGGTTGTGTAACATGTGGAGTAAGACTTTTATTAATGACACTAATAAAGCTTATAACCAACATTTGCCAAATGTTTTTTTTTTCAATTACTGCCTTGGGACAATTCTTAGAAATAAGATTGAGTTAAAGAAAATTGTTGTTCTCATTACTTTTTATCTTGTTAGCCTCTAGACTGCTTTCATTAGCTTGTATAGCCTTAAGAATTGTACGTGTTATACACAGACATGCCAGTATTCAGTTTTATCGGGTGTATTTATGCTGTCATCCTACACACTCATTTACACTCATTATTTCATCGTCCTCTCTCTCCAAATCTCCAGCACCCCCTTCCCTTTCCTTACTTTTAAGTGATAAGCTTGTTATTTTAGAGACAATTGGGAATGTGCTCACCACAGATCTACCAACCCTCCAGCATCTGCATCCGTTGACCCTTGGACTATAATGGATGGAACGGACATGCTCCTATCTAAGGTCCAACTGTCACCTGTTCAATGATCTCTTCCCCTCTACTCAGGACTTCCTTCTCCTCTCTCTTCTGAATGCCTCATGACTTTAATGACTCTAGTGGCTCTCCCCCGAGTTTCAGGCTTATACTAATATGTCTGATTTCTCAGCTTCTTTACTTAGATGTCTATCAGGCATCTTTTTTTTTTTTTAATTCTCAGGATCTGTGTGATCTTGCTGTTCCTTTTTTTTCACTTTTGAACTATAGCTGACATACAATATTATATTAGTTCCAGGGGTACAACATAGTGAGTCAACATTTATATGCCTTATGAAGTGATCACCAAAATAACTCTGCCGCCATGCATAGTTAATACAATATTAATGACTATATTCCCTATGCTGTACATTACTTCCCATCTATCAGGCATGTTAATTGTAGCACATCTAGAACACAATTCCTGATTTCCTTCATCCTCCCAACCTGTTTCTCCTCCAGTCTTCCTTCTCTCTAACGGCACAATCATTCACTCCGTGGTTCAGATCCCAGACTAGGAGTTACCCTTGATTCTTCTTTCTTTCATGCCACACATCCAATCTATATGCAAGTTCTGCTGCCTGTAACACTAAAACATATCCCCAAATCTGTCATTTCTCACCTCCTCCACCACTGTCATCTTAGCCCTATTCTCCTCATCCCACATCTGGTTGCTATAATAGCCTCCTAAGTGGTCTGTCTGCTTTCACTCTTAGGCTCCCACACTGTAGCCACAGCATTTTATAATACAAATTGGGTCATTTCACTGCCTTTATCTCAAACTTCAAATTACTTTCCATCACCCTTAGAAAAAAATCCTAAGCCCTTCCCTTGGCTCTCAAGGCCCTACATGATCTGGCCTCCGATCACCTCTCCTTGTCTCCCCCTGCTCTGTCACTGTTCACTCCACTCCACTCACACTGGTCCTACTGTTCTTTGAATACATTAAGCTAGTTCCCACCTCGGCATTTGTGCTTGCTGTTCTCTTCACCAGAAATGCTCCCGGATAAATCACAAGACTTGCTGCCTCACTCCAGCCCGTTCTTAATGATCACCTCCTCAGAATGAACTCCCCTGTCCACCTTATCTAAATGGCCTCTCACCCCTCTTGACTTTCTACTCCCTCACTCATTTTGTCCTTTTGTTTATTCATATTGCTGCTCCCTTCTCCCCTGCTACTTGACACTAGAATGTAAGTGCAGTGAGAAAAGGAATTTCATGTGTTCACTTCTATATCCAGTGCCAGGAACACAGGGGCTCAACAAATATTTATTAATAAATGAGTACTTTAATAAAAATAAAAGACAAGAGTTGTTTGTGTTTTGAAAAAATGTAGCAGGACCTATTGATGGGAATGGAGGTTTTGGGGTTCAGGTTCAGTTAGTCAGTAGTATCACCCTTCAGATCCATTTGCAAGGGTATGGCCAGGTGAATTCTCTCCCCACTATCTAATTATATCCACAATGTAATAGACAAAAATAAAGGTATTTAAGATGTCTGATGAACCAGAGTAAGGTTGACCAAGATCTAGATAAAAGATAAACAACATCCTAAAATTACACTGTCCATGAACATAAAAATTGCATCATCTCTCTTCTGCAGAAAGGTCAGCAAACTTTATCTATAAAGGGCCAAATAGTAAATATTTTTTGGCTTTGAGGTCTATATAATACATAAACAGATAGGCATGGCTGTGTTCCAATAAAACTTTATAAAAACAGGCAGTGGCAGGATTCCGCCCTCAGTTATTGTTTGTCAACCCTTGATGTATAAGAGTAAAACTTTTAGCCATGGTTGCAGCTATGTTTCCTAGCCTGCTTTGTACCTATCTGCAACCATGTGACTAAATTTAGCACCTATCTAGATTAGGGTGATTCTTAATCTCAGTAGTATTGACCTTTGGGACTAGACAATTTTTATTTTATTTTTAGTGAGATTTAATTTGCACCATAAAATTCAGTTTTAAAGTATACAACTTAGGGGTTTTTAGTACATTCATAGGGTATGTTCAACAATTTAACACTATCCATTCCACAAGATTTTCATCACTCCTAAAAAAAATCGTGTATCTATCAGCAGCCACTCCCTGCCCCCCCACCCCCAACACACACACACACACACACACACACGCACACACACACTCTGGAAACCACTTATCTACTTTCTGTCTCTATAGATTTTCCTACTCTGCACATTTCACATAAATGAAATCATACAATATGTGGTCTTTTGAGACTGGTTTCTTTCACTTAGCATAACATTTTTAAGGTTCATCCATGTAGTACCAAGTGTCAGCATTCCATTTCTTTTTCACAGCTGAATAATATTCCACTGTACATACATACCATATTTTGTTTATCCTTGCATCGGTTCATGGATATTTGAGTTTTCTCTACTTTTCTGCTATAATTAAAATTCTTTTATGAAAATCGTGTACTAGCTGGGTCATATCGTAACTACGTTTAACCTTTGAGGAACTACCAAAATATTTTCCAAAATGGCTGCACCATTTTACATTTTGACCAGCAGTAATGCGTGAGTATTCCAATTTCTCCACATCCTCACCAATACTTGCTAATGTGTGCTTTCTCAATTATATCCATTCTAGTGGGTGTGAAGTGGTATCTCATTTTGGCTTTGATTTGCATTTCCCTAATGACTAAAGATGTTAAGCATCTTTTCATGTTCCTATAGATGATATATATATATCTTCTTTACAGAAATGTCTATTAAAATTCTCTGTCCATTTTTAAAATTGAGTTGTCTTTTTATTGTTGAGTTGCCAGAATTTTTATATGTTCTGGATACTAGACACTTATCAGATATATAATTTGCAAATATTTTCTCCAGTTATGTGTGTTGTCTTTTCCACTTTCTCGATAGTGTCCTCTGAGGCACAAAGTTTTAAATTTTAATAAAGTTTAATTTATTTATTTTTACTTTGGTGGCATGTACTTTTGGTGTCTTATTAAGAAACTGTTGCCTAATCCACGGTCATAATGACTTATACTTATGTTTTCTTCTAAAAGTATTTTGTACTTTTAGTGCTTAAATTTAGGTCTTTGATCCATTTTGAGTTAATTTTTGTATATGGTATAAAGTAGAGATCCAAATTTATTGTTTTGCACATGGCTATCCAGTTGTCCAGATAATTATTTTGGAAAGCTGTCCTGTGCATTGTAGGATGTTTAGCAGCGTTCCTGCTCTCTATCCATTAGATGCCGGTAGCACACCTCTCCAAGTTCTGACAACCAAAAATGTCTCCAGACATTGTCAAATGTCTCCTGGGGGCAAACGTGACCACTGATCTAGGTAATAGGAATTGTCTTGAAATGAAGTGTGTAACCTCTGGGCTTTACTCTTTAAAAGGAAAGGAAAGATTTCCCCTTGATTATTTCTTCCTGCCTGCAGTCTGAAATGTGGAGGTGATCGGGGGTGTTGGAGCAGACATTTTATTCACAAGATAAAAATCATAGGTAAGAATGACAGAGCACTAATGCAAAAAAACCCTGCATTCTTTATAAATGTAGTGCCATCATATCAACCCTACATTGTTCATCCAGATTTATCCATGAGAGTGAAAAATTATTCTAATTTATTTAAGACACTAATATTTTGAATCATCACAACTGAACTCATATCTTAACAAATAGACATTATTTTTTAAAACAAGGAACTATTCTCTAATGTTTCTCTACCCCAGCTTTTTTTTTTTTAAAGATTTTTATTGGGGAACTTGGGGGATGGTAACAGTCCTGGGGAATTGGGGGAAGGGGAACAGACAAGTTGCTTTCATTTTGTTCTTCAGTCTAGTTGTGGAGGACGTTGCTTCACTGGCCCAAGTTGGGACCATCATTGCGCTCTTCCTGGGTGAGGCAGGTCAGTTGCCGGCTTCTGGACGGCCGCTCACTGCAGCTGCTGCCCGCTCATGCTGGCTGCTGGCTACACACGGTAGCCCATGGCAACTCACTGTCACAGGGGCTGCAGCCTACGCTGTCGCCGGCGACTCAGGGCAGCCCAGCTCCAGGTTGAGCTGTTGTTCAGCATCTTAGCTGTAGAGGGCAATATCACTGGCCCTCATATGTGGGATCCGAACCGGGGCCCTCTGGCGTCCTAAGCCAGTTCTTAACCATCACGCCACTCGGCCGGCTCTCTACCCCAGCTTTTACTTCAACTTGTAAAATTGTTGAACAAACCCCTTTAGTTCTCCCAGGAGGATGAGCACACAGCTAGCAGCCACATTTTACCATAACAGTGATAGTATGTTCCTGACTCCACCAGGCATTCCAGTAGAATACTGCATGTGTAAATGCATGGAAGAATACAACAGCATGGCCTGTGGATGGAAACAAGGAAGTCAATGTAATTTACATGTAAGGTCCAAATGGGGAAATAGTTAAATATGTAGGTGTTATATAAACCAGGTTTTGAAGCACTACCACATGTTTTGAAGAACTCAATGTTTTCCTGAAGGATGTGGTGAGTCACTGAACTACTTGATTGGGTTTCTAGTTTAGAAAGATAATTCTTAGGGCAATGTGAAGAATAAGTTGGAGAGAATCATGGCATGGGCAGAAAAAATATGGAAGATATGGCTATTTGGAGAAAAAATTAAAGTAAAGCAATTTAGAAGATAAACTAGTTAGTCTAATAAAAAAGAGAGAGAGAAAACAGAAAAACATAAAATGAGGAATTATGGTATGGTCTTATAAAGGAAATTAAAATAATAGAAAATTGCACACATCTCCCTCTTCTTCCCTCATCCCCACTTCCATTCCCATTCTCCTATAGGCATTCATCTTAGTGTATTAAATGCACGTCTTTTCAGAAATAAAAGAAAAAAATAAACAAATGAGACTATACCAAATTAAAAAGATTTTTCACAGTAAAGGAAACCATGAACAAAACAAAAAGACATCCTACTGAATGGAAGAAGTTATTTGCCAATGATACGAGGTTTGACAATTAGGTTCGCAAACTCATCCTAGAAAAAGTGCTACATACCTCATTGCTGAATATCTCTATGGTCACCTTTGAAGTACTCCTTTTGGGAATCTATGGACCAATTCTAGTGCCTAGTCCACCCTTCAAAGCAATTTTGGAACTCTTTCTGGAATGGCCATTGGAGCTGTCGTCGTATTACCCCAATGTCCTGAATGTCATCAAAATGCCCTCCTTTCAATATTTCTTTTATCTTTGAGTAAAGAAAGAAGTCAGTGGGGGCCAGATCCAATACAGTTATTGGTTTACTGGCTAAAAACTCCCTCACAGTGTCGTGTGAGCTGGTGCATTGTCGTGATGCAAGAGCCATGAATTGCTGGTGAAAAGTTCAGGTCATTTTCATCTAAGTTTTTCACACAGCCTTTTCAGCACTTCCAAATAGTAAACTTGGTTAACTGTTTGTCCAGTTAGTACAAATTCATAACGAACAATCCCTCTGATATCAAAAAAGGTTAGCAACACCGTTTTGAGTGTTGATTTGGACTGACAGGACTTTTTTGGTTGTGGAGAATTGGCAGAATTCCACTGTGCACTTAGATGCTTTGTTTCAGGGCCATGTTGGTACACTCATGTTTCATCACCAGTGATAACACGGCCCAAAACATCGTCTTGCCTCTCCGAAAGGTCTTGGCAAACTTCAACTCCCTTGCTTTTGTTCATCAGTGAGCTCCTTCAGGACCATTGCTGCACACACCTTTCTCATGCCAAGATTTTCAGTTAAGATTTTCCTGTTTCTCTATTGATGTTTACTTGGTCTGCTATGGTTCTCACGGTCAGCCAATGATTTCGACACAATTCAATGAATTTTTGCAATGTTTTCATCAGTTCTGCTTGTTGCTGGCCACCCTAACCTGTCCTCATCAGTGATGCATTCTCTTCCCTCAGAAAAATGTTTAATCCATTTGTTCACTGCTGCTTTCTTCATGACATTATCCCCATAAACTTGGACTAACATGTCCCTGATTTCACTTCCACTCTTGACAAGTTTAACAAGAAATTTTGTTTGTTCATTGCTCTAGTTCAAGCTAGACATTCTCACAACGGCACACAAAAACACGCAACAACAATAATGAGCACCACTCAGCAAGACACTGCCACACGTCGACACAAACACAGCTGTGAGACACTGATATACCAAGGTTATGAAACCTTACCAAACTGTTTGTATAATGCTGTCAATGTAAGCACATGGTGACAAGTTCCTGAACTTAATTGTCAGACCTCATATATACAGATCTGTGCTCAAATTGTAAGTGTAAAGGTCAATAAATTATCACAAGTGAATATGCTCTAGTAATTACACCCAAGTCAACAAATAGAATATTGGGAGAATCCCAGAAACCTTTTTTTTTTAAGATTTTATTGGGGAATTGGGGGAGGGGAACAGCGTTGGGGAATCGGGGAAGGGAAACAGACAAGTTGCTGTCCTTTTGTTCTTCAGTCTAGCTCTGGAGGACATTGTTTCACTGGCCCATGTTGGTATTATCACTGTGCTTTTCCGGGGTGAGGCAGATCAGTTGCTGGCCACTGGACGGGGCCGCTCATGGCAGCTCACGGCAGCTCATGTCAGCTGCCGGCCACTCACAGTAGCTTTACCGAAGCCCACTGCAGCCCCACTGCAGCCTACCCAGTCACAGGAGACTCACGGCAGCCCAGCTCCAGGCCCCAGAAACCTTTATCTTAACTCCTTCCTTTCACTACCTCCTCCCCAAAGTTAACCGCATAATAACTTCTAGCACCGTAGATTAGTTTTTGTCTGTTTTGAGCTTCAATAAATCCAATCATATGGCATGCTTTTGTGTCTGGCTCTTTTCATTAAACATTACATTAATGAGATTCATCCACACTGTGTATAGCTGTAGTTCTTATTTATTTTTTTTTGTAGTTCTTATTTTTATTGCTGTATAATATTCCATTGCTTAGAATATTCCATTCCACAGTTTATTTACAATTCTACAATTTATTTACAATTGATAGAATTTCAGGTAATAGCCAATTTTGACTATAATGAATTATGCTTTTGAGAACATTCTGTTACATGTCTTTTTTTTTTTTTTAAAGCTGAGCCATCCTACCACCTATTGGTAGCTCATAAGCTGCTCAGCTCAGGCCAGGAATCGAACTGCTGTTGCTCAGAGCTTAAACTCTTGAGCGAGTTCTTAACCAACTGAGCCACTCGGCCGGCCTTTACATGGCTTTTGATATGCATGTGATTTCATTTTTTATATCAAGGACTAAGATTGGTTGTACAAATATAATTTCATCATCAGTGTTTTCAGAGATCCAACTGCTTTTCACACACATGGCATTGTCACTATTTTTTTTAGTCATTCCAGTGGATATATGGTAATATTACAATGTGATTTTAATTTGCATTTTAGATGACTATTAAGGCTCAGCACCTTTTCAAAGATTTATTGGCTGTCTGGATACCCTCTTTTGTTAAGTGCCTCATCAAGTCTTTTGCCCATTTTTTTGTTTTTTAGAGTGCTGATTTTTTTTCCTTATTGATTTATAGGCATTCTTTATATATACTGGGTATATATTGTATGTGTGTGTGTGTGTGTGTGTGTGTGTATCTTGTAATTGCAAGAGTCAAATGTGACTTGTATTCATCTTTTATTATCAGTATAAATCGAGTATTACAATTTTAATACAGTTTTCCTTTCTTAAAATATGTATGCATTTTCATTTTTCATGTTCTTTTTTTTAAAAAAAGATTTTATTGGGGAATTGCGGAAGGAAACAGTGTTGGGGAATTGGGGAAGAAGAACATTGTGTTTTTCCAGGACCCATCAGCTCCAAGTCAAGTTGTTGTCTTCAATCCTAGTTGTGGAGGGCGCAAGCTCAGCTTCAGGTCCAGTTGCCGCTTTCAATCTAGTTGTGGTGGGGGGAGGGGAACGTGCAGCCCACCATCCCATGCGGGAGTCCAACTGGGAACCTTGTTAAGAGCACACATGCTCTAACCAACTGAGCCACCCAGCCAGCCTCTGTATATCTTCTTAAAGCCTTTTCTCTTAGCATCTTTTGATATTTCTTCATTTTAATCTAATTCAATTTATCAAATATTTTTGCATACTACAAAATCATGAAAATATTCTCCTCTCTAATTCTATAGAACTTTGTTTTTTAAAGAAGAGTATGGTGCTATTCATGGCTCTTTGCTTTTTCATATAAATTTTACAATCAGGTTGTCAGTTTTCATCTAAAATACACAAAAATACTTGCTGGGATATGAATTAGAATTACACTGAATCTAGAGTTCGTTTGGGAGAAATTTTATATTTTTATAATAATTGGTTTTATAATCCATGCATAATTAGATCCTCTTGAATTTCTCTTAATAATGTTTTGAGGTTTTCTATTTGGGGGTCTTGTACATCTTTTGCTAGATTTACTCCTAAGTATTTTATAACTTTAAAATTTTTTAATATGTAATTAAAAATTTTTATTGTCTATTCGTTTCTTACAGGTTTTATATATAAATATTGCAAATTTGGTTTGCTATTACTTTTTTTAAGATTTTTATTGGGGAATTGGGGGATGGGAACAGCGCTGGGGAATTTTGGGGAAGGGGAACAGACAAAATGCTATCTTTTTGTTCTTCAGTCTAGTTGTGGAGGACATTGCTTCACTGGCCCAAGTTGGCACCATCATTGCGCTCTTCCCGGGCGAGACAGATCAGTTGCCGGCTTCTGGACGGCTGCTCTCTGCGGCTGCTGGCCGCTCAAGCTGGCTTCTGGCTACACACGGTAGCCCATGGCAACCCACTGCAGCAGGGGCTGCAGCCTATGTCATCACCAGTGACTCACGGCAGCCCAGCTCCAGGTTGAGCTGTTGTTCAGCATCTTAGCTGTGGAGGGCAGTGTCACTGGCCCTCATATGTGGGATCTGAACCGGGGCCCTCTGGTGTCCCAAGCCAGCTCTTATCCAATGCGCCACTTGGCCGGCCCTGGTTTGCTATTGTTTTGTTTAAGAGTTTTGGGGTGGCTGGGTGGCTCAGCGGGTGGCTGGGTGGCTCAGTGGGTGGCAGGGAGGCTCAGTTGGGTGGCCCAGTGGCTCAGTTGGTTAGAGCACATGCTCTTAACAACTAGGTTGCCGGTTTGATTCCCACCTGGGATGGTGGACTGTACCCCTTGCAACTAGATTGAAAATGGTGACTGGACTTGGAGCTGAGATGAGCCCTCCACAACTAGATTAAAGACAACTACTTGATTTGGAGCTGATGGGTTCTGGAAAAACATGCTGTTCCCCAATAACGTCAAAAAAAAAAGTTTTGTATCTATGTTCATGAGTGAGAATTACCCACAGTTTCTTTCTTGTTATGTTTCCACAGGTTTTTGTATGAAAGTAATCCTTGGTTTATAAAATAAATCCCTCCTTTTGTATTCTCTGTAAATATTTGTGTAGGCTTGGTATAATTTCTTCCTTAAATCTTCCCCTCCTCACCTACTAAATTCCAATTTACTCCTCTTGCCTCCCATTGGCTGAACCTGAAAGCCTGCTGGTAAGGGTATCTTGGCCACAAAGCTTTCTATAACACAAGGCAGAGCAAGGAATGAGTCACAAAGCAAACAGCAAAAAATCTGCACACCTTCCATTGCTGGAAGTAAATTGAGATAAACAGCTTGTTTCTTAACCCAAACAGGTGTAATTTACAAGCTTTGATTATCCTGGTGTTCTCCCTTCCTTCATAGATCATGTACAAGATATCTTGTTGGCAATTGCATGCATGATTTTGGAGGCACAAGGTCTGACTCACGCTTTGGAAAACATAAATCGGCCTGGGTGACTGCAGTTGACAGCCAAGGTGGCTCCTGTGAGGCTAGTTCCAGTGAGGAAACCAAGCTGTAATTTAGTGTTTATATTACTAACCTCTGTGAAAATTAACCTCTGATTTAAATTGGAGTCAGGAAGCATCAAAAAATAATATAAAATACCTAAGAATAAATTTAACCAAGGAGGTAAAATACCTGTACTCAGAAAACTATAAGATACCAAAGACAGAAATCAAAGAAGATACAAATAAATAAAGCATATACCTTGCTTATAGGTAGAAAGAATTAACATTGTTAAAATGTCCATACTACCCAAAGTAATCTATAGATTCAATGCAATCCCTATCAAAATACCAATGGCATTTTTCACAGAACTAGAACAAATAATCTTATAATTTATGTGGAACCACAAAAGACCCTGAATAGCCACAGTACTCTTGAGAAAGAAGAACAAAATTGGAGGTATCATGATACCTGATATCAAACTATATTGCAAGGCTATAATAATCAAAACAGCATGGTACTATTTCTGGTCAAGATGGTGGAGTAAGTAAATCTGTGCTTACCTTCTCTCAAGACCACATCCGAATTACAACTAAACTACAGAACAACCATCATTTAGAATTGCCTGAAGTCTAGATGAATCGAAGCCCTACAATTAAGGACACACAGAAGAAGCCAACTCCAGACTGGTAGGAGGGGCAGAGATGCAGAACAGGCTGGTCCCACACCTGCATGTAACCATTAAAAATTGGGAGGGGCATTTTGGCTGTGAGATCCATGCCTCCTTCCCCCCAGAGGAGCAAGGGGTCCCAGACCCACACAAGACACCCCAGCCCAGGGTTCTAGGGCTGGGGAGAGAAATTCCCATAATTTCTGGCTGTGAAAGCCAGTGGAAATTGTGGCTGAGTGAGACTAGGGTGGCTGCAGACCCATGAGCTCCTCTTAAAGGGCTCATGCACAAACGTACTCACTGATGGACTCACTCATGCTGAGCTCCAGCACTGGGGCAGCAGCTTGGAAGGCACCAGGGACAGATGGGGAAGAAAAGAATTGTCTGGCTGCAGGGTGAGGGCTGGTGGGGCAGCTTTCTCTCCAACAGAGGAACTGGCAGAAGCCATTGTTTCTTTGTTGAGCTCTCCCCACTCACGGTGTGCAGACACAGGTGGCCACCATATCTGAGTGTCTATCAACCTAGCTAACACCTTTCATTTGCCCTGCCCTGTTGAGACTCCACCCCCACCCAATTTGTGAGTACACCCAAGCCGTATCTAGTGGTATCCATACAAACAGGCTGTCTTGACTCATGCTACAGACTTTCCTAAAAATCTCTCAAAGGTTCACAAAACCCAAACAAGCACCATCTGGCTTCAGTGTATCCTGTACTTCTTGATGAGCAGCACCAAGCCTGGCACTAGCAACAGCTGGCCTCAGTTAGAGCTTGGTCTCTCCCAGCACCTCCAATCCCAGTGCAGGCAACAGCCCTCTCTGGACTGCTTTGTAGCTCATGCCAGGTTGCCCCAGACAGGACACAGGCTATGGTTGAACTTGGCCTATAGCAGATCCCGCCTCAGGAGATCCTGGGCTGTACACCCAGACCAAGCCAGAGATCACCCTGTCACCTCCAAGGATGACACACCCAAAGGGCAGACTGGGCAGTCACCAGAGCCCTGCTAAAGAGAGTCCTGCTCTGTGGAGTCAGCCCTGGAAAAACAGCTTCTTCACTGTAGTCATGGCCAGTCCTCAAAACAAATAAACCTGAGGGTCAGTCACTTCCATTGAAATGCAAATAGCAACCAAGGCTCAATTGCAATAGGAGGGCACACACAACACACATAAGGGACACACCTGGAGCACCTGAGTCTGATGGCCAGGGAGACTGTGCCACTGGGCCCCACAATACACCTACTACCTAAGGCCATTTTACTAAGAGTGGGAGACATAGCAGCTCTACCTAACACATAGAAACAAACACAGGGAGGCAGCCAAAATGGGGAGACAAAGAAACATGTCCCAAATAAAAGAACAGAACAAAACTCCAGAAAAAGAACTAAACAAAATGGAGACAAACAATCTACCAGACATAGAGTTCAAAACACTGGTTATAGGATGCTCAATGATCCCAGGGAGAGCTTTAAGAGATAGGAAACATAAGAATGGAGATAGAAAACATAAATAACAACCAGTCAGAAATAAAGAATATAATAACTGAAAATAAGGAATATATTAGAGGGAATCAACAGTAGATTAGATGAAGCAGAGGATCAAATTAGCAATTTAGAAGGTAAGGTAGCAGAAAACACCCAATCAGAACAGCAAAAAGAAAACAAATTTTTTAAAAAAACAACGAGGCCAGTTTAAGGAGCTCTAGGACAACATCAGGCATACCAACATTCGCATCATAGGGGTACAAGAAGGAGAAGAGAGAGCAAGAAATTAAAAACTTATTTGAAGAAATAATGATGGAAAGCTTCCTTAACCTGATGAAGGAAATAGATATACAAGCCCAGGAAACGCAGAGTCCCAAACAATATGAACCCAAAGAGGCCCACACCAAGACCCATCGTAATTAAAGTGACAAAGGTTAAAGACAAAAAATCTTAAAAGCAGCAAGAGAGGTAATGAGGGGGCGGGGGGAGGGGAGGAAAAAAAAAAAGCAGCAAGAGAAAAGCAGTTAGCTACCTACAAGGGAGCTCCCATAAGACCATGAGCTGATTTCTGAACAGAAGCTTTGCAGGCCAGAAGGAATTGGTAGGAAATGTTTAAAGTGATCTAAAGCAAGGACCTACAACTAAGATTACTCTACCCAGCAAAGATGTCAATTAGAATCAAAGGACAGATAAAGAGCTTCCCAGGCAAAAAAAAGCTAAAGGATTTCATCACCACCAAACCAGTGTTGCAAGAAATCTTAGAGAAACTTCTTTAATATGGAAAAAAGAAAAAAACATGAATAAAATGGGAATAACTACATATCTATCAATAATTACTTTAAATGCAAATAGATTAAATGCTCCAATCAAAAGATAGGGTGGCTGAATGGTAAGAAAGCAAGATCCTTACATATGCTGTCTATAAGAGACTGACTTCAGATCTAAAGACACAGAGTGAGAGTAAAGAGAAGGGAAAAGATATGTCATGAAAATGGAAACAAACAAACAAACAAAGCTGGGTAGCAATACTTACGCCAGACAAAATAGACTTTAAAACAAAAGCTATAACAAGAGACAAAGAAAGACACAGTAATCCCAGTTCTGGGTATGTATCTGAAGAAACCCAAAATGCTACTTTGAGGGAGGGGACGTGTGCATCCATATGTTCATTGCAGCATTGTTTACTATGGCCAAGATGTGGAGGCAACCTGGGTGTCTGTTGATGGATGAATGGACAATGAAATATTGCATCACCATGGGAGGGAATGGATTCTTGCCATCTGTGGCAATATGGATGGACCTGGAGGGTATTGTGCTGAGTGGAGTATGTGAGACAGAGAAAGACAGATGCAATGTGATTTCGCTTATACGTGGAATCTAAAGAACAAAATAAACAAACAAAACAGAAACAAACTCAACGATACAGAGAACATTTTGATGGTTGCCAGATGGGAGGGGGGTTGGGGTGGTGGGTGAAAAGGGGAAGGAATTAAGAAGTACAAATTGGTTGTTACAAAGTAGTCATGGGGATGTAGGGTATAGCATAAGGATTATAGTCAACAATATTGTAATAAGTATGTATGGTATCAGATTGGTATTAGATTTATTGGGGTGATAGGTGAGTGGGGGTTTTGGGGGAAAGGTGAAAAAGGTAAAGGCATTAAGAAATACAAATTTATAGTTACAAAATGGTCATAGGGATATAAAGCAAAGCATGGTGAATATAGCCAATAATACAGTAATGACTACATATACGAGTAGTGCCGGATGGGTACTAGACTTGTAAGGGGGATCACTTCTTAAATTGTATAAATGTCTAACCTCTATGCTGTACACCTGAAATTAACATAAAATATTGAATGTCATCAGCAAATGAAGAATTAAAATATGGGAGTGGGGGAAGGTGAAGCAGAATAAGAGGTTCAAACCTCCAGGTATAAAACAAATAAGTCACGGGATGTAATGTACAGCAGAGGGAATATAGTCAATATTGTGATAGCGTGGTGTACTCGTAGTATCAGATGGTCGCTGGACTTATCATGGTGATCACTCCTTTAGGTGCATAAATGTTAAATAACTATGGTGTACACCTGAAACTACTATAATATTGTGTTTTAGCTATATTTTAATAAAAATCTTTTTAAAAACCTGCATGGTAATGGCATAAAAACAGACACATAGGTCAACGAAACAGAATAGAGAGCCCAGAAATAAACCCATGCCTAAATGGTCATTTAATCTATGACAAAGGAAACAAGAATATACAATGGGGTAAAGACTGTGAAACTGGACAGATACATACAAAAAAATTAAATGGACCACCTTCTTATACCATATACAAGAATAAACTCAAACTAAATTAAAGACTTAAATGTAAGACTCGAAACCATAAAATTCTTAGTCGAAAACATGGGTAGTAAACTCTCTGATGCTGCTCTCAGTAATATTTATTTTTATTTCTCTCCTTGGGCAAGGAAAACAAACAAACAGAAAACAAATGGGACTATGTAAAACTAAAAAGTTTTTGCACAGCAAAGGAAACCTTCAACAGAATGAAAGGACAATCTACTGAATGAGAGAAGATATTTGCCAATGATAATCCGATAAGGGATTAATATGTAAAATTTATAAAGAACTTATGCAATTCAACACCAAAAAAATAAACAATCCAATTAACAAATGGGCAGAGGACCTGAATAGACATTTCTACAGAGAATACATACACATGGCCAATAAATATATGAAAAGATGCTGAATGTCACTGATCATCAGAGAAATGCAAATTAAAACCACAATGAGATACTACCTCATACCTGTCAGAATAGCTATCATCAATAAATCAACAAACAATAAGTGTTGGTGAGGATGCAGAGAAAAGGGAGCCCTTATCCACTATTGGTGGGATTATAAATTGGTGCAGCCACTATGGAAAACGGTTTGGAGGCTCCTCAAAAAATTAAAAACAGGACCACCTTATGACCCAGCAATTCCACTCCAAAGAAATTCAAACCACTAATTCAAAAAGATATATGCACCCCTATGTTCACTGCAGCACTATCTACAATAGTCAAGATATGAAAGCAGCTCAAGCGCCTGTCCATAGATGGCTGGATAAAGGAAATGTGGTACATGTATTCAATGGAATATTACTCAGCCATACAAAAGAATGAAATCTTACCATTTGCAACAATATGGATGAAACTGGAAGGCATTATGCTAAGTGAAATAAGTCAGACTGAGGAAGACAAATACCATATGATCTCACTTATATGAAGACTCTAAAGAGCAAAATAAATGAACAAACAAAACAGAAACAGACTCAGAGATACAGGGAACCGATGGTTGTCAGAGGGGATGGGGATTGGGGAGCTGGGTGAAAAAGTGAAGGGATTAAGAAATACAGATTGGTAGTTACAAAGTAGTCATAGGAATGTAAAGTACAGCATAGACAATATAGTCAGTAATGTTGCAACAACTATGTATAGTTAGTTCCAGGTGGGTACTAAACTAATTGGGGGGATCACTGGATAAGTTATATAAATGTCTAACCACTAAGCTGTATACCTGGAACTAATATAAAAAGTTAAAAAATGTCAAAAAATAAAAATTGGGGCTGCCAGTTAGCTCAGTTGGTTAGAGCACAGTGTTCATAACACCAAGGTTGCTGGTTCGATTCCCACATGGGCCACTGAGATGCACCCTCCACAACTAAATTGAAACAACTACTCAACTTGAAGCTGATGGGTCCTGAAAAAACACACTTTTCTTCAATTAAAAATTAAATACCGTATTTCCCCATGTATAAGACACTCCCATGTATAAGATGCACCTTAATTTTGGGGCCCGAAATTTGAAAAAAAACGTATTACATAAAGTTATCAAACTCAAGTTTTTTTTAAATTAATTAATTTATTTTTTATTGTTAGTTTCAGGTGTACAGAACATTGCAATAGTTATCCTTTTCACCCTTCACACAGAAACAACCCCCCGCCCCCATCTACTGCCCTCCCACCCCCGATATCATGCTTATCTATTACAATTCCATTAACTCCATTCCCACTCTCTACTTCACGTCCCATGACTATATGTGTATATAATTATAGTTGACATACATTATTATTCAACATCAGCTTCAGAAATATAGTACAGTGTTCAGGCCTCTACACCGACTATGAAGTGGTCTCCCTAACAAGACATGAGTTCATCTGGTCCCCTAAAAAATACTTATTGATTATATTCTCCAGACTGTCTTTTCTATCCCTGAGGCCATACTATAGTTACCAATTTGTATTGTCTCATCCCTTCCCCTTCTCCTTCATGCCCACCCCCTCCCAACTAGCAACGCTCAGTTTTTCCTCTGTGTCTCTGAGACAATTTCTTGAACTCAAGTTTTATTCATCATAAAATTCATACAATTCCTCATCACTTGCAGGAAATACAAGTAAAAAAATCTACAACCACTGTATAAGATGCACCCAGTTTTTAGACTCCAAATTTTTTGAAAAAGGGTGCATCTTATACATGGGGAAACACGGTAAATAAAAATAAAACAAATAAAAACTAAGAATTGAGATAAAGAAATAAATTAATTTAAACAACAACAACAAAACAAACAAAAAAACAGAGTGGTGAGGCCAGAAGGGGGAGCCATCACACACTACTACTCTAGTCAATTACAGACCCCAAAAGGAAGAATTCTCAATTATGGACCTTAACCCATTTTACTGAGGCATGGAGAAGCTAAGTAATTTTTGTTAAGGTCACAAATTTGTTAAGGTGTGAATCTTGGCCTTAAGCCAAGGCAATCTGACCCAAGAGCCTTCATCTGAATTACTTTCTAATACTGCCTCACTGAATACATAATTCTCAAAAACACATGGTTTGAGAGGATGGAAGAGACTGGTACATATTTTAGTTACATTAACGAAACCGTCAGCTATAAAGAATAAAAATGATTTCGCTGATGATTCCAGAGCAGTTGACCTGAAATGATGAGGCGAAGCATGGGCATAATCGGAGGCAAGCGTCTGTTCCTATGCAGAAGACAGAGAATAAAGCTGCACTTGGTCTAAAACGAGTCTCTGGACAGTCTGTCCCAAGTCTTTTGGCAGCTCTTCATCCCCCTGAGAATTTTACATTATTGAGTTGATCCTCTTTTACTCCTTTCTAGCTCTTTTGAACTCTTTGATCTTGTTAGTACTTTTCCTTTTACAATGCCTTTCTCAGCTGCCCAGTGAGGTAAGCAAGGTGGGTACTCTTATTCTCATTTTACACATCAGTTAAGTGATTTGCCTAAGGTCACACTAGAAAGTGAGTGGCAGAGTCAAAATTAGCCAAGGCTATTGTCTCCAGATTCTGTGCTGTTTACATTTTGTCGCATTGGCATTCTAAAATACCACCTCCCTCCTTTTTTTTTCTTTCTTTTTCATTGTCATTACTTTTTTGGCTTTTTCACTTGTCTGTTTCTCCATAGTCCGTTGTACTGAATAATTACATGCAGCAACAACAGGCTTTCTTTGGTATCCATGTCTATCTTATCAAGAGATCTTGATGTCCCAATTCAAGTGTTTCTTGAAAAATTATTTGTAAACCGAGTTCCTTACTGACGAATTCTCAGGTTTTAGATATTTGAAAAAGCTTTTTTAGTGAGTTCTTTGTATGGCTAACTGCTTCAAGGCATTTTATTTATTTATTTATTTATTTTATTTTACTTTTTTTTTTTTTAAGCGGTGAAAGAGAAGTTTGTTAGAAGAAACGGTACACTTCAAACAAACAGAAGCGGGCCCCAGCAGAAAGCAAGAGGAAGTATACTCCGAAGAATCTGGAGTGGGCGGAGCAAAAGGAGGAACAAGTTAATGCATTTTAAAACTACTACCTGAGATTCATCTGGCTTTCATTTGGCAGAGTAAAATCGGAAATTACTCTAATGTCTTTCTGTACCTTTCTACTTTTCCTATCCTCAGGAAGACAAGAATATAAATCAAAGCTTTCTTTCAGCCAAGTCACATTGACCAGTTCAGAATATATTTAGTCAGAGTTGAAATATATTCACTATTTAAATATTGGACTTTGAATCTACTTTTTTTCTTGTTTTATTACTAATGTCATCTCTCCAGGTAAAAAATATTTTAGGTAATGCTAAAATTGTCTCTTATTAGCTGCAACAATATGAATCTGTCCCCTTCCACTGTAGGTAATAACTGATACCACTTTCATTTTTGATTTTCCAAACTTTTTTCTCTGCATTTATATAATAATACATTCCCTTGGGAAACAAAGTTATTTTGTAATTTGCTTTCATAAGATTTTGTAGATTTTATATAAATGATGTTCTGAAAATTGCTTTTTTATTTTATTATCTTTCATTTAACATTATGTCTTAGGGATCTTTCCATATTAACATTATTTGTTTTAGTGATTATATAGTATTCTGTGGTATGATTCTGCCACAGTTTTTTCCTCCACACTCATTGACCTGTTTCTTATTTTTCCACTTACAAAAAATGCTTTCTTGTGCACTTCTACTGCTATTTCTTTGGGGTAAAGAAATATGGGGAAGTAGAATTGCTGAGTCACCGAGTGTATATGTTTTAAAATTTTAACACTTTACTGCCAAATTGCCCTCCAAACTGATTGCAATTTTAACTATTAGCAGTGTATGAAACAATTTCTTTTTCCAACCCTTAGGCACACTTGATATTTTCATTCTTTAAATTTTGCAAATATACAAAGATAATGCTATCTCATTGTTATAATTTGCATTTTTCTGTTTTCTAGTTAGATTCACTGTCCTCTCATATCTTTTTGTTTCTCTTTATATTTATATTTCTTTTGTGAGTTGTCTGTTTATATCATTTACACTTTTTCTATACAAATGGTCTTTTTCTTACCATTAATGTCTTTGGTGAAAAGAGTTTTTACATGTTGATAAAGTCAATTTATGACTTGATTTTTTTTAATTGAGGCAAAATTCCCATAATAGAAAATTCACCTTTTTAATCATTTTAAAGTATGTATACAATTCAGTGATTTTAATACATCGACAATGTCATGTAATTCTCACCACTATGTAATTCTACAACATTGGGAGAGAACTAGAGTTTGCCACCCCAAAATATGCCTTTTGGGATATTGATTTTAAGCTGGTTATTAGCAAACAACAACCTTGGCCCTCCACTTTACCTACCTAAAGAAATTCAGATAGAAAAACCTGCTTAAAGGAAGGGGGCATCACTTCGGCATCATAATATAAACTAACTGCGGGCAGTTAGAGAGAAATCTAACAAAGACTGTTTGTTGTACTCCCTTCAGTGTCCCAATATTTCTAGTGGCCCAGCAAGCATTTCTTGCTTTTTCTCATCTACCTGTGAATTGCTTATCTTCCCTTTGAAATCCAACACCTCTGCCTCCCTCTCCTTAGTCGAGAACGGCATATAAGCCTCCATAGCCCAGTGTGTCCTTTGGGTCTCATATTCTGATGGAATCCCCATAGGTACGTATGTAAGAAATTTGGATGTTTTCTACTGTTAATCTTTCTCACATTAATTTGATTATTAGCCTGGCCAGAAGAACTTAGAAAGGTGGGAACAAAATTATTTTTGTGCCCCCACATCATCCCCCGAGAAAGAAACCCTGTACCCATTAGGCATTCAGTCCACATCCCCCTCCCCAATCAAGCCCCTGACAAACACTAATCAGCTTTATGTCCCTGTGGATTTGCCCATGCTGGACAGTTCATACAAATAAAATCATATAACATGTGGCTTTTTGTGCCTGGCTTCTATCAGTTAGCATAATGTTTTCAAGGGTCATTCATGTAGTATGTATCAGTACTTCACTCCTTTATATTGACAAACAATATCCTCTTATATGGATATGCCACATTTTATTTATTCATTCATCATTCATGGGCATTTGGGGCTGTTTTCAATTTTTGATTATTGTGAATAATGCTGCTATGAATATTGCTGTATAAGTTTATCTCTGATCAACTGTTTTCAATTTCTTGTGTACATACCCTGGAGTAGAATTGCTGAGACTTATGATGAGTCCAAGTTTAACATTTCAAGGAACTGCTAAGTTGTTTTCCAAAACAGCTGTACCATTTTACATTCCTACCAGCAACTTATGAGAGGTCCAATTGCTCCACATCCTTATCAACAGTTGTTATTTTATTTTAAAATTATACCTACCCTAGGGGATATGAAGTGGTGTCTCATTTTGGTTTTGAATTGCATTTCCATAATAATTAATGTTGTTGAATATCTTTTCATATGCTCCTTGGCTATTTATATATCTTCTGCGATATATCTTCTGAAGATATTTGAATTCAAATTCCTTGCTCATTTTTTTTTTAAGATTTTGTTGGGGAATTGGGGGAGGGGAATAGTGTTGGGGAATCGGGAACGGGGAACAGACAAGTTGTTGTCCTTTTGTTCTTCAGTCTAGTTGTGGAGGATGTCGCTTCACTGGCCCATGTTGTTATTATTGCGCTCTTCCCGGGTGAGGCAGTCACTCACCAGCCATTGAACGGCCACTCACGGTGGCTCACAGCAGCCCACTACAGTCCCATTGCAGCCTACACCATCGCCAGCGACTCATGGCAACCTAGCTCCAGGTCGAGCTATTGTTCATCATCTTAGCTATAGAGGATGCAGCGTCACTGGCCCTCATGTGGGATCTGAACCGGGGTCTTGCTGCTCAGAGCTGGTGTCCCAAGACAACTCCTAACCAATGCGCCACTCGACCGGCCCTTTGCTCACTTTTTAATTGGTTTGACTTTTTTATTGTTGAGTTGTAAGAGTTTTTAAAATATATATTCTGGATACTAGAGCCTTATCAAATATGAATTGCAAATATTTTCTCCCATTCTTTGGGTTGTCTTTTAACTTTCTTGATGGTGTCCTTTAATGCACAAGAGCTTTTTATTTTAATGAAGTCTGACATCTATTTTTCTTTTCTATTTCTTACATAATTTTTGCACATGTTTGGGTATCATATCTAATAATTCAAGCCAAATCCAAGAAATAGAAATTTGCTCCTACGTTTTCCTCTAGGAGTTCTATATCTTTAGCACTTACATTTTTGCATTAATTTTTGTATATGCTGTGAGGCAAGTGTCCAACTTATTCTTCTGCATATGGATTTTCAGTTGTCGCAGCACCATTTGTTAAAAAGACTATTCTTGTCCCATTGACTGGTGTTGGCACCCTTGTTGAAAATCAATTACCCATAAAAGTGAAGGTTTATTTCTAGACCCCAATTCTATTCCATTGACCTCTACATCTATCTTTATGGCAATACCACAGTGTTTTGATTACTGTGGCTTTGTAATAAGTTTTGAAGTTCAGAATTGTGAGTCCTTCAACTTTGGTATTTTCCAGATGATTTTGGCTATCCTGGGTCCCTTGCTATTTCATATAAATTTTAGGATCAGCTTTTCCATTTCTTCAAAATACACAGTTGAAATTTTGGTAGGGATTGCATTGAATCTGTAAATTTGGGGAATATTGCCATTTTAACAATACTAAGTCTTCCAATCCATGAACACAGCATGTCCTTCCATTTATTCCGGCTTTCTTTCATTTCTTTCAACAGTGGTTTATAGTTTCAGTGTACACTTCTTGCACTTCCTCAGTTAAGTTTATTCTTAAGTATTTTATTATTTTTGATATTACAAATAAACTTGTTTTCTTAATTTTGTTTTCAGATTGTTCATTGCTAGAGTATAGAAATACAACTGATTTTTGTATGTGATCTTGTGTCCTGCAACTTTGCTAGATTCTTTTTTAGCTCTAATAGTTTTTTAATAGATTGTTTAGGGTTTTCTATATATAAAATTTTGTCATCAGTGAATAAAAATAGTTTTACTTCTTCCTTTTCAATTTGGATGTCATTTTTTTTCTTGTCTAATTGCCCTGGCTAGAACTTCTAGTATAATATTGAATAGAAGTGGTGAAAGCAAATATCCTTGTCTTGTTCCTGATTATAGGGAGAAAACTTTAAGTATAATGTCAGCTGTGGGTTTTTCTTACAGATGCCCTTTATCAGGTTGAGGGCGTTTCTTTCTGTTCCTGATTTGTGGAATGTTATTTTCATGAAAGAATGTTGAAATTTGTTAAATGCTTTTTCTGCATCTATTGAGATGATCGTGTGATTTCCCCCCTTTCGTTCTCATATTATTTATGAGTCAGAGTATTACACTGACTGATTTTCATATATTGAATTACCCTTACATTTCTGGAATAAATCCCACTCTGTCATGGTGTATAACCCTTTTAACGTGATGCTGGATTTATTTTGCTAGTATTTTGTTGGGAATTTTACATCTACATATATTCATAAGAGATATTGGTGTGTAGTAGTTGTGTGTGTGTGTGTGTGTGTGTGTGTGTGTGTGTGTGTATTTCTTTCTCTGGCTTTGCTATCGTGGTACTACCAGCCTCACACAATGAGTTAGGAAATATTATCTCCTCTTCCATTTTTTGGAAGAGGTTGAGCAGAATTGGTGTTACAGCCTAAATGCTGATAAAGTTCACCAGTGAAGCCATCTGGTCCTGGGCTTTTCTTTATTGGAAGTTTCTAGATAACTGATTCAGTCTCTTATTTGCTATGAAGTCTGTTCAAATTTTCTTTAGTCAGTATTAGTAGTTTGTGTGTTTTAAGAAATTTGTCCATTTCATCCAGGGTATCTAATTTGTTGGTGTACAGTTGTTCATAGTATTCTTTTATAAACATTTTTATTTCTGTTAGATTGAAAGTAATGTCTTCATTTTCATTCTTGATCTTATTAAGTCTTCTCTCTTTTTTGCTTGGATGTTCTATCTAATGGTCTGTCAGTTTTGTTAATCTTTTCAAAGGACCAACTTTCGGGTTTACTGATGCTTTCTATTATTTTTCTCTTTTTTGTTTATCTCTGCTTTAATCTTGTTTCCTTCCTTCTAATTGTTTTGGGTGTAGTTTGTTCTTTTTCTAGTTCCTTAAGGTGGAATATTGAGTTGTGTTTTAAGGTCTTTCTTCTTTTATTTTATTTTTTTTAAAGATTTTTATTGGGGAATTGTGGGAAAGGGAACAGACAAGTTGCTGTCGTTTTTTGTTCTTCAATCTAGTTGTGGAGGACGTTGCTTCACTGGCCCAAGTTGGCACCATCATTGCGCTCTTCCCGGGCGAGGCAGATCAGTCACCGGCTTCTGGACGGCAGCTCACTGCGGCTGCTGGCCGCTCACGCTGGCTGCTCACGCTGGCTGCTGGCTACACACGGTAGCCCATGGCAACCCACTGCCACAGGGGCTGCAGCCTACGCCGTCGCCGGCAACTCACAGCAGCCCAGCTCCAGGTTGAGCTGTTGTTCAGCATCTTAGCTGTAGAGAGCAGTGTCACTAGCCCTCATATGTGGGATCCGAACCGGGGCCCTCTGGCGTCTCAAGCCAGTTCTTAACTATCGCGCCACTCGGCCGGCCCTCTTTCTTATTTTTTAATGTAGATGTTTACATGTATAAATTTTCCGCTGAGCACTGCTTTTGCTGCATCTCATAAGTTTTGGTATGTTGTGTTTTTGTTTTCATTCATCTCAAAGTATTTTCTAAATTCTTCCTTGAATCATAGGTTATTTAAGAGTGTGTTGTTTAATTTCCACATATTTGTAAATTTTCCAGATTCTATTTTTATTGATTTCTAATTTTATTCCATTGTTGTCAGAGACAATGCTTTGTATGATTTCAATATTATTAACTTCATAGAGAATTGTTTCATGGGCTAACATATGTTCTATATTGAAGAATATTCCATGTGCACTTGGAAAAAATGTGTGTTCTGCTGTTGTTGGCTAAATTGTTCTATATATGAATGTTAGAATTAGATTTACAGTAAATTATATTTACAAATTTATAATATTCAAATATTAAAGTCATATTTCCTTTTTTATTTTTGCCTAGTTCTTCTATTGATTATTGAAAGTGAGGTGTTGAAGTTTCTAATTATTATTATTGAACTCTGTTTCTCCCTTCAATTCTGTCAGTTTTTGCTTTATACATTTTAGAACTGTTGCTAGTTACATGTATGTTTGTAATTGTTGTATTTTCTTCATGAACTGACCCTTTTATCATTATGTAATGTCCTTCATTGTCTCATATAACAATTTTTGCCTTAAAGCGCATTTTATCTGATATTAGAATAGCCATTCCAGCTTTCTTTTCTTTTTTTTTTTTAAGATTTTTATTGGGGAATTGGGGGGATGGGAACAGTGCTGGAGAATTGGGGGAAGGGGAACAGACAAGTTGCTGTCCTTTTGTTCTTGAGTCTAGTTGTGAAGGACATTGCTTCACTGGCCCAAGTTGGCATCATCATTGTGCTCTTCCCAGGTGAGGCAGATCAGTCGCCAGCTTCTGGCCCGGCTGCTGGCTGCTGGCTACACATGGTAGCACATGGCAACCCACTGCCACAGGGGCTGCAGCCTATGCCATCGCCAGCAACTCACAGCAGCCCAGCTCCAGGTTGAGCTGTTGTTCAGCATCTTAGCTGTGGAGGGCAGTGTCACTGGCCCTCGTATTTGGGATCTGAACCGGCGCCCTCTGGCATCCCAAGCCGGTTCTTAACCAATGCACCACTCGGCTGGCCCATTCCAGCTTTCTTTTGGTACTGCCTGCTCTCTTTTGGTTACTGAAATATCTTTATTTATTTGTGACTTGAATCTAAAGCACATCTCTTGTAGACAGCATAACACTGGGTCCAATTTTTATTTTTTAATTGGGGAACAGTGTGTTTTTCCAGGACCCATCAGCTCCAAGTCAAGTAGTTGTTTCAATCTAGTTGTGGAGGGAGCAGCTCAGCGCCCATGTGAAAATTGAACTAGCAACCTTAGTGTTGTGAGCACTGCTCTCTAACCAACTGAGCTAACTGCCCCCACCCCGATAAAATTTTTTATCCATTCTGCCAATCTCTGCCTTAAACTTAAGAATTTAATCCATTTATATTTAATGTAACAACCTATAGAAAAGGATTTACTTTTGTGATTTGTCCATTTATCTATATATATTTCTCATTCCTCATTCAGTACTCCATTATTGCCTTCTTTTGTTTTAGATAGTTTCTAGTATACCATTTTCCCCTTCTCAATTCTTTTACTATATATGTTTTAGTTATTTTCTTAGTGGTTGTCCTGGGGATTACAATGAGCATCTTAATTTAAAACAAAAGAATTTAAATTAATACCAATTTGTTTTCATTAGTAAATGAAAACTTTGTTCATATATACCTCTTCTCCCCTTATTGTCTCAAATTACATTTTTACACGTCGTGTGCCCATCAACATAGATTTATAATTATTCTATGTAGTTGTCTTTTAACAAATAGACTAAAAAGAGAAGTTATAACCAAAACTGAGTTTTACATTTAGCTATATAGTTACCTTTACCAGTGTTCTTTATATCTTTGTATAGAATTGAGTTACTGTCTAGTGTGCTTTTATTTCAGCCTGAAGACTCTTTTTAGTATTTCTTGTATGGAAAGGTCTACTAGGAACAATCTCTTTGTTTATCTGGGAAAGTTTTAATTTCTCCTTTACTTATTTCTTTTTGGGATAAAAACATGTAACACAAATTCACCATCTTAACAATTATTAAGTATACTTAAAAGATGTTAACAATATGCACATTGTTGTACAATAGGTCTCCAGAACTTTTTCATCTTATATGACTGAAACTATATCCATTGAACAATTGTTATTCCCCATTTCCTCCTCCCTGGAAATCACTATTCTGCCTTCTGTTTCTATGAGTTTGATTACTTTAGATATCTCATATTAGTGGAATCATGCAGTATTTGTCTTTTTGTGATTGGATTATTTCATTTAGCATAATGTCTTCAAGATTTATCCATGTTGTATATGATAAGATTTCCTTCTTTTTAAAGGCTGAAGAATAATCCATGGCATATATTTACCATGTTTTCTTTATAAGTTTATCTGTTGATGGACATTTAGGTTGCTTTCACATCTTGGTTATTGTGAATAATGCTCCCATAAACATATCGCCTTCATTTTTGAAGGATTATTTATTATGCTGAATATTGAATTCTTGGTTGACAGGTTTTTCTTTGTTTCTTTTTGCTTTTGTTTTTTTTTTCTTTTAGCAATTTAAAATTCCACACCCCCTGGCCTCCATGGTTTCTGATGAGATATCAGTTATTAATCTTGTTGATGATTTCTTTCCACATGACAAGTCACTTCTCTCTTGCTGCCTTCATGATTCTCTTTGTCTTTGACTTTTGACAGTTTGATTATAATGTATCTTGGTGTGTATCTCTCGTTGACTTTATCCTGCTTGAAGTTTATTGAGCTTTTTGGATATGAAGATTCACATATTTCATCAAATCTAGGAGGTTTTCAGCCATTATTTCTTCAAATGTCTTTCTGGCTCTTTCTCGTCTCTCCTTTTGGGACTCCTATTATGTGTATGTTGGTACACTTAATGGTGTCTCACAAGTCTCTGAGACTTAATTTTTCTTCATTCTATTTTTAGTTTTGCACCTCAGATCTATAATCTCAATTAACCTATCCTTATGTTCACTGATTCTTTCTTTTGCCTGTTTAAATGTGCTGTTGAACCGCTCAAGTGATTTTTTGTTTTTTAGTTTCAGTTTTTGCACTTTTAACTACAGAATTTCTATGTGGTTTGTTTTTTGAAAAATAAATTTCTATCTCTTTTTGATATTCTTTATTTGATGAGACTTTTTAATCCTAGTTTTCTTCTTTGTACAAAGTACATTTTGAATATTACAATGTGGCAACTCCAGGAATCATAATCTGCTCTCCCCAGGATTTGTTGTTGCTTTTTGCTGTAGTTGTTGTTTGTTTATTGAGTTTTCTGAACAAATTTTGTAAACTCATTTTAGGGGTTTTGTGGAGCCACTGAAGCTTCTCTTTTATTAGCTTAGTGGTCACCTAATAATTTGACAAAGATTTCCTTAAATGCCTGGAATAACAATAAAAGAAAACCTCCCAGTTTGCCAAGGGTCTCCATGTGCATGTTAGGTAGCACCTTCATCACTCAGACAGTTAACAACTCTGCCTTAGCCTTCACTGCCTGCTTGAGCAGAGCCTGAAAGCCAACTAGAGGTGAGAGCTCAATGTCTTCTCAGGTCTCTTTTGAGCATGCACCAGCTCTGGACATATGAGGTCTGACAATTAAGTTTGTGAACTCATGCTAGAAAAAGTGCTACATACCTCATTGCTGAATATCACTATGGTTACCTTCGAAGTACTCCCCTTAGGAATCTATGCACCAGTGCCAGTGCCTAGTCCCACTTCAAAGCAATTTTAGAGCTCTTTTTCTGGAATAGCCATCAGAGCTGTCATTGTATTACTCTTCATGTCCTGAATGTCATCGAAATGTCTTCTATTTAATATTTCCTTTATCGTCAGGTAAAAAAGAAGTCATTGGGGGCCAGATTAGGTGAGCAGAGAGGGTGGGTTGTTTTTTTCTTTTCTTACTGGCTAAAAACTCTCTCACAGACAGTGTTGTGTGAGCTGGTGCATTGTCGTGATCCAAGAGCCATCAATTGTCGGCAAAATGTTCAGGTCAATTTCATCTAACTTTTTTAGACAGCCTTTTCAACACTTCCGGATAGTAAACTTGGTTAACTGTTTGTTCAGTTAGTACATTCATAATAAATAATCACTCTGATATAAAAAATGGTTAGCAACATTGTTGCAACAAGTTCGTAAACTTTATTGTCAGATCTCTTATGTCTGACCTTCTAAATTCTCAGGAATACATGGGAGCTTTTTAAAGGTCTTATTCCCCAAAGCATCTCATTTCCCAGTCTTTCTTCCCAAACTTTTTAATTTTTCTATTGCTTGCCCCAATTGTTACCTTTGCCCTAGGCAACTGTGGTTAATACATTTGCCTTTTAATATTTATTTTTTCAAACACCCCTCTCTTATCCTGCTGACCCATCTCCCAACCCGTTAGCTGCCTCAGCCTTGGGAGATACCCAAGTTAGGTGAAATAAAGGCAAATCCTTTGATGTGGTCTTTCAGGAAACCACCAAATAAGTGCAACATAAACCATCACAATTCTTTGAGAGTAAGCTCTGTTCTGATCCTTCTGATACTAGGAACCTATGCCTAGAATGCAAGCTGTTGTCTTAAAGGCTGTTGCTAAACCAAGGAGTGGGAGATGGCGGATGGGCAGTGAGTAAATTAAAATGTCACAGTGCTCTCTTACTCTGGAATATAAAGTTCTTTTTAATTAAAGTATAGTTTATATACAATATTATATTAGTTTCAGATATACAGCATAGTGATTTGACATTTATATATCTTACAAAGTGATCACCCCTCAGCTGTTTTATTTCTTGATTAAGCATTTCCTTATTGTTGTAAACTTTTCATTAGCTTCTAGAGTGCTCATAAAGTTACTTTTGGCAGCTTTTGCCCATTTATTTAGTGCTTTTGTAGAGGAACAGAGTTTTGGACTTTCCTACTTTGCTATTTTCACTGATATCACTGATTTAGATTTCTGAAATTCGTTTAAGGACTGTCTACCTCCAAGGTTATAAATATATTTCCCTGAACTTTCTCTCCCTCCCCCCAGAGTTATTGAGAGATAAGTGACACATATCACTGTATAAATTTAAGGTGTATAGCATAATAGTTTGATTTACTTATATTGTGAAATGATTACTGCAATGTTTAGATAGTATCCATTATATCACATAGATAACAATAAAAATTGTGATGAGAATTCTTAGGATTAACTCACTTAACAGCTTTCATATATATCACACAACAGTGTTAATTGTAGTCATGTGCATTACATCCCTAGTACTTACAACTGGAAGTTTGTATCTTTTGACCATCTTCCTCTAATTTCCCCTTCCCACACTCCCTGCCTCTGGTAAACACAAATCTGATCTCTTTTTGTATGAGTTTAGATTTTTTTTAGATTCTACATATGAGATCATACAGTTTTTGTCTTTCTCTGTCTGACTTATTTCTCTTAGCACAATGCCATCTATATTGTCACAAATGGCATGATTTTCTCATTTTTTTATGGCTCAATAATATTCCTTGGTATATAACACAATTTTTTTAATCCATTAATTGACAGAGAAATACTTAACGTTGTTCCCTTGTCCTGACTATTGTAAATATTATAATGTTGCTATGAACGTGAGGGTGCAGATTTCTTTTCAAGTTAATGTTTTTGTGTGCTTTGGCTATATCCCAGAAGCAGAATTGCTGGATCACGGGGTAGTTCTATTTTTAATTTTTTTAGTATCCTTCATGCTCTTTATCATAGTAGCTGTACCACTTTACACTCCCACCAACAATACACAAAGGTTTCCTTTTTGATGACGGCATTTTAACAGGTGTGAGGTGCTATCTCATTGTGGTTTTGATTTGCATTTCCCTAGTGATAAGTGATGTTAAACATCTTTTCATGTCCTCTTGGCCATTTGTATATGTTCTTTGGAAAAAATATCTATTTGCCCATTTTTAAATTGGATTATTTGCCTTAAATTTTCTTTTATTCTTTGAAAGATATGTGTGTGTTTTTTAACACATGGGTCTGTAGTTCATCAAAAATTACTTTTATGAACAATGTGAGAAAAAGATTGTAGTAGGCTAAACAGTGGTTCCCTAAAAACCAGCGAATGTTACTTTGGATGGCAAAACAAACTTTGCAGATGTGATTAAATTAAGAATTTTGAAATGGGAAGATTATCCTGTATTATCTGGGTGGCTCTGATGTAATCCCAAAAGTCCTTACAAAAGGAGGCAGAATATCAGAATGGGGTAGCAGTAGATGTGACAGTGGAAGCAAGAGGTTGGAGTGCTACAAGGAATGGGACACAAGCAGGCAATGCAGGCCGCCTCTGGAGACTTTAAAAAAGGAAAGGATGTATTCTTCCATGAATTTTCCAGAAGAAATGCAACCCTGCTGGTATCTTGATTTTAGACTTCTGACCTCGAGAACTGCAAGAGAATACATTTGCATTGTTTTAAGCCACTAAGGTTGTGGTAATGTGTTAAGCAGCAATAGACAACGAATATAGGTTTATCAGTTTAAATTTTTGTCAAAGGCATATCCAATTATATACCCAATGACAAGTACTGAAAATGTATCCTTTTCCTTCTGATTGGAAATGCAGGGATGGCAGGTGGGTGGAAGACTTGTGTAAGAGTAAAGTAAACTGAATTATGTTTTTAAAAGATCCTTATGGCTGCTGTCTTAACAATAGTCTATGTGGGAAGGTGGAGTGAGAAACACGGGGAGATAAGTGAGGAGGCTGTTAACTAATCTAGTTGAGAGCTATGGTGGCTTGGACCAGAGTAGTAGAAGTGGCAGTGATCAGAAATGGTCAGACTCAAGTTATATTTCAAAGCTAGAAAAAATAGGATTTCCGGAGGGACTGGATGTGAGGTAGGAGAAAAAGAGGAATCCAGTGTGAATGTTTGGTCTGAGCAACTGAAAGAATGTAGTTGTCATTTATTAAAATAAGAAAAACCATGCCTCCAAACTGCCCCCTACCTTGAGAAAACTTTTTGGCCCAAATACTGGGGAAATTCCATAAAATTTGAAGCATGTTCCTTACAGCTTTATAAACACTAAATGTGTCTCCGCAGGAGTTCTGTAATTTTTAGTAGATGCTCAAATAATTGTTGGATTTGGTTTTTACTTTAAAATAATAAAATAAGAAAAACTATGAGAAGCAGGTTTGGGGGAAGAAAGGCACTATTGGACATGTATGCTCTCTAAGTGGAGTTACCAAGGAGAGGATGGAAAAGCTATTGACTTGGGAGGAGAGTTAGAGGTCAGGTCTAGAGATAAGAATTTTGGGGGTCATCAGCATGTATATACCATTTAAAGTGATGAGACTGGATGAAACAATCTGGGTAGGGAAGGTAGACAGAGAAGAGGGCTGGGCATTAAGCCTTGATAGACTCCAATAAATGTCGAGGAAGAGTAATCAACACTGAAGCCTCTGAGAAAGTGTTCTGAGGTAGAAGGGAAGCCAAAGGAATATGGAAGCCAAATAAAGTATTTAAGAAAAAGGAAGTGGTCAACTCTGTCAACACTGCTGAGAGGTTAACAAGATGAAACAGAAATAACCATTGGGTTCGGAAACAAAGGTTGGTAAATTTGCCAAAGTTGTTGGGACGAAGCCTGATTGGTATGGATTTAAGAGGCAATAAGAGAATAGGAAATAAAATAGAGAATAGACAACTTTTTTGAGGAGTCTTGCCATAAAGTGGAACTGAGAAATAAAGCAGCATTTGCAAGGGGAAGTGGGCTCACAAAGCATTTTTTGAAAGATAGGACATGCCAAGGTATATGGCCCTGAGCATTCTCTAGTGATCTAACCCAACATCATATCCCTCATCCACTCTGCAACCTCCCTATTCTACTCTGCTGTTTGGAATTCTTGGTCATAAGCAAAATGTCCTACTCCCTCAACCTGTTCTCTGAAACTTTGCCCATTTATGTGGATCAGACTCAGGTACACCAAGTTGGGCTGGGAGCAGAGCAGGACAAATCCCCACCACAAATATTCCCTGCTCCTTCTCCTTAATGGGAATTTATTATTAGACACTTTCTGGTTTCACTGATGCCCCTCCCAGGGATTCTCAAATTGTAATCACTTCTGGCCTTTGTTGATGATGCAAATACCTTGCTTCTACCCCAGACCTACAGATCAGTACCTCTCTAAGCACACACAAGTTTGAAAACTACTGCTAGTTCTGTCTCATTTGCTGGTTTTTCTTTCTTCTTTAGCTCTGCACCGAGGCTCTAATACCTGCCTCTGGTATTCCTGACTATGTGAGAACCATCTTATACATAATACCCTATCTCAACCTCAGATATGACTATTATTCACCATTTGGCCCTAGAATCTTTGGTAGCATATAAAGGATGCTCTATCCTTAGCCTCACAGTCCAGGGAATCAGTAGCCCTAAACCCATTTGAGTTACCTGGGGAGGCAGCCAGATAAAATGCTTTACAGTTGGATATTCAAACAAAGGTGTGATAGTACTAGAGAAATTAAGTTAAATCTGCCACTTAAATTTTGAATATGTAAAAAATGTCATAGTGGTGTCAACCAAGAAAAGAGTCATTTCTTAAGGTAAGAAAGACACAAATATTTGTGAAATGGCAGAATTACAAAGAAACTTTAAGACAGAATTAGAGGTCTTCAAGTATTTAACAAGTATGAACATAAGGGCCAAAAAGTTATTTCCATAAGCAACGTGTAACTTACATAGTCATTATCTGAAATGATGCAAGAGAAAAATAGAGTTAAGAACCAAATAGGTCAAAATTTAAATTTTATCTCTGTCTCCTATCCACTGGGTGATCCACCTTAAGCAGCACGTTACTCAACTCTAAATTTCATTTTTATCTCATCTGTAAAGTAGAGATAATGGTACTTCCTACAATGAGCTGCTGTGTGGATTGAATAAAAAGTATTATGTATAGTGCCTAGAACACAGTATATATTCAATAAATGGTAGGTTTTCCCACCCCATGCTCCCATGGGAATCTCAGGCTTAAATATGGGCAACTTGATAAAATTTTACTTGGGGACCTGGTTTTTAACTTGTGTATTGAGCATAAGCGTTAAGCTTACTAAGTTCTATGAGGTCTGACAATTAAGTTCTCAAAAACTTGTTGCAATGATGTTGCTGACCTTATTTTGATATCAGAGGGATTATTCATTATGAATTTGTACCAACTGGACAGTTAACCAAGTTTACTATTTGGAAGTGCTGAAAAGGCTATGTGAAAAAGTTAGACAACCTGAACTTTTCGGCAACAATTCGTGGCTCTTGCATCATGACAATGCACCAGCTCACAGGGCACTGTCTGTGAGGGAGTTTTTAGCCAGTAAACAAATAACTGTATTAGAACACCCTCCTTACTCACCTGATCTGGCCCCCAATGACTTCTTTCTTTACCCAAAGATAAAAGAAATATTGAAACGAAGGCATTTTGATGACATTCAGGACATCGGGGTAATATGACGACAGCTCCAATGGCCATTCCAGAAAGAGTTCCAAAATTGCTTTGAAGGGTGGACTAGGTGCTAGTGTCGGTGCATAGCTTCCCAAGGGGAGTACTTCAAAGATGACCGTAGTGATATTCAGCAATGAGGAATGTAGCACTTTTTCTAGGATGAGTTCATGAACCTAATTGTCTGACCTTGTATACTAAGAAGTAAAGCAATTTGGTGATTTGGAGAGGACCCCCAGATTAGGTAAAACAACAGTGCTCACAAGCCCGGTCTATAGCACTATAAGGCACAAGCCCTCTCCCCCCTGCCCCAGAGGCCCTATGCCAATTCTGCGTTATTCTCTGTGTCTGCTCCAGGCTCCTTATTGTGGTTGTGCCTTACTTGGGATGATGTTGAATACCGGAGAGAGCCATTAAGGTATTTTCCATGTCCCCAGCCCCATCCATGACCCATGCTGACCTAGTAACCCTGTTTTGTATTATGTGACCACCTCATTCCATAGCCCATGGCCACAGCTGATTCACTTAGTGAGCTGACTGACGAACAACTAATACATAGGCTGGCCTATGTACTGTACAGTGGTATGGCATGCAATGCTGTGCCTTAACCAAGGTAGGGGATTGCTTACTAAATACTGAACCTTATGAAAAATGTAGATGTCTGAAAAATTTAAATTTATATATTGCAAGCATTTTCTCTGTCATCCAGGATGGAAAACAGCTTGCTTTTGGGAGCAGACCCTCCCAGTGTTCTGGGAAGTATTGTTTTTGCATGACTCTTTAGTTATACGGATATGTCAGGTATCTATTAAGTTTTCTTGGGAAATTCAATGAAAATACCCAAATAGAGAAGATTTACATTGAAAAATTGAGTGTCCTATTTAGAAATGTAAATTGGTATATCTTTTAGCAGAACCATGTTCCTGAAAATGATACTAAAGTCATTCTTCCCTTATCTGGTATTAGAATAGCCAATACCTAAAAATCAATACCTGTTTTGGAGAAATGGATGTGATTTTGTCCAAGTAAATAAAAATAGGAAAATAAAACTGGAGATAAACCACAGTTACCGAAAATGAACTTGACTGGTTGTAAGCCTATATGCAATATTATTAAAACCTAAATTGTTCATATTTTGGAAAACGTACTGCCCATTATTTTCAGAGGAACCCTCTAGTGACAGCCTAAGGTAAGGAAGGACAACCGCAAGGAAAGCAGATGAAAGGAAAATGTGCTTCCGCCTTCAATCATTCTGAAAAAAGGTAAAATCGGGAGCCTAAAATGAGGGCTCTGTGAGAAAGATAAAGCAATTTCCTCTCACTGAGCCTTGGGAATTTGAGAAATGGACTTTAGAGAGGAGACATTTGCTCAAGGGTACTCTAGCAAGAATTAGGCTGGCCCTCACATGCAGGTACGATAAGGCATAGTTTCCAAACACTACGCTGAGTCAGGGACCAGCACTGGGGTGAGGCAAGCAAGGTCCCCAGGGTGCAACCTTTCAGGAAGTGCTCCGCAGACTTGTGCAAATGCACGGCTGGCATCACAGAGTGAGTACCCTCTGAAATTTTACACCCTGGGTGCCTTGCTTGTGTCACCTTGGTTGTGCACCTGTGTGGCATTCTGAATTATTGGAGAATGAGCCGTGGCACACAGATTCTCACTTACAGGAGTTGCACTGCAGAATTCTGGAAGACTCAGTAAGTTAAAGATGAGAGCAGAGGCTCACAAGTGGGATCTCCGAGGGGATCAGAAAATGCCACCCCCAAATATAATGCTTTGACATGTTATTTGGAGCTGAAGTCACCTGAGAAACAGCAGATGTAAGATGGACCCTCTGACCTCCCTCTTTCTGCCTGAAAACAGATCCTAAAATTTCCCATGAGAAAGATGTGCTACCAATACCAGGAAGAGAACATCCTTATTACAGAGGCTGGGAGTCAATGCCAAAATGGCTCTGTACAAGCAAACCCACTAAAACAACTTCTATTTTCCATTAGTTTCTCCCCTATATTTTCTAGTCACTTCCTCACAATTTACCATTACTAGAAGCTTAAGCTCTTTTCCTTTGTCTTGTCACTTCTCCACAAATTTATTATTCTTTGTGTTAAAAACACAAAGCAATTAAAAACTGCATCTTCAGGTCTTCAGTTTTGCTATGAAGGCTCCAAGTGCACCTAAAAATATTAAATAAAATTTGTATACTTTTCTCCTGTTACTATGCCTTATGTCAGTTTAATTCTCAGGCCCAGCCACTGAGCTTAAGAGGATAGAAGACAAGTTTTTTCTCCCTACAGTGGCCGTGAGTATGCTGAGGAGAAGGACTGAAAGGTTGAGTATACAGAAGCTGGGAGCTGGAGAAAAGATAAAGGTCAGGAAGTCAACTGGTAGCCAGGAGAGAAACAGATGCAGAGAGTGGCAGTTAGGCAGAGAGTAGTCCATCACGTCACACTCAAGACACACAGTTCTTGAATTTCTACTGTTGAGGACCCTAGAACTCTTTTGGATTCCACGTGACCACCCAGTCCCATGAGATCCAGCCCTACTATGGTTCCTGCCATTCATAAGTGAATCTTTCTGTGGCAAGCTGCAGAAAATGGCTCTAACTTAAGAAGGGAATATATGCAAAAGGCATTAGGGATATAATCAAACAGAAGTTGGGAGAGTCCGGTCTGAGAACGGGTGGGAACTAAGACAGCCCTGGGGACAACAGCAGTCTCTGTGGCAGGAATGATTTGGTCAGGACGCTGTTATACAAGAAGGAAAACTTAATCACTGGCAGCTCTGTCCTGTGCTAAAGATGCAAATTCCAGGGAGGGACTATACAATGCCCTAGCTTGGGTCAAGGGCTTGTCCTTCTAGCTTGGGTCACAAACCAAGTCCCAAATAATAGCTCTGGCAAATTAACCAACGTGGAAGGGGCAATGGGGAAAAAAAGGAAATTGGGGTGCTAAGAAAGGGAAAAAGATGAATATTCATAAGCCACACCAAGAACTGTCCACTACCCTGCAGCATGGCGTTTTGTCCTTCCTGAGCTCCCACAGGCCTTCCCGAGTACCTGAGATTCCTGTCTTGGGTTCCTGTGAGCACCATGACTCCGGCCATCCCATAACTGTTACTTGAGTGATTCTCTGTCCCTTGCAACCATTAACAGCTGAGGCAAACAGCTGAGGAAAAGGGTGCTGTTCTATTTTTTTTTTTTTGGTCTATCTCCTACAGAAATTATTAAAACCTCTCAAAAAGATTTCAGTCTTCTCCTTCAGGGAGTGTTTAGCGCTACTGGATTCTCTTGTCTTTTCTGTCAGCTTTCTCTTGTGACATTTTCCACGTGGGAAGGAAAAGGGTCATAATATTATAGTATTTCTTTTTTCAGTTAATGCTTTAGCCTGGTATGGTTCAGCGATCAGCCCAAACACAGGCAAAACTGGGTCTGCACATTCCCTTGTTCTTTCTTTTTGAGATATAATTCACATGCCATAAAACTCACCCTTTTAAAGAATGCAATTCAGTGGTTGTTGTATACTTATAAACTTGTGCAATTATCACTACTATTTAATTCCAGAACATTTTTATCATTTACTCCCCATTCTCCCCTTCCCTCAACCCTGACAGCTACTAATCCATTTTCTATCTTTATAAATTTGCTTATTCTGGACATTTCATATGTATGGAATCATATAATATGTGGCATTGTGTGTCTGGCTTCCTTCACTTAGCATAATGTTTTCAAGATTCACTCATGTTGTAACATGTATCAGTTCTTTACTTCTTTTTATGGCTAAGTAATATGCTATTGTATGGATACATCACAATTTATAACTTCATAATTGATAGATATTTGGGTTGTTTCCACTTTGGGGCCATTATGAATAATGCTGCTAGTAAATATCATGTACAATTTTTTGTGTCAACATGTTTTCAGTTCTATTGGGTATAGACCTAGGAATGTAATTACTGGGTCATATGGTAATTCTACATATAACCTTTGAGAAACTGACAAATTGTTACCCAGAGAGACTGCACCATATGCAAAACATGAGGGTTCCACTCCACATTTTCAAAAACACTTGTTCATCATTTTGATTTTAAGCATTCTAGTGGGTGTGAAAAGATCTCTCATTGTGGTTTAGATTTGCATTTCCCTACTGGCTGATGATGTTGAGCATCTTTTCATGTGTTTATTGGCCATTTGTGTAACTTCTCTGGAGAAATGTCTATTCAGATCCTTTCTCTATATTTTAATTGGGTTGTCTTTTTATTGTTTAGTTGAAAGTGCTCTTTATGTATTCTGGAAACTAGTCTCTTATCTGAAATATAATTTGCAAATATTTTCTCCCATTCTGTCATTTGTTATTTCACTTTCTTGACTTTGAAGCACGAATATTTTTAATTTTGATGCAGTCCAATCTATTTATTATTTGGTTTTGTGCTTTTGGTGGCATAGCTAAGAAATCACTGGCTAATCCAAGGTAACAAAAATCTCACAACCATGTTTTCTTCTAAAAGTTTTATAGTTTCAGCTCTTACATTTAGGTTTTTAATTTACTTTGAGTTAATTTTTGCGTATGGTAACTTAGGCGGATCCAAATTCATGTTTGCATATTAATCTAATTTTCCCAGCATCATTTGTTGAAAAGATTATTCTTTTCCCCAATGAATTATTTTGGTACCTTTGTTGAAAAATCAAACAACTGTAAGTGTAAGGGTGTATTTCTGGACTCTCAATTTTGATTCCATTAATCCATATTGCTATCTTTATGCCAGTACCACACTGTCTTGATAACTGTAGCTTTGTAGTAAGTCTTGAAATAAAGAATTGAAGAATTGTGTGTTCTCCAACTCTGATCTTTTTCAAGATTGCTTTTGCTACTCTGGGTCCCATGCTATCCCGTGTAAATTTTAAGATCAACTTATAAATTTCTGCAAAAGAAAAGCTGCTGGAATTTTGATAGAGAGTGTATGTAATCTATAGATCAATTTAGAGAGTATTGCCATCTTAACAATATTGTTTTCCAATCTATGAACATGGTTTTGCATTTAAGTCTTCTTTAATTTCTTTCAAAATTTTTAAGGAAATTTTTACTTCTAAGTATTGTATTTCTTTGATGCTACTGAAAATGGAGTTGTTTTCTTATTTTATTTCCTGGCTGTTATTTGTTGATGTACAGAAATGCAATTGATATTTGTATATTGATCTGGTATTCTTAAAATTTGGTGAATTAATTCATTTCTTAGTTTTGATGAAGTCCTTAGGATTTCCTACATACAAGATTATGTCATCTACAACTAGTAGTTTTACTTCTTCCTTTCCAATCTGATGTGTGTTCTCTCATTTCTCTCTCTCTCTCTCTCTCTCTCTCTCTCTCTCTCTCTCAATTGCCCTGATTAGAGTCTTTTAGCACAATGTTGACTAGAAGTGGCAAGAGCGAACATCCTTGTCTTGGTCTTGACCTTAAAGGAAAGCTCTAAATCTTCCCATTAAGCATGATATAAGCTGTGGTTTTTTAACAGATGCCTTTTATCAGATTGAGAAATGTTTTTCTATTCTTAGTTTATTGAATGTTTTTATCAGAAATATTGAGATGATGTGGTTTTTTAACTTTATTCTATTAATGTGGTATATTACATTGATTTTGTATGTTAAACCAACCTTGCATTCTTGAGATAAGTCCCACTTGGTCATGGTGTATAATTCTTTTTATATGCTGCTGGATTTGGTTTACAAATGCACAAATATGCAGCTATTATTTTCCTGAGGTGTTTTGTGACTATATTCACCAGGGATATTGGTCTGTAATTTTTTTTTTCTCCTTGTGATATCTGTCTGGTTTTGGTATCAGGATAATACTGGCTTCATAGAATGAGTTGGGAAGTGTTCTGTCCTTTTCTATTTTTTCAAAGAATTTGGAAAGGCCTTTAGTAATGCAATTAAGGCCAAGAAAATGAAAGACTGCTTTGTGCTGAATAATTCTACGTTCCAGGTTATAAGAATACAAAATTATTATAAGCAAACATAGACTCTTATGAACAAGGTACTAAATATTTAAAAGAAAAATCAAGCCAAGTTTTGTCCCAGATAAAATTCATCCCCACCTGAAGTTTCTAGAAATAATTTACTTAAGCTATATCATAAATTTATATTTAGATTAATGGTTAAGTTTGTGAAAATGGAAATATAGCATATTCTTTGAAAAGAATTCAAGCAACACAGAAATATATTAGTAAGTAAAAAAATAAAATTTTATCACCGAGAGATAATCATCAGAAATATTTAGTAAATACCATTTTAGACCATGCTCTATATCATAGCTATTTAATTCCATATTTAAATGTATTCATTGTTTACCACCAATTCTTTTACTTTACCTTCTCTATACTTAAATCTCTTGGATATATGGATTTTATTAATAAGTAGTTTGTTCTAGGACTTCTGGGTAACGTGATTCCTGAGTTCCTTTATACTTAAGAATGTAAATATGCTTCCTTATATGCAAACAACTTGGCTGTGTAACATTCTTGTCTCACATTTTAACTATCTAGATATTGTTGTTATCTTATGGCACTGACTATTGCTGTGGAAGAGTCAGAGGTTAATCTGATTTTCCCGTTACAGATGACCTTTTTTATGTGTGTGGATGACTGAAGAACATTCTCTAATCCTTGAAATTCAACCAAATTTGACATGCTTCATCTCAAGTCAATGATTGCTTTTTAAAAGTTTATTTCCAATTATAGCTGACATACACTATTGTATTAGTTTCAAGTGTAAAACATAGTGATTAGACATTTATATACCTTATGAAGTGATCACTCCGATAAGACTAGAATCCATCTGACATCAGGTCGATCATTTCATATCACTTTTTTCTAGAAAAAAATGGGTCCCTTAATTGTTAGATTCACTTTCTTTTAATACTTTTTTTCTATTGCAGTTTTTATTTAGGCTCACTCTTTTAGGGTCAAACAAGTCTTATGTTGGGTAATGTTTGTCCTCTGCAATAAATGCTTTAACCTTTGTTTTCTTATCCTTTACAATTGTAGTGATTAGCCAGGTTTTCTTTTGTGTTAGAAATCTCATTTCAGTGGTGTCCAGTCTGTTTCTTGCTATTCCACATTTGTTAGATGATAACTGGTATTATTTTGGTCCTTGAATTTTTTTCTTAACTCTGCAATTTCCCTTTCCATCTCCTATTGTTGTTTTATTTATAGTGTTCAAACTCTTAGTTTATTGAATTAATAGTCTTATTAAATTCTCCTTAGGTGTAAAGTACTCATGAATATTTTTATGCTGTTGCTTAGTACTGAATATGCATAGTATTTATTTTTTTCTTTGAATATACATAGTATTTAAATAGTTACAGATGTTTCTTCTTAAACATCTCACACTCCTCTAAACTTTCATCATTTCGATATTTTGCAGAGACAATTTTTAATGTAGCTCTCTATATCATGTTTTAATCCTATCGATTAGGATGCCTTGGACTACAAATAACAGAATCTTTAACAATGTTTAAACAATAAAGACATTCTATTACCTCATGCATCTACTATCTAGAGGTAGTCAGTTACAAGGTTGGTTCCTCAGTTTCACTATGTCATCAAGAATCTAGGCTTTTCCCATCTTTCTGCTCTGCTGTCCCTCAAAATCACAATATGGCTGCCATAGCACCAAGACTCAAGTCCATACACACTAATATCCCAGGCAGCAAAGAAGGGGAAAGGATTAAAATGGTTGTATCATTTTTTAGTCCTCTTTTTACAAAAAGGAAAATCTTCCTCAGGACCTCTCTTCCTTCCACCTCCAACCCTTAAAGAGTCTTTCCCTCCATTTTGCCAGAACTGGATCATATGCCCTCCCCCAAATAAGTCATTGATAAAGAAGAACTAGATTGTCATTAATGGTCTAAGACAGTGGTTCTCAACTGAGGGTGATTTTGCCTTCCAGGGGCCTTTTGACAATATTTAGAAAGATGTTTGGTTGTCACAACTTCAAACCAAAATCAAGGTTCTATTGGCAAGAAGGAAGGGGAGAATAGGAGTTGAATATATGCACTACCTAGCTAAACATCATTGTCTAAAGGGAGGAAACCCATTTTCTGCTAGAATATCTACCAATAATTTATTTTTCTTACCAAAGGGATTGTTAAACTAACCTTCCTTTGTCATACAAGGACAAAATAGAACTCAGAGAAAATGTAGAGGTCTCATCTACACAGAGAGAAATGCTTCAGAATCATGCAATGAGAAAAAAAGAAAAAGTAATTGGGGTATAACAAGTGAAAAATGCTTTTTCAGAGTATTAGAAGAATAAACCTATGAAAAACAAACTCATCAAAATAGCCCTTCAAGTGAACTTTGTAAATATCCTTAGGAATACAAATAAGGGTAAAGTAAAATAGAGAATAAATTAGAAAAAAGGACATCTGTGGTAGACAGAAAAATGAGTCCCCAAAGATACCCATGTTCCAATTCCTGTAATCTGTGAATGTTACTTTACATGTAAATGGGGTGTTTTTAGATATGATTAAGTTGTTATGAGATGGGAAGATTATTTTTTAATTATCCTGGTAGGCCCAATGTAATCCACAAAGGTTCTTATAAAAGGGAAGTAGGAAGGAAGAGTCAGAATAAGAAATGTGACAACAAAAGCAGAAGTTGAAATGATGCAAGAAAGACCATTAGCCAATGAATGCAAGTGGCCTCTCAAAACTAAAAAAGGCAAGGAAACAGACTGTTCCCTGGACCCTCCTCCGGAAGGAATGTAGCCCTGCTGACACCCAAGACTGTAAAATAACAAATTTGTGTTGTTTTAAGCCACTAACTTGCTTACAGCAGCAACAGGACATCCAAGTGCAGATTGAGATAGAATAAGAACAGCATGAGACACAGTGATAATCTAAAGGGCTTGGATAATGCAAAGGCAAGACGAATCAAAACTGGACCAGACAGAGGCAACACTAAGTTAAGAGTTTTCATTGTTCATAGTGAAAATGGAACTGGGCATTTCTATTAGAATTTCCTGTGTATTGATTACAGTTTTTTATACATAGTAGTAAGGATTCTCCAGAGAAACAGAACCAAGAGGAGATTATGTGTGTGTGTGTGTGTGTGTGTGTGTGTGTACGTGTGTGTGTGTATTTTTTTTAAAGAAATTGTCTCATGCAATGGGGGAGGGGGCAGGGCTGGCATATCTGAAATTTGTAGGACAGGCTGGCAGGCTGGCAATTCAGCTAAGAGTTAATGTTGCTGTCTTGAGAATTCTATAAGACAGCAGGCTGGAAACTCAGGTGGAGTTTCTATGTTGCAGTCTTGAGAATTCCTTCTTCTTCAGGAAACCTTAGTCTTTGCTGATTAAGACCTTCAACTGACTGAATGAGTCCCACTCATATTATGGAGAGTAATCTGCTTTACTCAAAGTCTACTGATTTAAATGTTAATTACATGTAAAAAATACCCTTACAGAACATCTAGATTGATGCTTTGACAAACAACTGGGAACCATAGCCTAGCCAATTTGACACATAAAATTAACCATTGCAGTGTACTACATATGTACATTTAATGCTATAGAATGCAGTCCATAATTTTCCTTTGTTGTGTTCATCAACTTGCCTTAGTGTTTAGATCAAGATTCTTAATGTGGAATCCATGGACCACAAAAGGGTTCTCCATTTTCAGGTGAGAGCAGAGGGTTCATGAAGCTTTTCCAATTATAGACAGCATTTTGACTGGATGTATGCTAATGCATTTTTCTGGGACAAAGGTCCATAGCTTTCACCATATCCTCAAAAGAGTCTAGAAGGGTCTGAGACTGGCCAAGAAAGGTTAAGGAACCACGATAGGCAGACATTTAAACTGAGCGAACCATTTTTGACATGTGAAGGCTGGGTTCTGATGTCTGAAAAAGCAGGACCATACAGACTGTTCTGAGACTTATTCATTATACATATACAAAGTCCTCACCAAAGTCCTTGCAAATAATAGACTGAATATACATCTCTGCTTTCCAGCAAGGTTTTTCATATCTTGCTCTGATATGGTATTATAAGGGAGATGAAACAGTTCCACAGTGCAGTCCAAAATAAGTCTTTCAGAAGCAATTTTTGGTCATTACAATTTTATGGATGAGTTATTTAGTTAAATGGCAGTGAAGTGAGCAGCAGTGAGGAGACTTCCAAAATCTTAGAAATGAAAAAGAATGCTGCCCTCTGAACCCTAAATGTATCAACTCAGCATATATGAGAAGCCAACAAAATGTCTCCTAGGCCCTCAGAATGGCTGTGTAGTTAAAGTGAATGAATCAATTACTAGGAGAAACTAGTATTTTAAAGCAGTTCAGACTACAAAGGGGCTGTGCAGGGGAATTTCTAGGGTGATGGAAATATTCTGTATGATACCGTAGTTATGGACAAATGACATGCATTTGTCAAAACCCATAGAATTATGCATCACAAAGAGTGAACTTTTTTGCATGCACAGTTAAAAAATATCAACCAGGATACCAGGATGTTCAGGGATCCCAGGATGGAATGCAGACAGTGACAAATGAATCTAATTGTATTTCAAACATACGATATCACTTCACTAAAGGAAGTAGGGAACACAGGAGCTGACCTAAATAACTTTGGAAAACCATGTTTTGACTGGAAACTTTAAGGCTAAAGACAAAAAGAACCATATACATACACTATAGTTGGTATGAGACAGCGTTTCTGAAACTGGGTATGCTCTGGTAGAATAAATAATTAAGTTTTAGATAATAGGAGCCAGATTTCTCACTGTCAGAGGATAAACTTAAAAATTAATCAAGAAGAGAAGGCTAGAATGAATCCTGTAGTGTTCTATTAGAGTTGGGGATGTCTGTATGAGCTCATGTTTTTTTAATATATATGCAGATAGATACAGAAACAAATATAGATATGTTTGTTTTCATGGGTTAGTATTTGTATGGACACATACAAACATACATACATATTTGCTAGTTCTGTTCACTGAGTGGGCCTGGAAGCAGTGGCACCTCAGTAGCAATGAGTTCTCCCAGCTTGGAAATCTTAGTTTCTAAATAAAATTCTCTAACAAAGGGCCACAGGAGGTAACCTGAAAGCGCTCTCAAAGCTGGAGAAAAATTTGGCCAAAGCTGGAACAATTTGAGCAAAGAAGCTATAACCCAAAGAATAAAATAAATATCCATGAGCCCATATTAATATAAATAAGCAATTGAATAAATAAGTAGATAGGTAAATGCTAGAGAAAGAACAAATTTGCCTTATGGAAGAATTCAAAACAGTATTTGAAAACACTCTGTGCTCCAGGAGGTAGAGCTTAATTCCCCTCTCCTTGAGTGTGGGCTGGACTTAGGGGCTTGCTTCCAAAGAACAGAGTATAGGGGGGAAAAAAAAGGAGAAAACTGGCAGGCACTACCTTAACCAAACAGGTAAGGTTAACATCACTGGTGATAAATCATGCTGATATCATATACCCCTGACAATATGTGAGGAAAAGGCAATTCACCTTTGTGGTAATTTCCCCCAAACTGGTAACTTTGGTGTAATCCTGAGAAAAACCCAAACTGAAGGATATTCTAAAAAATATCTGACCAGTATTCCTCAATACTGTGAAAGTCATGAAAAACAAGAAAAAACTGAGAAACTGTCAAAGACTGGACAGGATTAAGCAAATATGATGATGACTAAATGCAATGTGGGACATTGGGTTGGATCCTCGAATATAAAAAGGACATTAGTGAAAAAACTGGTAAAATCTTAATAAGGTCCATGATTAATAGTATGTCAATATCAATATTAACTTCGTAGTTTTGACAACTGTACCATGATTGTGAAAGATGTTATCACTCAGGGAAGCTGTGTGAAGGGCATATGGGAACTCTGGAAATACCTTTGCAACTTTTTAGTAAATCTAAAATTACTCCAGAAGCATAAGCAGGTTCAGAAAAGCAAATTCTGACAGACTGTCTAAGACAAGAAAAATGTTCTTCTGTGGGTCAGGGATATTTCCCCAGGTCTGAGCTGGCTGAAATATGCCTCACGTCTAACAGTCTCCTTTGAGTGGAATTCCCTGCTTACCCAACCACTTTGGATCACCAACTCAGCCTACGAGGAAGGGTCTGTGGTCCTGGGAAAAGGGATGCACTGAAGAGGGCCCATAAACACCCTGTCACTAGAAAGATACATCCCCTAATCACAAATCAATCAACTGGCATTCAGATCAATTGTACCAACCCCATCAAATTTAGTTTTGAATCTCTCAGAGAAGCTGCTCATTCCAAGGTACAAAGTCTATTTTCTGGACTAGCAAGCCTCAAATTCTGAACTTACAATCCAGTAGGTTCCCTCTCCAACTCCTACCCATCCCCACCCTGCTTTTATCCACATTGTTGTTCCAGCTCAATAGGCCTTCTGGCAGCCAGCAATCCTAGCAATGCCTCAGGTAACACCACACTTGCTCTTTACAATAAAAACTATCTGACACCTTGGCATCTCTTTTACTTTCTTGAATAATACGAACACCAGTTTCAAAACTGAGTTTCCCTCTGCCTCCTCGATGTTTTTATTAAGTGAAAGTTGTGGCTGTGTTTTAGGGCATAATAACAATAAGAACCCAGCCTCTAGCAGATTTTTACTGTTTTGAAAGAAAACTTGATTCTTTCCCTCCTGTACAACTAATTTTTTTTTAATCTGTGTGTACCTTCCCTGAGCTTTTCCTTATCATTCTGTGTAAAGGCCTGTGTAACCTGAATTGCCACTTTCCAGAGATGACGAGAGAAATACTCAAGTCATTTGTATTTCAAATAGTAGGTCATCCCCCTTTCTCAGTTTTTATAGTTTCTAAAACTTTGCCTTGAACCTCAAGTTATTCTGGCCAACATGACTCTAACCTGATTGTCAATAATATTTAGTAACTGTTGTATAACTGACAGCTTTTCTTTACCAAAGTTCACCAAACCCTATATTGAAAACTACAATGTGTTTGTGAGTCAAGCATAAGGCATGCAGAGCTGGTCAGAATGAAAACTGAGGTTGCTGAGTATTTGTTTCCTCTTCACTGGTCAAAGTTTAACATAATTTTTGTGTGTGTGATTATTACAGTAAATAAGCACTGGACTTTAAAGAAATGGATAGGGTAATTTTTCTTTATTTTGACTGCAGCACTTTATTTTCCTTACAATGACGTCTTGCTGGGGCCTACTGTTCTCACATGACAGTAGAAAACCAACATTTGTGGTGATTTGTTAAGGAATTGCGTACAAAAAATTCACATGAATAGGCGGCTCTTGCACATTAATGCTCTGCACAGATCAAGAAATGCATGGCATGGTCTTGCGATTATCAAGCCACCAGTTTTTCTTGCATAAACATGTTCTCTCTTCAGCCACCAAGTGACCGAGCCACGTGTACTAGGGTTTAAATCAAAGATATGCACAGGCTATTAAACATGTATCAAGGGAATGGTTAACTTGAATACAAGGTCAAAATCAGCAACCAGGTCTACAATCCAGTGCTGATATCAGATACAAGATTCAAGGACGGATTTCTTTTCAAAGGCTTATTCCAGTTTCATGAGGCTAGCATGAGGCATATACATTTGCCAGGGCAAGCTTATATTTCTAATGAACTCATGCAGCAAATGCTACGCATTTGCTCGCAGTCCATTTAGAAGCATTTGCAGTAGATGATGGAGGGGCCCGACTTGTCATACTCCTGCTTGCTGATCCACATCTGCTGGAAGGTGTGCAGTGAAGCCATTCACACTGAGTATTTGTCCTGCGGAGGGGCCGTAACCTTGATCTTCACCATGCTGGGGGCCAGGGCAGTGATCTCCTTCTGCATCCTGTGGGCCATGCCAAGATACATGGTGGTTCCACCAGACAGCACTGTGTTGGCCTGCAGGTCCTTTCGGATGTCCACGTCACACTTGATATGGAGTTGTATGTAGTCTTGTGGATGCCGTAGGACCCCATACCCAGGAAGGAGGGTGGGAAGCACACCTCTAGACAATGGAATCACTCATTGCCCATGGTGATCACCTGCCCAGCGGGCAGCTCGTAACTCTGCTCCAAGGAAGAGGAGGATGCAGCAGTGGTGGCCATCTCCCGCTCAAAGTCCAGGGCGACATAGCAGAGCTTCTCCCTGATGTCATGCACAATTTCCTACTCAGCCGTGGTAGTAAAGCTGTAGCCACGCTGCGTGAGGATCTTCATGAGGTAGTTGGTCAGGTCCCGGCCAGCCAGGTCCACACAGAGGATGGCGTGGGGGAGGACGGACCCCTCGTAGATGAGCACAGTGTGGATGACACTGTCCCCAGAGTCCCTAACAATACCAGTGGTGCTGCCAGAGGCATACAGGAACAGCACAGCCTGGATGGCCACATACATGGCTGGAGTGTTGAAGGTCTCAAACATGATCTGAGTCATCTTCTCATTAGAGAAGAGGTTCAGGGGGGTTCAGGAGGGCCTGGGTCAGGAGCACAGCGTGCTCCTGAGGGGCCACACACAAGTCGTTGTAGGTGTGGTGCCAGATGTGCTCCATGTCACCCAGTTGGTGATGATGCCTTGCTCGATGGGGTGCTTGAGGGTCAGGTTGTCGCGCTTGCTCTGGGCCTTGTCGCCCACGTAGCTGTCCTTCTGCCCCATGTCCACCATGATGCCCTGGTGTTGGGAGTGCCCGATGATGGATGGGAACACAGCTGAGGAGTGTCATCCCTAACAAAGCCAGCTTTGCACATGCCAGAGCCATTGTCAGTCACGAGCGGCAATTTTTTCTCCCTTTGCGATCGTGGAGGCAGCGGTCGCAGGGCGTGGAGCATCAAAAGGACGAGGGGTCGGAGCTGGCTGCAGCGAGTGAGCTGGCTAGGGCAATTTTTGACTGACAAAATTTTTGTATTATTGCTACAGATAAGCCTGGACTTAGTGCTCGCTTTACAGAGCACTGTTCAGGGATGCACAAATCCAATGATTCAGCTCTATGAAATGCACATTTTCAATTTTACTACATACCGCCAAATTGCTTTTCAAAATGCAATGTACTAATTTACAAGCAGTTTATGAAAGAGTTCCTGTTTCATTACATCCTTTCCTAAACTTTCTAATATCAGACCTTTTACCCGTTACTCTGTGGGTTGATCTCTCCCCTCAGCAATCAATTCCTGTTCTAAATGGCTATCTCACTAGATGAGGAACCCCCACTCTCACCTTAGCACAAGACTTTTGAGCCTTTAAGGTCCCTGAGAATAAGATATAATTCCACAGAAGTAAAATAAAAGCGTCATTAGTGGGCCAATAATTAAATATGGATGTAATCATTTGTTCTTTTCTGATCTGTAGTAAATGTTTTAAGCATAATCACACAATGTTAAGACATTGTCATCAGAAGTCCATTAAGCACTACTGCTTACAACCTGGCACAAGAGTAGGCCTTCAATAAAATTATCTGTTGAATGAACAGAAGGAAATGTCACTGTGTAGCCATGTACAAGTACAACTGGGTGTTTCTCTTGATCCCTCTTTTCTTTGTCTCCCCTGGTAACACGAGTTGCCAGGACTCATCAGTTCTACTGCACTGAGGTATTTTTTTTTGGCTCTGTCCTCCTCTGAATTCCCACTACCGTTGCCCATCTAAATCTCTTGCCTTGTTTCCCATTCTCTCATTCCAAGTCTTTTTCCTACTTCTGGCCCCTCCTCCATATGACCACTAGGGTTATCATTCTAAAGCTCAAATACAATAACGTCAGTCCTCTTTATAAAAAAAATTCCAATACATGGCACGCAAGGGTTTTCGTAACCTTTCTTCAATGTATTTTTCCAACTTCATCTCTTACTGCTTTCTCATCAAGCACTCTGGCTTTCTATTCCAAACTTGACAAAAGTCAAGCTATTTCTCACATTTCAACTTGTTGGTTACTCTTTCATGTTTATGTGACATTCTACATGTTCATCTTCTGGCTGGAAAACACTCATCTGACAATGTCCTTACTCATCCTTTGGGATTCAAGCATTACCTCCTCTGTGGAGCCTTTGACTCCCAGAAACTATGCTAAATGCTTTAAAATATTAACTCATTCAGCTTCATAGCACCCCTCTGATGCAGGTGCTATTATTGTTATCTCCATTTTACCCCTGGGAAACTAGGCACAGAGGGGAAATAGCCTGATCAAGGTCACAGAGACAGTAAGTGGTAGTGCTAGGATTCTATACCCCGGGTTCAATTCTAGAGTTAGGACTCCTAATCACCACGCTCTATTCTACTCAAGCCAATCGTTGCTTAATTCATTAGAAAAAAACCCTACAATTTGCTGTTGTAATAAATATTGTTACAGTGATCAAATGGCTTTGTTTATGGAGAAACTACAATCTGTGCACTATTCTCTGCTCTGGATAATAAGAGATTAGGAAATGAGTCAAATATAAGTTTTACTTTCTTAAAGAGCCATACCTTTGTATATACTGACAATTTTTTTATACATAGGTGTGGCTTGCTGCCAGAGGTTCTTCCAGTTTGGGGCCTTTGTTTACAAACATTTCTGGGAGGAGGCCTTTCCCTACAAGTTCAAAAGTGTGACGGAACTGATCTTAGAAGACTTTAGGCTCAGTTCTCGAAAAGCACCACCCAAGAGCAAGAAATAGGTGATTCAGAGGCTGTGGCTTACACCTTTGACATGCTGTGATGTTCAAATACAAATTGTGAACTAGTGGTTCCCATTTTGGGCATCTGCAGCAGCTTTGTTTTGACTCATGTATGAAGGTAGTAAATCTCTAAAAAAAAACAAAAAAAACAAAAAAAAACAGAAAAAAGGAGACAGGAAAAAAAAAAGAATAATCTCCAGGTCTCAGGGTTCTATTGAGTTACTATTGCCCAATGAGGTCCAAACAATGACAACGCCACCCAAAAAAGAAGGGTAAAATGATCATCTAATCAATGGGGGAAGAAATTGTCCAGCAAGGTGGTTTCTTCTTTTTACAATGAGGCTTGGAAAATAGACAATGGATGGTATTTAAAGAAATGTTACAAATCCTGTTCCTCTTCCTCCCAACTCCTATGAGCTAGGTAACACTAGGACACTTTTATCAATAAACAGGGTCTAGAGGAAACAGTTGAGAATGTAGGGGAGGCAAAATTTTACCTCTACCTTTTTAGGGTTTTTCAGCTGGGCTTGAGAATTAAAACTGATATAAGACAGATGAACAGGTGAAAAGTATACAAATTTATATGTTTTATAAATTTCCTAAGAAAATGAAGACCCAAAGAAATGGCAAAACCTACAGGCTTTTACATTAGATTGAACGAAGAAAGGCAATTGTGGAAAAGTAACTATACTATAAAGGGAGGCTAAAGGAAGGTAAGAATTATTTTAACAGGTCTATTTATACAGGATTCTCTCAGCTTTGAATCCCCATTGAGGGACGTGTTAAAAAACTTTGAAGCTGAAAGTTTTTCTGGAAAAAACGGCTTACTGGGCCATATGCTAGCCAGAAAAAGGACCAGGTCCTGGGGCATGCAGTCTAAACTGCCAGTGGCAGCCCTAAATGGGGAAGACAAGCATGTCTGATGTGGCTCTTTTACCAGTTGAGTTTGGGGTAGAAAGATGTAAGTTGTTTTGAAAGAATTTACATTGGCTATAGATAGAGGAAGAGGTGAAGCAAGGCTAGCTCTGGGTTAGGTATATAGTCTGTAAGGTATATAGTCTGTTAGGTATATAGTCTGCTCTTTCTGGATTGTTTGTGGGCAAAAGTCTGGAAAGTTCATGCATTGGCTATTTTATCTAGATAACTTTGGAAATAGCCATCTGGAAGTTAATTCAAAGTTTCGACATATGTTCAGGAAAGCAAGCAGTATTTTGTTGCTTTTCTCTGGAGGTTATCAACTGAACAACCTTTCTTGTGTCTTCTTCCTGCCCTCCTGCCAGCTGTAATTTAATTTAGGACAGCTCAGAATATTTTCCTTGTCAAATGTTTCTTTTCTCCAAGTATAGTGAGGACATCTTTCACACGGGAGTTTTTATCTCCTCTTTTCAGGAAGAAAAAGGGGGATTAGAATACCCTTCTTGTATCTGCTGTTTTTAAAGTGTCTTTGCTCTAAATAATCCTTGTGCCACTATTTACAATAGCCAAGAAATGGAAGCCACCCAAGGGCCATCAATAGACAACTGGATAAAGAAGATGTGGTACATACATACGATGAAATATTACTTAGCCATAAATAAGAATGAAATCTTACCATTTGAGACAACATGGATGAAACTGGAAAGTATTATGCTAAGTGAAATAAGTCAGACTGAGGAAGACAAATACCATATGATTTCACTTATATGAAGACTCTAATGAGGAAAATAAATGAACAAACAAAACAGAAACAGACTCACGGATACAGAGAACTGATGTCCTCAGAGGGGAGGGGGGTTTGGGAGCTGGGTGAAAAAAGTGAAGGGAGGGCCAGCCGAGTGGCTCAGTTGGTTAAGAGCTCGCTCAAGGGTTTGAACTCTGAGCAACAGCGGTTCGAGTCCAGCGAGCTGAGTTGCCGCTGAGCAGCCAACAGGTGGCAGGATGGCTCAGCTAAAAAAAAAAAAAGTGAAGGGATTAAACAATACAAATTGGTAGTTACAAAATAGTCACGGTGATGTCAAGTACAACATAGAGAATATAGTCAATAATGTTCCAACAGCTATGTATAGTGCCACGTGGGTACTAGACTAATGTGGTGGGGTGAATCACTGCATAAATTATATAAATGTCTAACCACTATGCTGTACACCTGAAACTAATATAAAATAATATTGAATGTCAAATGTAACGGAAAAAAAATTGTTAAATAGTGCCTAATTGCAAATGGTATGCTGATAAACCTTAGCAGTGGTTAACTTAGTGTCCTCTAAGAAGATACCTTTGAATTTCCCAGGCTGAGTTAGATTTTTTATACGTATTCCCTCATACTGCATTCTATTGGAATTACCTATTTATGTCTGTCTCCCTATTATATATACTCTTTGTTCTGTAGGAAACACTGTTTTATCTAACTTTATGTGCCTAGCTCAGGGGCAGGGACTTTAAACAAAGGCATTTATCAGAGCTGAACAACTTAATGATGAAATTACTAAATAGGAATCCCACCATCTTTAACTGTTTTGCTGCTGATGCCTTCTCCACAGGCTAGAATTTGGCCCAGTTCTTATGTTTGTTTTAGGGAGACTATTGGCCCATTTCTAAGACTGTTTCACCTGACCCTGGCTATTTCAGAATTCTGCTACTGGACTGGATTCCAGGATCACACATCTTGCCTAACCTCGTGGAATGTTTTATCCCTGAGGCTTAGCAGCTGGTTATCTTTGTGTTCTGTGCCCTCCTGTGAGCTCCTCCAGGACAAAAGCCACAGTATTCAAATGAAAGTTTCCTGGGTTCAGACTTAAGTGGCCACAGAGTAGGCAGCTCAGTCAAGTTTTGTAGTTTCCAATTGGGTGCAGCACCCATGGGTGCTTTTGCGTTACTAACATGGCCATGCACTGAGACAAGCTCTAAATCCTTAAAGAAAAAACATTTTGAATCATCTTAGTCCATCCTTAAAGTACCAACGTGTGTGTGTGTTATTCACCGTGCCAGGAGATTTCACTGATTTTAAATTCTCACAATTCCCCTTCCCCCCTTTTTTTTCTTTCTTGTTTGCCATCTTTGAATGATAGCTAAATCCTAATGGGATTGTTTATACCATGGGACTCCTATGTAGCTCCATAACCTTACCATAAGGTTATGGTAAAGTTTGTACAGAACGACTCTCACACTCATTTTATTTTAAAAACTGAGATATTATACGTTGAGTGCACTAATCTTAAATCTAAGGCTCGATGAGTTTTTACATATGTATATACACGTTTGTCCCAGATCAAGAAGTAGAGTTTTTCAAGTTAATCCATTAGATTACCTTGTGTCCTTTCCATCCCACCCCCGAGATAACTACTACATCCTCTCACCGTAGATAAGTTTTGTACGAAATTATTCTGGAAAGAGTAAAAGGATTTTGCCAACAGTCCCGTGGGGCAAGACGGGACCCCGTCCCGCACGCTCCGCTCCCTCCTTAAAGGGAATCTGGCGGAGGTTCCAGTGTTCCACCGAGCTCCGCGCTCACGGACCAAACCAGCCCCTCCTCAAGGCGCTGGGCCCCACGTAGGCAGTGCCGGAGCACGCCACAATGGCCGCCCGCAATCTCCCCCGCCAGTTCTCGCCGCATCCTTCCCACTATTGGAGTGAGCACCCCTTCCGCGCGGCCGAAATCCGGGCGTGGCCCTGGGCGCGACCCGCCGGAACGCAAGCCGCCAGGGGGGGCGCTCCGGGGCCCGGGATGTGAAGCGCACGCCCATTGGCTGAGCTTTCCCCCGCAGGCATACCCTCCGGCCCTCTCTTTGCGCTTCCATTGGCGGTTCGCGTTCCATCCGTGCCCGTCCCGCCCCCCTCCCTCCCGGATGGAAACGGGGTTGGGGGGGTGGGAGGCCGAAGCGGAGAGGCGGGTGAGCGGTCCTGTTGGTTAGGGGGCCGCGAGGCAGCCAATCAGGACAAGACGTGGAAGAGAGGCGTCGCGCCAGCCAGTCACATTCCGCGGTTTGGGTCGGGCGGCTGACGCGAGTGAGGGCCGCAGCCAATGGGTATGCCACTGCCCGTCCGCTCTTCAGCAGCCGGTCGGGGGCGGTGGAAGAGCGAGTGAGGAGAGCGCGACGGCGGCGGCAGTCGAGCCATCGCTGGACGGCCGGGGGAAAGCGAGTCCTGATCCTTTGCATCTCGGTGAGAGGGAGGGACGCTGGGCGAGAGAGGTCGAGCTGCGGTCCCCTACTTGCCTGGCCCGGGCCGCAGCTGCGGGCACCGGGTCTGCAGGCCGGGACGAGGCGGGGGTTACACCCGCCGCCCCGCCCACGCCCTCACCTCCGCCCCCGGCCTCCGTGAGCTGGGGCGCCTGTTTCTGCCCTGATGGTCCCCTGCGCTGCCTGGCCGGGCCGCCGCCCTCCAGAGGGCGGGGACCGCGAGCAGGGACGTAGGGAGGGGCCTGGTTTGCAGCTGGGGAGCCTGGGGGCGCTGCCTGGGGTGGGGAGGCCGCGTAGAAGTGGCGAAGGTGGGGTGGGGTAGTAAACGGAGGAGCTGGCTAGTGTGTTCGGGGATGGCAGTAAAAGGAGGCCTGTGATTGAAGGATTCCCGGTCTGGGAAGAAAGAAAGCGATGGGTAAAGGGTGATGCTCACAAAAGGGTGCCCGAGGAGAAGGTGCGGAGCATTGTTGGCTTCTTGGAAGTAGGCATTGATGGAGGGTGGGGGGAAATCAGCTGGGAATGAAGGGAGGACTTGCTTGAGTTTTGAAGGTTAACATATCTGGACAAATGGGGACACGTGGATCTCGAGTTAGAGGCACCTACTGAAACCGGAAGGTGACTGAGAGGAGGTTTTAGGTGAGGGGTGGATGGAGGCTGTTTAACTAGAAGGCGTTAGGTGGCCACTTAGGAGAAAGTATACAAGGAGCAAACAAGGTAGGTTTATGCATAGTACTAGCAGAAGGGTGTGGATCTTTTATGAGTAAGCGAGGAATAATAACTGTTGGATTTGTCAGAACAGAAAGTCTCAGGAGTCAGTCAGCCAGGTTCATAGGTTCATAGGCTCATTGAGAGCCAAACACTCAGACTTGTTAACTCTCGCTACTGAGGCTGTTCGACCTCCCACCCCGTGGCAGTTCATCTAATTGTTTTGCCTCAGCAGCACCCTCCCAGAAGTAATGACACAAGTATTGTTTGCTTTTGATTGAATGGCAGTGAGGAATCGCTTAATTCTTGATATTAAAAAAAAAAAAGTCGAATGTGTTGGTTTAAAGGCAACATCAAATGATACTACTTTCAGGAAATCTGCCATACAGGGGAGTTTCTCAACTACCTTGTAGGGTATGTGTAATGTAGCATAATAATGATGCAAGATCTCTTACAATAACACACGTGTGAGTTAACATATAAGTACAGTCCTGTTATTCTATAGGATCAACCGTTGATTATATATCATGCTTGCTGTGAAATTTTTCACCCTTGGGAAGAGTTGTATAGCTAAATAGGTTCAAAGTTCTTCACACTTAGAGGAAAGACATGGTGTGTGTGTGCTACTGCCTTTGTTTCAAGCTTTTGGAACTTTTATTTGTGGGGTGTGGGCAGAGGTTGGGGGCAGAGAAGAGGTAGTAGAAAAGAAAGGGGCCCACCACCACATTTCCAGTGGATTTAAATGGGAGGAGGTGATAGGCACTGAGATATAATTTCTGCTTGAGGATAGGACAAAAGATTGTGAAGAGTTTAGCACTTCTTGACAAACATAAACTAGTATAGTGTCAAGGACAGAAACCAAAGAGGGCATTCATCATATAGGGTGCTTCCTTATTAACCAGATCAACAAAGCATTATAGCTAATGGACCATTCTTTAGGATGTAGAAATAATTTGGGGAAGTAATTTCTTGGTAATGCTATTCACTGATCACATTTTACCCTTAGTATAACAGAATACCTAAGTGCTGAGGTGATTCAGAGCAGAGAAGTAATCCCAGTGGTGTGGAGTTAATCAGGGGTTTTTTGAAAGCGGTGATTTTTTAATCTTTTTGAACTAGGAGTTGGAATATGGTTATTGGAAGACATGCGGATTATGATGAGTGACAAATTAAAAATGGCTTTAAAGGAGGATTGAAGAGTTGAATGAAGATTTAAGGGTGTGGAAATCAACTAAGCCTCTTGTTGATAAATAATGCTTCTGTATGGTGGCTAAGAGAAGAATTAGAATAGTTGATGATGGATTGGAGACAGGTAGTGAAGGAAACAGCGCAGAAATATCTTTTGATAGTTATAAGAGAATATGGTGAAAGTAGGTAGGATTATTGAGAGGTAGATTTGGTGTTCAACCGTATGTAATAATCAGAAACATTTTTGAGTCCTGTACTAGATGATGTTGATAATAGTAGTATAATTTATTGGATGCTACTTTGTGTCAGATACTGTTTTGAGCTTTCCAAGCATCACCTTCCTATGATTATCCCTATTTTATAGATGAGGGAACTGAGATTCAGAGAGATTTAATTTGCCCAACACCACACGACTAGTAAATGGTAGGTCAGGGCTGGCAGAGTCAGTCAGTAAACATTAATTGAGCATCTGTTTCATGCCAGGTACTGTGTTACGTGCTGGAGATTCAAAGTGAACAAGCAAATCCAGATGTCAGGCCTGAGCCCATTTTTTTTTAGACATTGTCATGAGTTAACAGAAGAGAGCCAGTGAAGAAAGAGAAAAAGATTAGTTGGAGAGACTTGTAGACCCTGAGGAATATGCTGTTTAGGGAAACTTAGGATAGAAAAGTTTTAAGAACGAGGAAGAGGTCAGCAGCAAATATGTAGCTGAGAGACTCAGAAGAGTAAAGGTTGAGAAGAAGCCATTGAATTAAGTAAGGAAAAAAGTAATGTGAATTTAGTCTCAAGAAAGCCTGGATGAAGATATTAAGATACAGGCTGACAGTTTATCATGTTTAGTGACAAGTGCTCTATACAAATTAAGAATTTGGAATGATCAAAGTCATGGTCAAATTCATATGAAAGATGTTGGTATATCCCTCGTATTATTTTAACCTTTGGCTGGTAAAATGATGGGTGGCTTAAACATGCTTGTTAATTTTTGTATTTTTCCAAGTTTTAAAAAAGCATTAGTTTTATAATTAGCTGGGGAAAAATCATTCAACTGAAATGAGCTAATAGTGAGGGAATATGTGTGTGGGCTAGTCTGAACTATGTTTGGGGTAGGAGAAAAGATGATCTTATTTTGGTGCCTCTTGCATATGAACCACTTTGGTAGAAGGCACATTCCCATATTGGAAATAACTGGGTTTGTTAACCAGTAGAAACGTCCTGAAACTCCATGTTGAAAGATGGCATGTGCTTAATCTGAGGGACCAGGTTACTAAAGCACCCTGAATCATGGGAGCTATGGTCTTGGTTCTTCTGAATGTTGTTTTCTTAAAGTTTAATAAATAAATGTTAGGTTAAAAAGAACCTAAACCACCCAAACAATTGAGTCATTTTAACTGTGTCTTTTGGCGTTATACTCTTCCCTCCTCCCACATTGGTTCTGTAGTTCCTCTTTTCAGTGGGCTTGTGATGGGCTTAGAGTCTCAGTTCAGTAAGACAATATGAAGTGCTGAATTTACATATGTAACTAACTGAAACCCTTAAAATTTGTCATTGTTTTCTGTTCCCAATTTGAGGAACAAAAGAGACAGATTTCAAGAAAATAAGCTTTTCTTATCAAATAATTTTTCCAAAGCAAACTAGTACAGTTTGCCCCAGGATCAGTACAGAATTATTTCAATCTCTAAAGTGGAGCAGGAGGAATCTTGTAAATCAAGAATATGTTCTAGTTTTTAGTTAATTGCATTTGGCCCATAGGGATTATGGGAGGAAACTTAATATTTCTTCTAGGTACTGTACTATTTTTCTTAAATGAATTATCACATTTAATTCTCATACAATTCTCTAAGGTGGATATCCCATTTTACAGATAAAGAGAATAAGGCTCAGAGAAGTTAGTAACTTTCCAAAGGGTAGAGAGCTAAGTGGCAGAGCTGAGATTTGAACCTTGCTTTCTCAAACTCCAGGATTCATGCCTATAAGAGAAATGGCGAGAAGGACTTATTTATATCAATGCCACATAGCCTTTGGTATTTAGTAACTTATTTTGTTACCTTAGAACAGGGGTCTGCAAACTGTATGCAGCCCTTTGGGTATGTACATGTGGCTCTGAAGTAAAATTGAAAATGAAAATAAAACTATCATAGTTTTATTTATAAGAATTTTAAAGGATATTATTCACATAATGGTGATTTCATTTGTTTTATGGCTCTCGAATAATTTTTAAATTGTTGTGAGGGACAGGATTGGCCTTTCCATCTCAAAAGTTTGCCGACCTCTGCGTTAGATGATGGAACTCTGTGTTTGTGCCTTGTGATACTGGCTCTTAAATGATAGTGATTTTTGTATCTTACAGAGTGCATTATATGACATTTAGAGGTACGTGTTTTCACATTTTAGTGTTTTTTGAAATGAATATGTATTTTACAGTGCCATATTTATTTTAAAATGTTTGTGAAATGGGTACTATGTCTTCAAGTTAAATGTGTCCCAGAATTGAGGAAGTGTGATGCATGTATGTAGTCCTCATGTATAACTGCCTTACAGTCTCCCTCCTTTTATTAAGTTATTACTTTTTTTTTTAGTAAGGTATATAGAACTGAAGTATATATTAATAATAAAAGCCTTTCTCTTTAGCTAGTGAACATTTCAGTTTGTGTGGAAAATTCACACTGCACTGTGAATCAGCAGATCTGAGTTTTAATTTTGGTTTTGCTAGCCACTTAATGTATGACTTGAGTAAAGCAAGTCACTTCCGCTCTCTGAGCTTTAGTTTCATCTGTGAAATGGAGTGGGGAGGGGAACTCTTAGACCTGTTTAGCTTGAACAAACTGTATGTCCTCTTTCTAATAAAAAATATGGATGCCTTGGATCTTTCTAAAAACCTGTATTTATTGATTTTTTCTATTTTTTCTTTCTCTTCATCTCTGTCTTCCCTCCCTGCCCTTTTTTCCATAGATCCTTGAGGGTACTGTCAGATTCTTAATCTATTAAAGAGGATGAATTATTTTTGATATTCTACATTTACCAAGACAGGATATCTGAGAAAGTAGGTACCTAGTAAATAGTTAATGGATGAATAAATACTGGGGGTGCCAGAAAAATGTATGCACATGACTTGTAGTCATCTGTTGTTATCAGTACATATTGAATATTAAAATTTTAATACAGTTTTTTCCTTTCTTAAAATATGTATATATATATTTTTTGTCACTCTCTGTATGTGTTTTATCTGAGTTAATAAAAGAATTATTTAAATAGAATACCATAAAAAAGCTGTTGAAGTTTCATTGAAAGGTAGTTATGCCTGAAGAATGAAATGTGTCTTGTAAAAGAAATGAATCTGCTCTCTGCTGGGCAGATGTGCAAGAAGAAAGCTACTGGACCTGTCGTTAAGAAGCTCTCTGTCCTGGTAGGAGAGGCAAACTTTTAACTCTGTATTATGGGTAATTGCCAATATAAAAATACAATAATAGACATATCACCAACTTTAGCAATAGTGAACTTGTGGTCAATTTTGTTTCATCAGTACCTCCACCCACTTTCCCCCCGTTTTTTATTTTGAAGCAAATCCCTAGACGTTTATATCAATCATTACCATATAGCATAAGTGTAACAATAGACATGCTAATCCAAGTGAAGTGGAAATTTGTTAATATATATTTTGAGACTTAGAATTACACTGTGCTGGGCAAGAGAAATTAGATATAACCTACTGTAGGGCAGGGATGATATAATTGGAGAGATATACATATATAAAACGGTGTAGAAAGATCATATGCCAAAATTGGTTGTAGAGATTCTGAGTGGGAAATGACATTATTTCTGAATGAAAGTAGGATTTAGACAGGGAGGAAGAACATTTAGTGGGATGAGGTGAAGGTGATCACGTGGAGAAAGCATGCAGCTAGAAAAACCTAACTTGAGCTTCATAGAATAAGTTATATCTAAATCTGTATCTTTCTATCCACGTATATCTTTTAGACCCTGCAAGGTGCTATTGATATACTGTAGACCTTACATCAATACTTGAAAGAAGCCAACTGCTGTATTACAAGTTAGGACACATTCACTGCTTTGTGAATGTATCACTGTCCATAGTGGATTATTTGACATATTCTATTAAAATGCCTTCTAAATATCTTAGTACCACATATGTTAATGGGTCCATTTTGTCTAGGATGTATGTGTGTGTGTGATCAGCTTTCAAGTATGTCATTTTGAGATTTTTTTTTTTCAAGCTGAACCATCCTGCCACCTGTTGGCAGCTCAGTGGCAGCTCAGCTCGGGCCAGGAATCGAACCGCTGTTGTTGAGAGCTCGCACTCTTGAGCGAGCTCTTAACCAACTGAGCCACTTGACTGGCCCCATTTTGAGATTTTAAATGGTAGTGTTGTGTGTGTGTGTGTGTGTGTGTGTGTGTGTGTGTGTGTGTGTGTGTTTAAATGTTAACCATTTGACAATTTTAGAATTACTTTGAAATATCTAATTTACACATTCTTATCTTTGATGGAATTCTTGCCAGAAATGTTACGTGACAGTCCCATGAGAAGTCTTTCTTGAATGTAAGGAATTCTTACCTTTATATCTTATTATTTTGGAGTGTTGACTTAAATACTTTGAAGTATTAGCTGAAAATAAAATCTTAAAAATATTTTATAATGCAGAGATTCTTAGTCAAAGGTCACGAACCTCTTTGTGTATCTCCTCAAAGCTTTGTGCTATCTTCTCAGAAAACTATACATACACAGTTTTTCATATGATTTCAGGGGGTTAGTAAGACTCTCAGAATCTACTGAGATATCTTTGGGGAGGACTATGAATTCTGATTTAATCCGTTCTTTAATGTATAGGCAGAAAGCCTACTGCTAAAATTCAACTCAAATTTATTTGTGTGTATACTGCTAACCTTTTACAAACAGGTGTTTCTGTTATTGAGTGATCATATTATAAAACTCATTATGCAAATGCTCAATTTACAAAAGCATACCAATTCTTAATTGGATTCTTGGGGAAAAACAAGCTGTTGCCAGTTTCATAAGTACATAGGAATGATTTTACCAAAGATTTTGGTGTATGTGTATGGTACTTTATATAATGGCTGCTAAATTATCCTTAATTAACAGCAAGTAGAATATATGATGTAAGAATGAATAAATGCATAAACACCATTTTTTTCAGAGGTAAAGGAAGAAACTTATTTGACCTGTCTTGCCCTTACATCGTCAAGGTCTGTGGAGGAAAGGATTTGTTAAAGTACTTTGAGGTTCACATTTATGTTAAAGTACTCCTAGATGTGATACAGGGCATTAGAAATGCATATTGGGCTGACAGAGGGTTGATTCTTAGTGGAGCCCTGACATACGTCTTTACGATCCATCTAGTTTCAAGGATGGTCCTAAGTAAGTTTCTTAGAAATATGTGATTTTAAAAACTTGCGGATTGCACCTAAAATGTATTCAAAGTAATGGTTATTATCATACACAGATTCCTTGGGAGAGGGGAACCGTTGAATTGGCTGCTGTTGGGACATTTCACTCTGCAGAGCAGTGCATAGGCTGTTTGAAGATCAGTGAGTATTAGGTGTATTGCTTTAAAGAGATAACCTTTGTGACCTATTCAAGTTAATAATTCTGTGTATCTAATGTACCATTAAGAAAAAACTTATTCTAGCACGATATAATAGATATATAGACTTTGAGAGCTAGAAGAGGATTTAACCATCAGTGATTTGGCTGCACCTTCGATGAATTTTACGAATGATCAGAGCAGTTAATTGACTTGCCCAAGGTCAGGTTGTTAGTGCCAGTTCCAACAGTATAGTTATTCATTACCCTACCTGACTTTTTGTAAGTCTGTTGTGTTTATTTATTTTGGCTCTCATTTTCATTTTGGATCTCAGTTTCTGGAGAAGGAAGTACCTTAACACCAGGGTTTTTAGCATTGTGACTTTGATTCTCAATTAGTAAATTGACTAAGAATTCTCTGAAGTTTTATACTGTAATGTTTTCCCTTCACTATACATGTCTCACCCCATCCTCAGCACAATAACCCAGGGCTACAAGGCTTATTAGGGTGAGCTTCTTAGGAGCTTAAGTGAATTTCACAGCTGGAAACAGATACTAAGAATCCAAAAAGTCCTCAAACACTACTTCCCTCAGTTTTCTATACCTTTGGGGGCTGATCCCTGCCTGACAGTATTTAGTTGTAAGCTGTATCTACAAACCTGGCAAAGTTTTAAAGATAAGCCAGGAAACAGTTTTTGAGAAGAGGGTTTGTTATGAAATTGAGTCATTTTAAGACATTCCCAGAAGCTTCCCACCAAAACTGGAGACCGGAGGGATCACTGACATCCAAGTTTAGAGAAGTTATATTACTTCCATGACAGGATCCGATTCCAAGTCTTTATGCTACATTTGGTTGGTGTGAACCAGGTGGCCTACATTAATGACCCCATAGCCACGGTAAGGACCCTTAGAACAGTGACTCTCAAGCTGTTTTAATCCTGGCTCATTAGTTGAGTCATTCTTTAGCTCAATAATTCCCACTTTCTAGTGGAACAATAACTAATGTCAAGGTATGAGGTCTGGCAATTAAGTTCAAGACTCGGCTCTGTGCGCTTACATTGGCAGCACTGTACAAACATCTCGGTAAGGTTTCATAACCTTGGTATATCAGTGTCTCACAGCTGTGTTTGTGTCGACGTGTGGCGGTGTCTTGCTGAGTGGCGTTCATTATTGTTGAGTGTTTTTCTGTGCCGTCGCGAGAATGTCTGAGCTTGAATTAGAGCAGCGAAAAAACATTCAATTTCTTGTTAAACTTGGCAAGAGTGGAAGTGAAATCAGGGACATGTTTTAGTCTTAAGTTTATGGGGATAAAGCCATGAAGAAAACGGCAGTGTACAAATGGATTAAATGTTTTTCTGAGGGGAGAGAACACGTCACTGATGAAGAGAGGTCAGGGCGGCCAGTAATGAGCAGAACTGACGAAAACATTGCAAAAATTCATTGAATTGTGAGTCAAAATTGTTGGCTGACTGTGAGAAGCATAGCAGACCAAGTAAACATCGATAGAGAAACAGTTAGGAAAATCTTAACTGAAAATCTTGGCATGAGAAAGGTGTGTGCAGCAATGGTCCTGAAGGAGCTCACTGATGAGCAAAAGCAAGGGAGAGTGGAAGTTTGCCAAGACCTTTTGGAGCGGCAAGACGATGTTTTCGGCCATGTTATCACTGGTGATGAAACATGAGTGTACCAATACGACCCTGAAACATAGCGTCAAAGTGCACAATGGAAGTCAGCCAATTCTCCACGACCAAAAAAGTTCCGTCTGTCCAAATCAAGAGTCAAAAGGATGTTGCTAAACTTTTTTGATATCAGAGCGATTATTCATTATGAATTTGTACCAACTGGACAAACAGTTAACCAAGTTTACTATTTGGAAGTGCTTACAAGGCTGCATGAAAAAGTTAGACAAAAATGACCTGAACTTTTCGCCAGCAATTCATGGCTCTTGCATCACGACAATGCACCAGCTCACGCAGCACTGTCTGTGAGGGAGTTTTTAGCCAGTAAACAAATAACTCTATTGGAACACCCTCCCTACTCACCTGATCTGGCCCTCGATGACTTCTTTGTTTACCCAAAGATAAAGGAAATATTGAAAGGAAGACATTTTGATGACATTCAGGACGTCAAGGGCAATACGATGACAGCTCCAATGGCCATTCCAGAAAAAGAGTTCCAAAATTGCTTTGAAGGATGGACTAAGCGCTGGCATAGGTGCATAGCTTCCCTAGGGCAGTACTTTGAAGGTGACTGTAGTGATAATCAGCAGTGAGATATGTACCTTTTTTCCTAGGGTGAGTTCATGAACTTAATTGTCAGACCTTGTATAAGCATTTCTTTAGCAGTTCGGGATATGGATGATTTTTAATTGAATCACACACAAAAATACTACTTGTCTTAAAAGTCTAGACTAGTTAGAAAACTGTAGGGCTCAAAATCCTAGTGATGCAACTGTGTAATGCATTCTCAGGTTTAATAATACAACTAAAACTAAAATAATAATGAAGCTTGATTAATGGTAATTTTTAATTAAGAAGTCACAATCATGATAATTAAAAACCATGACAGCTAAAGACAACACAAGTTCACTGACAGTGAGTGTGCCTCTTGAAAATTACAGATTTCAAGCTTTTGAGTGTGCATATGTGATAGGAGCTTTGCAGCACTGTGGGTTACAGCAACCAGAGTTATTAACTATATACAAATTGAAGTCTTTGGTACATTCTAATAACATGCTTATTTTTGCAATTCTTAATACCTGACTTAATAGTTTATTCTTAGTAGTCTTAGGGGTCAAAGGAAGGTCATACTTTCTCAAAACTTTGTAGTCCATGGGTGGTCTGGCCCATTTTTGGACAGTCATTACCTTAGAAAGTAATCCAATGTATATTGGAATACAGCATTTCACTTTTCTTGAGTCTAAAAGTATTAGGATAAAAATTTCATGACTTAGCATAAAAACATTTTTATTAAGGCAAGGAGAGACTATAGTATAATAGTTTGTCTAAAAAAGAATCATGTGTGACTCATGGAAGTTACTCTTTAAAAGTTTTCTCCTAAAATGCCATTGAATACATGTTTTTGCAAGCAATGGAATGGCTTATTACCAAACTATGTATTCACAAGAGCACAGCCCATCTTCTGTAGGCTTCAAAGTAGAAAAGTTACCACACTGGTGCAGGTCTTAAGGATAGAAACAGAAACAAAGGAAAATGGATATTGCTGAAAAAATTTTTTTCTTATCAGCAGATAATTTTAATGCTGTAGAATTGACATTTCCTCTCTGATGGGGTAGAACTTGATTTTTTAAGATGTCTTTGTGTTTGGTTTTTTACATTACTCAAAGGAATTCTGAGTGTCTAATATTTTCCAGAATAATGAGGCCTTAGAGGCATTTTTAACTCTTGCCAAATACCATGCATATGGAGCAGCATCAGTGTACAAAATACTTGTGTAGCGCCCTAAGAACTCATGAAACTATTTAGATTCCTTATTATCAAAAAGTATATTGGGGAAAATAGAATAGAGAGAGTTAAATATTGGTATATCAGGGTCTGTGTAGGCAAACAGAGTGGCCATTATATCTACTTCAATGGGTGCTTACAACAGGGTTGGACACTAGCATCTCTTATTGAAAAAAATGTTAGCCAAGATGCTTCAGCTATTCTTTTGTTTGTGGAAAAATGCCTTATAAGCCTTAATTTTTGAAAAAAGAAAAAGGAGCCCACTATTTTTACCAGCTTAAGTACAGTAAATAGTTGTATATTCTGAGTTTTTGTTTTGGCCCTTTGTTCATTGCTTACAGCTTTTACTTTCAGAGGAGGTTTCCTTTTATGTTGAGTCTTAAAACACTAAAGATTCCAGAGTTAGTATTAAAATATTGTAGAAAAGACACTAGACTAGTGGTTCCCAATATGCCTCTAGATGGGAGTCTATCAAAAATCGTAAGACAATGAAGGTTCCGAACTTGTTGCAATAATGTTGCTAACCTTTTTTGATATCGGAGTATTCATTATGAATTTGTACCAACTGGACAAACACTTAACCAAGTTTACTATTTGAAAGTGCTGAAAAGGCTGCGTAAAAAGGTTAGACGACCTGAACTTTTCACCAACAATTCACGGCTCTTGCATCACGACAATGCACCAGCTCACACAGCACTGTCTGTGAGGGAGTTTTTAGCCAGTAAACAACAAACTGTATTGGAACACACTCCTACTCACTTGATCTAGGCCCCAATGACTTCTTTCTTTACACAAAGAGAAAGAAGATATTGAAAGGAAGACATTTTGATGACATTCAGGACATCAAGGGCAATACGACAACAGCTCTGATGGTCAATTCAGAAAAAGAGTTCCAGAATTGCTTTGAAAGGGTGGACTAGGTGCTGGCGTGGGTGCATAGCTTCCCTAGCGGAGTACTTCAAAGGTGACCATAGTGATATTCAGCAATGAGGTATGTAGCTTTTTTTCTAGGATGAGTTCGCGAACTTAGTTGTTTGACCTTCATACTTACCTACAAGGTGAGAGGTCTCTTCATAGCCTAATTAAAATGAGTTAGCTTGCTTTTGTCTAGAAGTGTGTCAACTCCAAGTGGTTACTTACTGTTTAGAAGTTCATAATTAAGTGAACTTGGGAAAATGAAAATTTTTATTTAGTAAATGAGGTTATTTGGTAGGCAAATATGTCCAAGTATGAGACCCCATAGGGCCTTATTTTTTAAAGGAGTTTGGGGTGGCTAAAAAATGTCGTAAGGAACAACTTGTTCACTAGCCCCTTGCAGTAGGTCTAACATGGATTAAATGGTTGACAGTCTCAAGAAACAATAAGCAGTTACTTAAACATGCCCTCAGTGGCAGATTGTATTTTCTAAAGATGGTTGTAACAATCTCACTCATCTCACGTATTATTTCAGAGTGACCTTGACTCTTCTCTCATCCTGAGGGTAGGGTTTATGTCCCCTCTCCTTCCCCTCTCCTTGAATTTGCAGGATCTTGTGAGTTATTTGTAACCACTGCAGCAGAAGTTATACTGTCTGACTTTAAAAGCAAGGTCAGAAAAGATGAGAGAGCTTCTACCTAGCTCACTAGAATATTGGTCTTGCAGCCTTTAGCAGCTAGCTTTGTAAGCAGTCTAGCCCGAGATCACCTTGCTGCAGGGAAGCCCAAAAACTGCCTCATGCGAGGAGACCTTCCAAAGAGGATCTAAGATCAGGAGCTAGAAACTTCAGCTAGAACTGCTTCATCTAGCCCTTCCCAAATTCCCAGCTCACAGATACTGTGAGAGAGAATAGAATATTGTTGTTTTAAGATGCTGAGTTTTAGAGTGATTCTGTTATATAGCAGTAGATAATCAGAACACCTCTTTTCTTGAATCTGCTACTGTACACTGAGATTTGACAATATGCAGATGTAGTTAGGAATACACCCTAATGATTTGTTTTGGGATATGAACATTAACCTTATTTTTGATCTTTTACCTTTGGTATGTAAAACTTATTTCCACCATTCTTGCCTGCATCCATTTGGAAAAGCCATTCCATCTTAAGTATTTAGTAGAGGGTATTTTGATAACTGAAACTGTCATGTATATTGGAAAGTGTCCATGGTTATGTTTATTATGGCACGAGAGCATATGCAGCATCTTTAGAAGTCCTTTTGCTACAGAAGTCCTTAATTTTAGTTACTACGATATTTGACTTTCTGTTAGTTTCCTAGGACTGCTATAACAAAGTTCCACAAACTGGGTGGCTTAAAACAACAGAAATTTGGGACTGGTCGAGTGGCTCAGTTGGTTAAGAGCTTGCTCAAGAGTGCAAGCTCTGAGCAACAGGGCTGCCGGTTGGATTCCCACATGGGCCAGTGAGCTGCCCCAGCTGAGCTGCCGCCGAGCTGCCAACAGGTGGCAGGATGGCTTAGCTGGTGAGAGCACGTGCCTCTAACAACAAGGTTGCCTGTTCAAGATGGTGGGCTACGCCCAACCACAGCTAAAGACTGAACTTGGCACCTTGAGCTGAGCTGCTGCCCAGATGGCTCGGGATAGAGCGCGCACTCTTAACAACAAGGCTGCCGGTTCGACTCCTGCATGGGATGGTGGCTATGCCCACTCGCAACTAAGACTGAACACAGCACCTTGAGTAGAGCGGCACAGCTGGACTTGGAGCTGAGCTTGCTGTGCCCTCCACAACTAAGATTGAAGGACAACAACTTGGCTGTTCCCCTCCACCAATTCCCCAATAAAATGTAAAAAAAAACCAAAC